>NC_056745.1:1189822530-1190130030 GCF_019279795.1 Protopterus annectens
TTCTTATGACTGTAATCTGCTGTAGGAGGTGTTTGCAGCTACCAAGGACTGAGAACTGAGTTGGCGAGGGTAGGTGAGAGCATACCATAGCTAATATAATATCTGCACAGTGACAGTAAGTTAGAATGGATATTATTAGTTTGCTTTCCTGAGATCAAGGTTTACAGTGGGGTAGGTAGCAGCAAGAGAAAATAGTAGTAAAGGAAGTGGCTTTGTGACTACAACTAAGGAGTGCAAGGAAATAGTAAGTTACGCAAGGTAGAATAAAAGCTGATGTTAAAAGTCTTGGATAAAAAGATGGTATAGATGGCATCTAACGACAAGAGTTGTTAGACTAGGTGGTCAGAAGGGTTGTAACTTGTGAAATTAATTGATGTATTATGTGTTAACTATTGAGTTAACTATTCTATGTAAGCCTTAGCAGGATGGATAAGGTTTTTGAATGCCTACCAGGCATAATCCCTGTAGCATCAGTTGTTTCTACAGACAAAGCTCTCTCATAAGTGCTGGTGTTGGTTAATGTTTGTCCCTGCCTTTTGTCTGATTTTATGTGGGCTTTCAGAGATTCAGACTTGCCCTTATGTGACATTTATTGTTGATAATGGGGAGAGGCTAACTCTGGGAAAGTTTTGTGAGCTGGACTAAATCATACCATTCTTAGTTATATGAAACTGCCAGTGCATCACCTCTTATAACTTTAATTTGCGCCCGTTAGAGGCCAGGGACTCTAGTGATTTGCCAAAGTAGTTACTTCTACCCAGAGGTCTAGTACTAGAAACATGTACAAAAGTGAAAGGGTGCATTTTGTTTGTGAGCTGCTTCCAAATGTTTGGACCCCTTCACAGCTTCTGTCTTAGCAGTGCTATGTTACCTGTCTCAGATCATTGGCTTTGGAATAACCTGTTCCTCTGCGCATTCCTAATTTACATCAAGGTTCTAAGTCCTGCCACTGACATTTCTGAAGGCTGGTAAGACCTTTCTCTGGGGTACTCTCATTGACTGACGACCTATCAGGAATCCTATCCCTCCAAAAGATTTGTACATTGTTGAAGGAAAAGTGAGTCTTTGTCCTTTTGAACCAGGTGCTGTGGTAAAATTAAAAATATCTGTTTTAAAAATGATTCATGTAGTGGCTTTTACTTCTGCTAGAAGAGTGTGTTAGTTACAAGCTTCTGCACTTGCTCTTCATACTCATTTTCCACAAATTCCACAAAGTATTACAACAATGGTGAATATTAGTTGCACTGTACGGATTCCTGCAGAGAGTTCTGATTTTTATCCCATAAAATCTAAACTGTTAGCAAAGATGTCTGCATTTTGGTGGTTTAATAGTGGCATGGAGCTACCATATTTTTTGTGCATTTATCCTGTCTGTCAGTCATGTGTTGAATTTAGGTGGGAGGAATGGCTCAGTAATATGTAAGTGTTATACTATTTCACTGAATGACTCAGGTCTTCTCCTTACTGATGATAATGAGTCTGTGTAAAAATAAAAGCTGCACAATGTAATATGATGAATGCCTACTCAACAGGTTATGTGCAGCAATTATCACCTGTGTCTGAACATGCATACCTTTGCAGTAATAAAAGGAAGATCATTATCACATTAGCAATACGTGCAGTTGCAATATAGCCGCGAGTCATTATCACTTTTCTGGGAAAAGTCTCAGCTGCTGTCAGTGTTATTCAAATAAATAGAAGTTATCATTTTGATGAATGCACCAGCCAGGTTGTGTTTTTCTCTGCTTGGAGTCATTGCAAGCAACCCCCCTCATTCTTCATCATCTACCTACCCCTGCTTTTTTCCTTCCTGTATATACATGCAGATACATACATATCTAGATCTGTCTTTGTGAGTATCTTCTACAGACCGTTTCACCCCGAACCAGGTAATAAGGTAAGATGGTGCCAGCTTTGCTTCTCTCATACAAATGCTGTATGATGTTGGACCTGTACCATAATTCCTTTTGTAATAACCACAATTATTTCTTCCTGTACCTTAATTCTGCCATTGCCCCTATTTACCATTGACTTTAGTGCCCAGGTAAACCATAGCATAACTGCCTAATGTTACATACAGTGCTTTATAACTGCATGTCATTCACGACTGGTCTGGCCATTTTCGAAACATTAATCTTGCAAAGAAACTCCCATTCCGGTGAACTTGTGTAGCACTCTTTCTCTACGTTTTATGATTTGAGCCTTTAGGTTACCTTTTTCAGCTCAGTGCAGCATACCCATTTTTTATTACGAAGATCAAACATGTCATCTTTAGGAACTTTTGAAGCAGTAACATGGGGAAGGAAAAAGAAACAAGTTTGTCACTATTTCTTGTTTCCATTTTGTCAGATTATTTCTAGACAATTTTCAGCTTTTTGTGCTTTGCAGCCGAGACTGTCTATGGTGCCTGGTCTGGTGTATCTCATGTTGATCCTCGTCAGTTTTAATTTGTTGTGTTTAGAATTTCATATAGTGATGGCCATAGAAAATAAGTAGACCTTTCAGCAATGGGTAGCTGATTATGTAACTTGGGTTTTGGCAAGTAGAGTGAATCTGGCAGTTTTTTGGAGGGACTTGTTTTTTGAGTGTTGTAAGTAAAGTTAAAAATACAAATGTAGTTTCCTGTTAGTCTTACCTTGATTGACCAAACCTGCAGCCCCAAAGCATGATACTGCCACCACCATGCCACTGTGGGTATGGTGTTTTTTTGGTGATTCGAAGTGGTGTTTTTGTGCCAAACGTATCTTCTGGAATTGTGCCCAAAAAGTGCAACCTGGGTCTCATCAGACCATAACACACTTTCCCACATGCATTTGGGAGACTTGATGTATTGTTCTGCAAATTTTAGCCGGGCCTGGATGATTTTCTCTGTAAGAAAAGGTTTCTGTCTTCCAAAGCTATCCCATAGTCCAGACATATGGATAATATGGGAGGTTGGTGTCACATGTAGTACACAACCAGTACTTGCCTGAAATTCCTGCAGCAACTTCAATGTTTCTGTAGGTCTCTTGGCAGTTTCCTTGACCAGTTTTTGTCTTGTCTTTTCATCAATTTTGGAGGAACGTGTAGTTCTCCAAGTTTTGACTGTCTTCACTGTGTTCCATGGTATATACAATGCTCAGTAATATATAACTACTGCACTACTTTGACTGAATTACTCTGGTCTTTGTCCTAATAGATGGATAATATGGGGGATCTGGTCTTTGTCCTAACAGATGCTAATGACTTAGTCTTATATTACACCTGTACCAGAAATACAATGAATGTCTACTCAACAGGTAATATGCAACAATTTTCCACCTGCACATTATGGGGTTCGTTTCTGAATGTTTAATTTTGGTGCTTGTACATACTAGGAGATGTTACTGAATGGTTGCTTTGGGGAAATCGTTCATTCTGGTGGTTGTGCAGACATTATATTGAAGGGATCGCTTGGGTGAATGCTTCATTTTGGTGGTTGTACATAGTAGGAAATGTTACAGACATTTCATTTGGGGAAGTGTTGAATTTTGTTGATTGTCCATACCTCTACATTCTACGGAAGGGGTTGCTTGGGTTTGAAAGGTTGGCTCGGCTTATTGCATTTCTGATTATACTCAGTAGTAGACTGAGTGAGAAAGGTTATTACTTGCTGACTACTACCAGCATGGAGCTATCATGCAGGGAATGTTTCATTTTGGTTCTTGTGCATACTTGGATATACTGCTGCAGGTGTCACATGGAAAATGTTTCACTGTGCTGACAAACTTGAATTTATATCATGGGTGAAGAATCTTGGGGATAGTTTTGACATTTTTTTCATCCTTAAACGTATGTTATTATGTTCTCCTTTTTATTTTGAAAATTTCCCTTATCAAGTACCTGATTCCATCTGTGGAGCAGTGGTTACATGCATTGCTACCCTACATGCTTGACTCTCCCTGTGCCTTGTAACTGAGGCTTCCAGATACAGCAGTTTATTAACTGCCTGCAGTCAGTGGTAATAGCATCACATTTTTATTCATTTATTAGTAATAGCATCATATTATGCTGATCTGTGTACTCTTTATTGGCTGCCAGTAAAATCACACCTCTTCTGCTACTGGCCTGCTCGTGTCCTTTGCTGTTCCTCCCTGGGGCTGTTTGAGGTTCCATGGTTCATTGTGAGTTTTCTGGTGGATGTTATTCACATATATTAGCTAACTGATGAAAGCACATTTCCGTTCCTTCTGTTTATCTGTATTTTCACGACTGACATACAGATGCAAGTATCCATTTTAATAATGTGGTTCATATCTTTGTGAATTAATGTAATTGAACTGCATATGATGAAACGGTGTAATGTCTCAAGCAATCACTACATAGTGCCTGATGTTAAGTTGTCTATCTCGCCTTCATTCTTGCTGGATGGGTTCGGAGCCACTCTAAAAGCTCGAGTTGGTTCCACCGCTCAGGCTCCCTTATATCCCACAATGCTGGCGAGTTACCTCAGATCTCGCTTTGCGCTACAGCTTGAGGTTGGTTGCTTCTACCGGTTCCTGGTGAGTGTTAGCTTTTATACCAAAAAGTTATTCTTTTCCCCTTTTACCTTAATTCTTCTCAAAATTAGTGTAGAATATAGTTTTTATCCCGACTATTTTTCCCGTTTTCTCTTTAAAAGAACGCTGGTTCTTCCCTTGGGCCTTTGGCCTTCCCTTCCATAGGGTGTGTTTGTGCTTAATTTCTAATTTTTGACTAAAATTGTTAATTATTTTACTATTAATAATTTTTCTGACAGGGTATAACTGTGTGTTTGGTGTGTGTAGTGTACTCCCTGTCAGTTAGGATAATGTCAAAGGAAGCAAGGTCTCTGGATTCAAGAAGTGTGATGCGTGCTGTCAGAAAATGTCTCTGACAGGCCACACTTCTTGTGTCTACTGTCTGGGGTTTGCACCTGCAGGACTCCTGTGCTGTGTGCCATGGCTTCAGCCCCAGGGTCCTGCAGGAGAGAAAGAACAAATTTTGAGAGGCTTGTTAAAACCAGAGGATTCCCTGTCAGTTTCAACAGGAAGCCCTCTAAGGCATCGAGGTCTTCGGCTCCGGCTTCTGAGCGAGACCTCAGGTTGTTCAACCTTGCCTTTATCGGCTCCGGCTGGAGCGATAAGACTCAGTCCACAGTTTCTGTGGCCTCCCCGGCTCCAGCGGAGCCGAGGTTATCGAAGTACCCGTGTCGGCTCCGACAAGATCTTGAGCCGACAACCAGAAAGAGGTCTAGGTCACCTTCTTGGCTCCGCTCATTCGGCTCCAGGATCTCCCCTGCTGTCTGAACGAGCCAAAGGTCTCATTCCTCTCTAGGTCATCGAGGCTTTCCGATCATGACCTTCAGAGGGGTGGTGAGTCGACTACTTAAGTCGAGGCACTTGCCCAGATGCTTCAGAGCCCGACTCATCAGTCGGGTGCCTGCCCGGTCCATCAACTCTTTCCTCGCCGACTCTTTGAGTTCGGAGATCACCGGAACGAGACTGTGGTTACCGAGCCGGTGACAATTGTCTTCGCTCCGTCTGCCGCTTTCTTCCGTGGAGGAATCTCGGCGCCGACTTCCCTCGAGGCTCGGTGAGTGGCATCGGACCCTTGTCCGACCCCCTCTCCCTCTCGGTGCTTGGCGCTGGTGAGTTCGGCTCGACATCGCTTCGAGCCATCACTGTCGGTGCCGAGGGGTCCTTAGCTCCTCGAGCGGGACCTCTGGCTCTGCCTGACAGGGGTGCTGAGGTCATGCGGAGTGTTAGAGCCTGGCTCTACTCACAGTCGGCTCCGTCAGCCCCTCCTCTATGCTGCCTCAGGGTAAGTCGACTCACTCCCTCATCCCGGACGCCAGAGAGCCAGCTCCTCAGGAGTCCCCTTTGGGGATTTTATCCTTCCCAGGCCTCTCCTGATTTGGCAGAAGAGCCCTCGGAGGGTGCAAGAGGAAACATTGACTCACCTGAGTCTATCACGTCGGACACAGATCTGGATGATTCTGAGGGTTCCCCGTTCCCTTCTGAAGATGTCTCATTTGCAGACATTCTGGAGATCCTAAGCAGAGGGGAAATTGGCCAGCCCTCAACCCTTCAGAGGGCGAATCTGTGTATCTTGAGGCGTTGGCTCTCGTCTTCCACCTCCTGGGTGTCCCCCTCATGCAGGTGGTTGCAAAAGGCATGGACGGCTCCTGATTCAGTGGACCCCACTCCCAGGAGACCCTCCAAATTCATCACAGCTCCATCAGACAAGCAATTTTTATCAAAAGGAGTTTCTGTGGATGCTATGGTGGTAGCTGCATACAAAGAAGGAACTGGCTGATCCTTCCAGTGCCTGTCCATCCACCTAACAAGGAATCTAGGTCCATGGATAGGTATGGAAGCGGATGTTCTCCTCAGCGACTTTCACCATCGTTCGCTGAATTACCTGTGCCATTTCACTTTCGTCTTCAAAGGGACTTGGTCAAGGAAGCGAGTGAGATGTTGAAGGACCCTACAGCTGGGGTTCCAAGAAAAATGAACACGCAGCTAGCTATCCTAATTCCATTTCCAACTCCCTCCTCCTCTTATGCGGCCGATGGAGCGAGCAGAACCCCGCAGGAACAGGGTGGCCTTACGTGAGCGCGCCTGGATGCGGCTATGCAACTTTTGCGGAACCTTTCAAGACGCCTTTCACAAACTCCCTTTTGATGGATCATCTCTTTTGGTCCTCAAGTGAAAGAAACCCTGACTAGGTGAGACTGATGGCAAGACCCTTTCTGCCGCCGGAGTCCGTTTTTCGACTCTTCTAGGCCTTACCCAAAGGCCAGAAGGGTGGAAAGATGTGGTTCCGTGAACAATCTCAAGGGACTTCTCTGACGACGACAGAGTCGTTTCCTACCAGAGGCAGAGGTGGGAATAACAATGGTAGACGCCGCCTAGGCAGGGGGTCCATAAACCAGGGCAATCGGGAAGCCTTTCCTGACAAGCCCTTTCAGCATCCCTGAGGTGTTGCCCGACTGCCCATCTTCGGAGGCAGTCGGGGAAGATTGTCACTGTACCCAGAAGCCTGGCTATCCTTGACACAAGACAAATGGGTACAGTCCATCATTTCGAAGGTTATTCCATCCCCTTTCTTCGCTTTCCAAATCAGTCAAAAAATCCCTTCCAGATGTTCCACAGCTCCAAAGGGATATAGCAGCTTTGGAAATTTCAAAACTGCTTTCAAAAGAGCTATTCAGCCAGTGCCAGCAGACCAACAAGGATCCGAATCTACTCAAGGTTCTTTTTAGTTCCAAAGAAAACAGGGACTGGAGACCAATTTTGGATCTCAGTATCTTGAACAGATCGGTCAAGAAAACAAGATTTCGGATGGTCACGCTGCAATCCATTCTTCCCTATTGGGAAAAGGAAACTGGATGTGCTCTGTAGACCTTCAGGACGCTGCTATCACATAAAATGAACAGGCTCAGAAGATTCCTCCGCTTCAGGCTGGGAACCAGTCATTTTCAATTCAGGGCCCTGCCCTTTGGTCTCACCCACTGCCCCCGGTGTTTACCAAATGCATGGCAGTGGTAGCTTCTCCTGAGACGACAGGATTCCAGGTGTTTCCATATTTGGATGACTGGCTCCTTACAGCTCCCACCAAGCATCTCCTTCTGATGGCCAGAGATTACACTTTTCCTGTCAAAACTGGGTATCTCAATAAATTAAAAAGTCTGTTTTGTCGCCTTATTAGGTACTATTACCTACATAGGCTAAATTTAGATACTGTAAACATGTCTGCAACACTAACGAACCAAAGGATATCAGACATTCAAAAAATTGGTGTCACTTCTCTCAACAACAACAGAGCCAAAGCCAGGTTAGTTCTAAAGGTGTTGGGAATCATGGCAGCGGCCATACCTCTCCTCCCATTGGCCAGATACCACATGCGGATCCTTCAGTGGATGCTATTCTCAATGGTCATACCAGGAACTTCCAATGTCTCACACCATTATGATCACGCTAGCGTGCAAAAGCATCTCATGTGGTGGATGTCTTCCCCAGCTCCTGTTGGGGAGACCATTTGTTCCACCTCCTCCGGTTGCTACTCTGACAACGGATGCCTCCCTGATCGGTTCGGGGGGGCATTATCAGGGCAGGACAGTCCAGGGCACATGGCAACCAAACGAATGCCACTTGCACATAAATGTTCTGGAGATGAGAGCAGTGCTTTTAGCGTTGTAAGCCCTTCAAGACTCTCTTCCCTTGGGAACGATTGCAATCCAGACAGACAATATGTCTGTAGTGTGGTACATCAACAAACAAGGAACCAGATCATACCCTGTGTCGAGAAGCACTCAGACTGTGGCAATGGGCTTATTTCTTCTCAGCGTTTTCTGATAGCAACGCACATCCCGGAAGTCCAATCACATTGCGGACAAGTTGAGCAGAGCTATTCTCATGCCTCACGAGTGGTCTCTGAAAGACTCTGTAGTGAGAGAGATATTTCTCAAGTGGGGTCAGCCTGCGATCTTTTGCTACTCCCAAACAGCAAGTGCAGAGAATACTTCACTCTATTCCCTTTACCAGGCCAACCCAGCAGGGGCTAGTCCAAAGTTTGGCCCCGGGACTTCTGTATGCATTTCCTCCTTTCCCACTGATCTCTCAAGTAATACAGAAAGCTATCGCCAGAAGGCCTCATTGATCCTCATTGCTCCTTACTGGCCTCGACAAGTGTGGTTCCCCTTTCTACATCGATTTCTTTTGGGCCCAGGTGGAATCTGGACCTAGTTCCAGATCTTTTGATCCATCAGTCGAGGGTCAGTTTCATTCCCTCCCTCTCTGAACCATACTGCTTGGTTCCTCCACTTCGTAGCTAGGCTTCCTCAATTATCTCACATTGTTAGAGATATTTTGATAGCTTCCATAAATCTTCCACTCGAAGATTTATTTGAGTAAGTGGAAACGCTTCTCACATTGGGCACAAGGAAAGGACATAGATCCTTTCACGCTTCCATCCAACTAGTTCTTGATTTTCTTGCTGAACTCTTCCATGCAGGTTCATCTCCATCTACTCTTAAGGTTCAATTGGCAGCTATTTCTAATTTCCATGTGGGTATTTCTGAATCTGCCTAATGTCCCACAAACTCTGCAAAGCCTTTTGAAAGGAGTTTTCTTCTCAGACCTCCTGTAAGAAATCCTCCTTCTCCTTGGGACCTAAATTTAGTTCTTGCTTCTTTGATTCTTTCCCCTTTGAACCTGCAGCTTCATGTTCCTTAAAGTTATTATCATGGAAAACTCTCTTCTGGTGGCTATCACATCATCTAGAAGAATTTCAGAACTTCAAGCACTCAGTTGTTCTCCTTACCTTGTGTTCCATAAGGACAGAGTTTCCTTACTTAACCGTCCTTTTGCCTAAGGTGGTTTCAACATCAAATCTAAACCAATGCATTGACCTCCCTGTCTTTTTCGGAGTATTCAAATAGGTCTGAACAAAAATTACACTGCCTGGATGTTCATCGTCAATTAAGGTACTACTTGGACAGGAAACAATTCAGAAAATCTGATCAGCTGTTTGTCTCCTATGTGCGGAAAGCAGAAAGGGACTTCCAGTTTCAAATGTATCTTTATCCAGATGGCTAACATCTCTGATTACCCTTGTTTATGAGGATTAGACACCAAAACTGCCTAATAAACCTAAAGCCCATTCCACCAGAGCTTTGGCTACTTCTCTAGCCTTCAAGACAGACTGCCTATTGACACCATTTGCAGCTGCTACTTGGGCTACTCCTCACACTTTTATTTCCCATTATAAGTTGGATTTAGCTTCTAGGCATAGAGCTAATTTTGGTTCCACTGTTCTCAGGAGTCTGTTCTGTTAGGCCACCGGGACAAAGTGCTAGGGGCCTTGGTCCCATCCAGCAAGAATGAATAGATAGACAACTTAACATATAGAAGTTATGTTCTACCATAACGTTCCATGTTAGTTGTCTTCTTCTCTTCTTGGCGTCCCTGGCCTGGACAGACCTAGAGGAGTTGTGATCGTGACCCTTTCTACCACCTCTTTCTTAGTCATATGCTATTATGCATATTTTCTTGTTTCAGGATATAGGTCACCCTGTTCTTCCCTGCTGTTAGAGGTGGATTCTGTTTCACAGTTTTACTGTTTTGATATAAGCTGGGTTAGCTTACAAACGAGATCTGAGGTAACTCTCGCCTAGCATTGTGGGATATAAGGGGAGCCTCGAGCCGGTGGAACCAACTCGAGCTTTTAGAGTGGCGAGTCGGGCCGAGGTGTCGAACCCATCCAGCAAGAAGAAGGCGAGAAGAAGACAACTAACATGGAACGTTATGGTAAGAACATAACTTCTATTTTTTTGTTGCTCTGCAGCTGCCTCTGTGCAGGTGAGTAACATTATATTGTTCTATACCATTGTGTTTTTCAGCTTAGCGTTCACCCTTAAAGACATCACACCCCCTCAGTGAAGATGCCATCTGCCAAGAAGTCAAACAACATTTACTTGGGTGAGGATACTGATTCTGACAGTAATACCAGTGGGTCCGAAATAGAATTGGACCTTGATTCACAACATAAGGCAAACCAGAGTGAGGATGACGATTATGATGCCGATGATGATATTCCACTGGCACGTCTGCGTGAGAAGGTCATTACCGCTGATAAAGATTATGCCTCTGTCCCAGCCATTCCTGACCGACCCCTATGCTCTGCCAGCCCCGACCTCACCACTGTTGATCAAACTGACCACGACAGAGAGGATGATGTGGCACTAGCCCAGCTAAAGAATGATGGCTCACACAATAGTAGTCATCAACTTGAATCCGATTTTGACACGTAGGATGAATTGCCTGTATCGGAGTTAAGGCAAGGACATGGCCTGACAGACAGCCCTTTTCAGTCCTCCATCACCCAGGCCATGCCTACTGCTGACAAGGAAGTGGATATGCCTCCTACTATACAAGAGTTCAGGCATAGTCCACTGCAGGTTGATTCTGATGGAGAAAAGTCCACTGGATCTGAGCTGAAGTAGCTCCTTGTCAAGCAAGGGTCTGAGTGTGCCGCAGCATGAGAGTACACCATTCAGAAGTGAATACAAACCAGTGGGTAGTGAAACTGATCACAGGGTACCATCTCTTAACCATCCCGTAGTTTCCGTATCATAGTGTGAGAGGCTAACCAAAAAGATACGGCAAGCATGCCCACCACCTAACATATCGTGGGAGAAATGCCTAACACCAGTTCGCATTGATGAGTTTGTGTGTCCGGTCGGCCCAGTAACCAACCTGGACTCAGACAGCACATTGATGGACTTCCTCAATTTGATGTTCCCATAGGAACTCTACTCAGTTGTTTCTGATGAAACTAACTGCTATGCTGCACAGAGGCAGGCTGCAGCAGGCAAGGTTGATAAGCGGTGGTGTCCTGTTTGTCCTGGAGACATACACACATTTCTTGGTGTCAGAATATACATGTCTATTGTACATGTTCCAGAATATAGGCAGTACTGGGAAACACACCATGTGTATGTTCATTTCCCAATAGCTGAGTACATGACCTGAGAGAGGTTTGAAAAAATTCAGCATTTCCACTGCAATGACAAAAACCTCAGGCTGCCACAGGGCTCTATGGGTCATTAGACAAGCTACATCATGTACGGCCAATACTGGATGCCGTACTTCATGCATGTAGGACACAGTATAATGTGCATCATGAGGTGGCAGTAGATGCGTGGATGTGTGACATTCAGACAGTTTATGCCTGGCAAGCCGGAGAGGTATGGCATTAAGGTATGGGTGCTGGCTGACTCACATAATGGTTATGTGTGTGAATTCCAGGTATACACTGGAAAGGCAGAGCAGACCACAGAGGTTGGGCTGGCACACCGAGTTGTGGTTGACCTAACACGGGGGCTGGTTGGAAAGAAGTGTCACATTTACTTTGACAACTTCTTCTCCTCTGTCCCTCTGGCACAGCAACTGCTGCAAGACGGTCTGTACTGCTGCGGAACCATGCACACCAGTAGGTCAGGATGGCCTGTAACGTTCAACAGACAGGCCATTGATAAAGCACCTCGAGGGTTCTACAAGCAGTTGCCTAGTGGACCACTGCTTGCAACTGAATGGAAGGATAGCAACCCAGTATTTCTGCTGTCAACTAATAGTAACCCAACCTTGCCAGTCTCCAGCACACACAGGAGACAGCATGATGGGACAAAAGCTTCAGTGCCATGTCCACCAGTCGTAAACATGTACAACACATACATGAATGGGGTAGACCGAGCCGATCAGCTCAGGATGCAGTATCCAACTGCACGAAAGGCAAGGAAATGGTGGCTGTACTTGTTCTGGTTCCTATGGGATGTGGCCATAGTGAACGCTTACATTTTATTCCGTGAGAGTAGCAGCCACCGACAGCTTTCACGTTCAGGCCGTGTTATTGCGGCAAGCCAGTTACAGTTTAGAAGAAACCTAGACATGCACCTTCTGTCCACCTACAAGAAAAGGAAAAGATGTATTGAGATTACTGGCCCAGAGTCAGTGAACCGATTTGAACAAGGCTCACACTTCCTAGTGAAATGGCGGAAGTCACAATGCAAACACTGTGCCAGCAAGGGTAAACGTGTTGAACCATCATGGGGATGCCTGACCTGCAAAATAAACTTGTGTGTGGAATGCTTTGGCGAGTACCATGGCCATAAGGGCCTAGCAGATTGCTGACAGCAGTAAGATGTGCAGTGCACACTGTACAACAGAAAGTTGTGTCCAGGCTGTTGGGTGCATCACTGTGCATCATACCCCACCCCATGGATGTTATGATCCACTTGGATCGCCGTTGGGAACTTGGAGACTCTTCAGCTCAGTCCCATAGTGCTGCTGTCCTAGGTAAGCATGGCCTTGGGGGGTGCCACTGTGGTGCAATGTTTCTTTTCACATGTCTTGGTGTAGCTCTCCAGTCAGTCTCCCTCCCTTGAGGTGTGGTCAATGTATGCAGGTCAGGGCAACAGGGTTTACATTAGCTCCTCCCCTCCACTCCTTATGGCCATTGCCAAAAGGACACATGCAAATGGAAAAGGCAGAGGTAAAGCAGAGTGCCTCACCCAGCTTTTTCAGTGTGCAAGTGCCCTTTCTTGTGCCCCCATGTGAGTTAGCGGCCAGTCCCTTCAGCACCAATGCCGGGAAGATCCCTCTTCAGTCTTTTTTGCCAACTGCTCTTGTGTTGGTGGATGCATCGCAGGGGGCATACCCAGCCAGCATGGATGTTGTGATCCACCTGTGCTGCTGTCCTGGGTAAGCATGGGCTTGGGGGTGCCAGTGTGGTGCAGTGTTCCCCTCCGGGAAAGGACACATGCAAAAAGACACAGCCTGGGTCAGTCTTGGTCTTTTGACATGTTGTCTTGATGTAGCTCTCCACTCAGTCTCCCTCCCGTCAGGTGTAGTCAATGTATGTAGGTGAGGATAGTAAATGTATGAAGGTCAGGGCAGCAATTAGTGAGTTACTTCAGTCCCTCGTCCCTTAGGCCCATTGCTGAATGGGCACATGTAAAGAGAAAAGGCAGAGGTAAGGCAGACTGCTGACACTGAAGGAGGTCGTGAGACCATAGTGGTATCAGCAGTCTGAGTGGGCAGCCAGCACAGCTATGGGGCACTTCAGATAACCAACATCTGGAGCCCCATGTCTGTTCTTGGCATAATAGTGGAGCGGCGGTCCTTACCCTGCTTTTTCATCTTTACATGTGTCCTTTATGTGACCCCTTGTCAGTGACCACCCATGCAGTATTTCAGGTAAGGTAAGACTGTGTTCTGCTGTTCAGACATTTACAGAATGGGTTCATGCATGGCTTGATGCACAGGGTCGGTGGATCTACAGTCTTCCATAACAGCACCACCGCGGAAGATGTTCACCTGTTCAGAAGGGATGGCGTTCACCTAACTGAGGAGGCCATTGCATTGTTCTTGACCGACAACCACAATGGCGTGAGGAGAGCTATGCAGGATTGCTAACATGCAGCTTGTGAAAAGAATGGAAAACACCAATGAGCTAGTCGAACCAGTATAGTAAGTTAAAACACTATTATGAAATGTGTTGTGTAAAATATATTTCTCTGAGTTTGGCAAATAACTGTGTTAAGGAGCTGGTGAAGGTGCTGAGAAAGAACAACTGTTTCAGGAGAGTGCTACCGCATACAGTCTAATATGTCAGTAACCATCCTGCAGTACTTCTTTTTTTTAGTCTACTTGTGTCAGGCATGTGTAGAGTTTAGATGACAAGAAGGGCTTACTAATACAGAAGTTGATCCCTTAGGTCCATTGCTGAATGGACACATGTAAAGAGAAAAGGCATAGGTAAGGCAGACGTGAGACTGCAGTGTTATCAGCTGTCTGAGTGGGTAGCCAGCACAGCTATCGGACAAATGAGATGGCCTTGCCTGCCACTGAAGTCCCATGCCTTCCTGAGTTCATTAATGGAGTGGCTATCCTTACCTTGCTTTTTCTCTTTGCATGCACCCATTCAGCCGTATGTTGGCTACACCAAGAATGTGTATATTTACAATCATGTGTGTGCACATGGTAAAACAACTGGTTCTGAATGCTGTACACATGTACATATATCAGTTTTTTTAGGACTTAGGTTATGGAAATTGATTTTTTTTCATATTTTGGTAAATAACTTTGCAAGGGAGCATCTGAATGTGCTAAGTAATACCTCATTTTGAAAACAGTATTGATAGTTCTAACATAGTAAAAGAATGGTGCCTGTATGTTCTGCTCATATGCAGATATCAAAGTTTGTTTCGGACTTAGGTTATGGAAATTATGATTTGTTTTTCATATTTTGGTAAATAATTTTGCAAGGGAGCATTTGAATGTGCCACGTAATACATCATTTTGAAGACAGTATTGCTGGTTCCAACATGGTAAAATAATTGTGCCAGTATGTTGGACACATGTGCAGATATCAAAGTTTGTTTCTGACTTTGGTTATGGAAATTATGATTATTTTTTCATATTTTGGTAAATAACTTTGCAAGGGAGAATGCCAGTGTGCCAAGTAATACCTAATTTTAAAGGCAGTGTTACTCCTTACAACATGGTAAAAGAACTGTGTGTGTGTGCACTGTACACATGTACAGATATCACAGTGTGTTTAGTCTTGTATGAACATGAAAATTATACATTTACAGTACTTCTCATTATTATGCCCATATCTTTGCAAGGGAGCATGGTGATCACACAAATGATGCCTCCAAAGCAGACACCCAAACAACTGCTACCTCAAGACACCCCACAAGCAACACATAAACCACAAAAGCAGTGTGCAAAGCAGTCACAGCCCTTAAGGCCAAATACAACACCAAACATACTTGTCATAGGTGACTCCATAGTCAGACACACTGACGTCCCACTCACCAGGCTGAACAAGGAGAGGGTCACAGTAAGCTGCCTATCGGGCGCTAGAATCCGCCACATAACACAAGCACTCTGTGTCATATTGTACAAATATGACACAGTCATTGTCCATGCTGGTGTGAACGACCTGAGACGTACCTCCCTGGACTACATGAAAAGAGACATAGAGGAGCTCTCTGATTATGTAGCCCAGGCAGGTATGACCCTGACCCTGAGCAGTATCCTTCCTTCACCAAGAATGATGCCACAATATAGAGACAAGATGATCAGCTTTAACAAATGGCTTAATGTCTGGTGTCATTCAAAGGGGATCCAGTGTCTGTCTGCCTGGGATGACATGCTTGACAAGCCACGCTGCTTCGCAAGGGATGGCTTGCACCTGTCACCCATGGGATTCCGGATATTGGCTAAGGCTCTTGCCACCCCTATAGTGCCTTTTTAGGCAAGGCTCAAATTCTAAACCTACCACCCTAGAAAACAAAATGGGAAGAAATTGAGGGTAATGCTGCTCAATGCCAGAAGTCTAAATCTCAAAATGCACGCACTCGAGGCCCTTCTCAGTATGGAGAACATCGATGTCTGTGCTGTAACTGAAACCTGGTTCAAGGCTCCTGAGAGCACCCCGGCACTATTAGGTTTTACCTCATATCATGTTCCGCCCCAAAACCCGGACCACACCACAAAAGGAGGGGTGTATCCATATTCATAAAGGATACCCACACCTCCAGGTTGGTGGCAACGCACGAAGCTTCGGAAAGCATCCAGGTGCAACTAACCATAGGCAAAACTGCTCTACAAATTGTAGCATGCTACAGGCCACCCTCTCAAACTCAGGAACCCCACACAGCCTTCCTGAAGACACTGGAGGGTATAAATGTATCTCCAAACACCATCATATTGGGTGACTTCAACTACCCGAATATAGACTGGGAACATTACTCAAGCCTAATTTTCTAGCCCAATGGTTCCTGGAGTTCATAAATTCAAATGCCATGGAACAGCTAGTCACTGTTCCCACGAGAGGAGAAAATATACTAGATCTCATTATCACAAACATAGGGACAAAATGCTCCACACCAAAGTATATCCCTCATTGGTGAGATCTGATCATAAACTAATCTCACTGGAAATCCACATCCGCCCCCACCCCAAACAAAAGACCACAGTGAAGAACTTCTAAAGCAAACTTCACACTACTCAAGACTGGTGTGGTATCCTTCAAGGCCCCTGAGCCAGTGGAAACCACAACCCAAGCTGCGGAAGCCCTTACAAATGCCTTCTATGAACACCTCCAGGACTGCATGGATCAGGCAATCCCAAATAAAACCAAGACTCTTTCCACAAAGGGCAAACGTCCAGTCTGGTGGACCCCAGCCATTAACAAACTTTACAATAAGAGGAGAAAGCTATTACATGATAGAACAAAATCCATAAAAGGGAAGTCACCCCTGATCATTATTAGTAAAAAAATACGAGCACTCATAAAATCAACTAAGGCCAATTTTGAGAGAAAAATTGCCATGGATTCAAAGGACAATCATAAGGCCTTTTTCAGCTATGTTAGGAACCTGGGTGGAAACTCCCAGATATTTCATCAGAATTAGTCCAAAATGATACAAAAATCACTGAACCCACAGACATTGCCAACATACTGGCAGACAGGTTCAGTGCAAACTTCACCCCCCTCTCCCCCCCTAAAGGAGAGATAACTATCCCAGCAGAGAGTAGCCTCCCAGACATCTCAAATGCGCAGGTGAAAGCTGCTCTCTCTAAAGCTAAAAACACAGCATCAATGGGACCGGATGGTGTCCCCGGCTGTGTGCTACACGAGCTAAATGAGGAATTAAACACGCACATAAGGCAGCTGTTTAATCTCAGCCTTACCACAGGATACATGCCCAAGGAGTGGCGTCCGGCAACTGTGGTCCCACTCCACAAAGGCAGTGCCTCTACGGACCCTGGTAATTACCGCCCCATAAGCTTAACAAGTCTAGTCTGCAAAGCTATGGAGAGGATCATAATGGAGCTCATAAACAAAGATATAGGGGACTTGCAGACATTGGACCCGACCCAGTTTGGCTACGTCAAGGGCAGATCATGCCTTTTGAACTTGGTCGACTTCTTCGAAACAGTCACCAAGGCCATTGATGAGGGAAAGGCAGTCCATACAGCCTACCTTGACCTTGCAAAGGCCTTGACACAATACCCCACTCGGTATTGTAGAAAAACTTACCAGCTTAAATGTAAACCCATATGTCACAAGATGGGTTGCAAACTGGCTTAAGGACAGAACCCACAGGGTTAGAGTTGCTGGCGCTATGTCAGACTCCAAGCTGATCACAAGTGGTGTCCCACAGGGCTCGGTCCTTGGCCCCCTATTGTTCGGCATCTACTTCTCAGAAGTACAGGCCAACATGGGAGGACTTTGGCTGACAAAGTTTGCAGACGACTGCAAACTGGGCACCATAGTGGAAAGTGCATCGGACACGGATATCCTTCAGAAGGGACTCAAGGAAACAGATAGCTGGTGCCAGAGCCATGGCCTGAAGATAAACACCAAAAAATGTATAGTCATACTCTTCGGGAAAAACAAGGTAACCCCAAGCTGCCATATAGGTGACAATCCACTAAGCACAGAAGAGGTTATCAGGGACCCAGGTTGACAGTGGCCTTTCTTTTGACACTCACATTGCTAAAGTGGTTAGAAAGGCCTTCTACATTGCCCACCTGATCATGAAGGGATTCACATCCAGATCTAGTGAGGTCATTGTTCCCCTGTACTCTTCACTTATCAGACCAATGATCGAGTACAATGCCCCATTCGGGATGTATCTCACCCGACATCTGCAGCAATTGGAGAGACCCCAAAAGTTCCTCACCAAAAGGATAAAGGGACTCCAAAATCTGTCATATGCTGCCAGATTGAAGAAACTCCAGCTCTATTCAGTTGCATACCGTCTGCTCAGAGGTGACATGTGCCTGACATACAAGGCCATGTCCAACCCGAATTAATGGACATGCTCCACCTCAAAAAATCCAAATCCACCAAAACCACTAGAGCAAGCGACTTAAACCTTAGCACGGATATAAATAGGATGTGCTGGAGGGATAGATTTATCACTCAGAGACTCCCTATGCTGTGGAATAAAATCCCGGTCCATGTGAGGCAGAGCACCTCGCTGGCTCTGTTCAAGAGAAATCTTGACCTGTGGATGGGAGATCATAGGTTTATCCCGGGAATCATCTCTGTGTCACTGCTGGACAGAGGCACAACAAACTAATGGGCACAGTATTTTTTCATATAAGGGGTGGCGTAAGCCACAAAAATTTGGGCTAGGCTTATAAATGCCTTAGGGCAGATAGCCTAGTATAAACCTATGAAACCTATGAACCTATCATTTTGAAGCCGACATTCAGATGCACAACTTCTACACAGGTATGTAGGCTCTGTCTGTTACAGGTGATGAGATATTGTGCTTTGTTTATTTATCAATTATGCAAAATATTAATCATATTTCTGTGAATATCTCAAGAAAGGAGGATCACAGTAATGGTTAAGGTATAATTTTAAAGCTGACATTCTTACTAACAAATTAAATTCAAATTGTATAGGTCTGCATAGTACATTGACCAAGATATTGTGCTTTGCTTTTCCAAAACGGTAAAAAATATGCACAGTATCAGCATTCCTTGCCAAATATTTAATAATGACTTTGATATGCACTGTCAACATTTACACTTTTGGAAAGGTCAGTGTCTGCTAAACAACTTTCGCATTTACATTTTTTGTCTAGCTCTTAGAGTTATGAACATTTGTTTTCTGTATGGTATTACAAATGGATTTTCTGAAAATGAGCTCAGGCTGCACTGTTGTTCCTATGGTGGAATTAAGCAGGCAGCTTTTTCTGAGCTGCTCCGGATTGAATGAGTTAAGCTAGTCGTCAGTTCTCCAGTACTCAGTAAGGCGCTTTTGCAGCCCCTGATGCCCACTTCTGTCGATTCGTAGGCCGTTACTGAGACCCTTTCGGAGTCCGGTATGCCGCAAAACTCTTTTTCGACTAAGGATCCTGCAGTCGTCTCTACCTTGGATGGGTCCGGAGCCGCTGAGCAGGCACCGGCTTCCGAGGAAGTCCTTCACACTACTGAATCTTGACAAAAACCGACGTCTTCTTTCGCGACTTCCGTTCTTTCAAAAACGTCCGAGTTTCTTAGGCCCAGGGTATGAGCCACACCCAAGAAACCAACGACCCACTCTCAGGCGCCTGCTACCTTGCCTCAGTCTCAAATGCTTAAAATGGCGGAAGACCTTATCATGCTGATCAGGGGAAGCCAAGCTACCCCCTCCAAAAAGAAGAGCTCTGTACCCTGTAGTTTTGTCTGAACAAGAGTCAGATGAATCTAACTCATCTGAATATGAAGACATGCAACCCCTCTCCACTTAGTGAGGACACTGATGCAGAGGATTCTATTCCTTCAGCCTCTCCCCCAGAGGATTTTTCCTTTGGGAAACCCTGCATACCTTAAGGGAGCATTTCCAATGGAAGAGTCAGGACTACCCTCCATCTAAAAAGAGACTCTGGGAATTTTCCCATCCCCCCAGTCCTGCATGTTGTGGAGGATGTTTTCCTCAAATCCAGCTTGACTCCTGATGCCCTTCCTCCAGCTCCCAGAAAACTAGACGGGTACTACAGAGTCCCTGACTCGCACAAATATCTTTTTAAAAATCCTACAGCTAAACCTGAGGTCATTTCTCAAGGGCCAGAAGGCATTAAAGCAACCTCTGCTAAGAACCCCACCCTGTCAGACAGGGATTCCCGAGCATTGGACAGATGGGGTAAAAAAGTATACACCTTAGCTACTCTTGCTATCAGGACACTAACGTGTCAGTTCCATATGCTGAAATTTCAGCAACATAGCTTGGAACTCCTTAAACAAAAAATGTCTTCCTTTCCTGCTTGGGCAGAATCTAAAGATTCACATTCTGCAAGTCAAGTAACCAAACACACCTTGCACTGTGGTTTTGACTCCCTAGAAGCTTTTTGCAGGGCAGCATTCACTGGATCTGTCATTAGAAGGCATGCATGGCTTAAGGAACACCCCCCTGCCAGACCATGTCAAGTCTAAATCTTTGGATGCCCCCTTACACAAAGATAACTTATTTGGCAC
The DNA here is from genome assembly GCF_019279795.1 of Protopterus annectens. Classification (NCBI taxonomy): domain Eukaryota; kingdom Metazoa; phylum Chordata; order Ceratodontiformes; family Protopteridae; genus Protopterus; species Protopterus annectens. The sequence continues at coordinate 1,189,843,059 of NC_056745.1, forward strand.
TAAGGTAGAAGAGGTCTTAAAAAAGATGGAAGAAAAAGCAAAACCTGTGCAAACAGTTAAGGATTTCTTGCAGGTCCAGCCCCCTAGGTTCAGCAGGCATTGTCCCACTAAGCACTGGTCCTTTCCTTCTCCCACTAAGCCAGTCCAGCCCAGGCCCCAGGGATCAGCCCCCCCCCCCCCCCCCAGAGAGCATCCACAGGGAATGCAGAGATCTAAGCAGTGGACTACCTCCACTTCAAAACCAGGGAGTTCTAAGCCACCCCCTTATGGTAAGAAATCACAATGACTCACCTCCTCCACCCCTCCCTCTGCCACCTTCATTTACCCCTAGGAGGAAAACTCTCCTTTCACTCAAGCACCTGGGCCACCATTACCAAGGACCACTGGGTTCTGAACATTGTGTCTCAGGGATACAAATTTTCCTTCCACACCCTTCCAACCCCAAAAGGGTTCCTAGATCTACCTTCAAATCAGTGGTCAGAGGCTCAAAAGCAAATCCTTTCCCTGCTGTCTATGAGAGCAGTACAGCACTTTCCTGCAGAACAGATAGGCCAAGGTTTCTACTCCAGACTATTTCTGGTACCCAGAAAAGAGGGCACCTGGCACCCCATCCTCGATGTATCCATTCTAAACACCTTCCTGGTGATCCCAAAATTCAAAATGCTCACCCTCCAGCAGCTGCTACCCATGCTGTCCAAGGACGCTTGGCTAGCCACCCTAGATCTAAAAGAGGCCTAGCTCCACATTCCTATCAAGGAATCATGCAGGAAATATCTCCGCTTCAGGGCAGGATCTCAACACTTTCAGTTCTCTGCGCTTCCCTTTGACTTATCTACTGCTCCCAGAGTTTTCACAAAATATCTGGCTTTGGCCATTGCCTTTTGCAGACAAACACATATTCAGATTTACCCATACTTAGACGACTGCTTTATTCATTATTCAGGCAGACAGCCAGGAAAAGCTGCTCGAGCACGTGGCCTTTGTAAAGACCCTCCTAACCTCTCCGGGGTACACAAGCAATGAAATAAAATCCAAGCAGGTGCCTACCCAAAGGATAATCTTCATGGGCGCAAGTCTGGACACAGCATCCAAGCTGGCATACCTTACACCAGAGAAACACATTTTCTTGACAACCTGCTTCTCTCAACTAGCCACCAGGCCCGAGCTAACTGCAAGGAAGATCCTGCAATCTCTGGGGTTCATAACATCTTTCGTACTACTCATTCCATATGCCAGACTGCATATGAGGAAACATCAGTGGTACCTCAAGAGCCTTTGGTGTCAACACTCTCAAGACCTGGAAACTCTTCTACCTATAATTCCTTGCATCAGAAAAGATTTTCTTTGGTGGGCAACAACATGCTCCCTCAACAAGTGGACTGCCTTTCCCCCCGCCCGCCCACACCTCACAGACCCTCATCACAGATGCATCAGACTATGCTTGGGGTGCACACCTGGACGGCAGGTGCATACAGGGCCAATGGAGCCCACAGCAAATCCCTCTGCACATCAGTCAAAAAGAGATGATGGCTGTGCAGCACGCCTTGCTAGCTTTCAAGCTTCTTCTCTCTCCAGGGGCTTGCCTAATCAAAACAGACAACACCACTGTGATGTTGTACATCAACAGGCAGGAGGGACTCACTCTTACCCTCTATGCAGGCTGGCCATTACCCTTTGGCATGCAGCCTCTGCCATGCAACTACACCTGTTAGTACAATTCCTACCAGGCTCTCTCAACTCTCTGGCAGACCAATTAAGTAGAAATCTTCTGGACCCACACGAGTAACAACTCAACAGAAGTACCTTCACCCTAATACCTCAGAAATGGGAAACCCTGAAGGTCGATCTGTTTGCCTCCCACAACAACCATCAGCTCAGCAAATTCTGCACCAGGGAGCATCACTGCATGGCTTGGAAAGTGGATGCCCTATCCTTCCCCTGGGTCAGTCTATCGGTCTATGCCTTTCCTCCCCTACCTCTCATCCCCAGGGTACTGCTCAAAATAAGGGAGGAAAAAAACAAGGACCATTCTTATAGCTCCAGACTGGCCCCAGCAACACTGGTACCCCTTGCTGCACAGCCTGTCCCCGCTGCCTCCATGGCATCTTCCTTAGATTCCAAACCTCCTGACCCAGAGGGAAGGGGAATTCATACATTCCCAATTGCAAACACTCAGTTTGGCAGCTTGGCTTATTCCCTAACCCCAAAGCAATCTGCAAACCTCAGTAAACGGGTTCTAGATGTTATACGTGAGGCCAGATGCCCTAGCACCAGAAAGTCTTATGCTGATAATAGAAAAGGTTCTGCACCTGGATCCAGGCTAAGGGAGCCAATATGGCACAGCCCTCCCTCCCTCTCATCCTGGTATACTTAGCTGACCTACTACACAGTGGCCTGTCTTTCTCTTCTATAAAAATTCATGCCTGTGCTATTTCTGCTCATTTTTACACTGAGCAGCCCCTTTTCTCACACCCTTTGGTCAAACAGTTCCTAAGAGGGGCTAGCAACCTGAGGCCACCTAGAAGGGCACCAACACCAGCTTGGGACCTTAACTTTGTATTGGAAAAGCTCACCCTGCCCCCTTTCGAACCAGCTTCTTCGGCAGAGCTAAAATTTCTCTCCTGGAAGACAGCATTCCTTCTAGCCATCACTTCAGCCAGAAGAGTGTCTGAGCTGCAAGCACTCATGGCTGTGGAACCCTTCATCATCTTCCATGCAGGCAGGGTATCCCTCAGAACTAACCCATCCTTCATGCCCAGGGTGGTGTCCAGTGTGGCTCTCAACCAATCCATTCATTTGCCCACCTTTTTTCCTAATCCCCAGAACAAAGGGGAAAGGATTTTTCAATCTCAAGATGTGCACAGACAGCTCAGATTCTATCTAGACAGGACTAAATCCTTCAGAAAATCTGATCAATTGCTGGTTAGCTTTGCCACAGGGGCAGAAGGCAAAGCCATTTCCAAGCAAACGTTTTCCAAATGGATAGCACACTGCATCCATTTCTGCTACAAACAGCATGGAAATCCTCCCCCCAGGGGGTCAGGACACACACCACCAGAGCAGCCTCCACCTCTGCAGCTTTCCTCAGAGGAGTCCCCACCAAGGACACCCTGGAGGCTGCCACCTGGACATCTGTTCACACTTTTACTAAGCATTGCTACCTGCCTCTCTTCTCCAAATCCAGGACAGGGTTTGCCCCTGCAGTCTTGCAAGGAATCCTAGCCAGCCCCTAGTTTCCTTGACTGCCTCCACACATTTCCTCAGCTTTGGGAATCAACCCAAATGTGATGACTGCAACAGTGAAACATGAAGAACATAGTCCAGTTGTGTACACTTACCGTAAATGTAGATGTTCGAGTGTATTCACTGTTGCAGTCCTGGTTTCCCTCCACCCCCCCCCTTCTTCTCTTTCTCCTTTTATTACCATTCTTCCTTATAGTTCTCCTTTCCTTACAGGGAACATACTGGTATTTAGTTTCCACTGGTGGGGTTCTTCCACCAGAGCCTGGCCTCCTACTTGGGGGCTCCTGACAGGTTAGGGCAAGAAAAACTGATGTAATGGCATCGGCTGCTTACTTTATACTATTGACGACCTGACATCAGTCCTTAAGTGACAGCATCCGATGCAGAAATACTACATCTCTGGTATTTGGGCTGGCCGAGGGCTACCCTGGCAGGGATAATACAAATGTGATGACTGCAACAGTGAATACACTCAAACGTCTACATTTATGGTAAGTGTACACAACTGTACTTTCGTCCTATCCTGCCTGCCTTTTTAGATTCCTTCTCTTCAGCATCTCTGAACTCTGACTCCCAACCTCTTGCCCCACGCAGTCCAGATAGATTTACAAGGTGCCTGACACCACTAAGCATCTGATTAAGTGCCCACCTGCTGATCCTGCCACTGTATCAGTCTCTACGGGCAAAGCCTCCAAACTCCTATCTACTACCACCAGTCTCCCTGCTGACAAAGACAGCAAAACCATGGAAAGGTTGGGCAAAAAGATATATGCTTCAGCTACCTTGGCCTTCAGAGCCAGAAACTACCAGACTCACATGGCCAAGTATGCCTTGTCCCTCTTAGAATCTGCCACCAAACACCTGGCAGATATTCCAGGCTCCTCTGCTAAAGCATCACTGTCCTCTCTCCTGGCTCTTTCTCTTCCCAGGTCACCAGACACTCTATCAAGTGTAGTTACGATGCTGCTGAATCCTTAGCCAGGTCAGCAGCATCAGCATCAGCCTTGCACAGATATCTTTGCTTTGCCTACAACCCCTGCCAGATGATTTCAGGGCAAAGTTCATTGATGCTCCTTTGGACAGTGCTGCACTGTTTGGTTCTAAAGTAGCAGACCTTTTCAAATCTCTGCAGCAAAAAGGTAAAGAAATTCAGGACCTTAAACATTTACTGGTTTCACCAATACCTAAGTTTCACAGAAACTATCCAGCAAAAACTCAGTTTATTAGGAAGCACTCTCATCCTGCTCCTCCTTCAAGGCCTCGTAACCCCACAAGGAAACAATCCCCTCCCTTTAGCCAGAGAACTTCCTTTTAGGACAGGGCGGGTAACATCTGACTACCTGCCATCCTTGCCCCCCCCCCTTCTGTACAACTGTCTGCTCGCCTCTCTCACTGCCTACCCTGTTTGAACCCATCTCACCTCAGACAAGTGGGTAAATGCTTATTTTATGTCCTGGATCTCCCTTCCCATACGGCGAGCCATACCATGACCACCTGCTCAGCAACTGCACCTTCTGCAACCGGTAGTGCAGACCCTGTTAGATCATGGTACCATAGAGACAATCCCCTCAACTGCAAAAGGAAGAGGATTCTACTTAAGGCTCTTCCTGGTCCCCAGGAAGGACGGACCCTGGAGACCTGTTCAAGACATCTCCTATCTCAACCTTTTTCTAAAGGTCCCTACCTTCAAAATGCTGACCCTGCCAGCCCTTTTCCCTCTCATAATTCCGCAAGGATTCCTGGCTACATTAGATATAAAAGATGTTTATCTCCACATCCCGATGAAACCCACCCACAGGAAATACATGAGATTCTTGGTGGGTTCCTCTCACTTGCAGTTCTCTGCCTTGCCGTTTGGATTCTCCACCGCACCCAAATGCTTGGCACCAGTGGTGGCTTACTGCAGGACAAAGGGAATACAGATATTCCCTGGCCTGGACGACATGCTGATCCAGGCTGCCAGCCAAAAAACACTCCAAGGGCACATCCATTTTCTGGTGACCCTCCTTCAATCACTGGGATGTCAGATTAACCTCCCAAAAATCTCATTTTCAACCAACCCAAGACATTGTATTCCTCAGGTGCAGGATCAGCTCAGATCTCATGGAGGTATACCTACCCCCACCAAAAGTGAGTTCATTGACAGAATATCTCCTCTTGGTCCTTCACTCCACAGAGTTGACTGCAAGGCAGTACCTCAAACATCTGGGCTACATAGCAGCTACAATATCCATGCTTCCTTTAGAAAGATTGCACATAAGAAAGCTACAATAGTACCTTCGGTCAGTCTGGAAGCAACACAACCATCCTCTGGAGCACATTGTGACCCTACTACCCTGCCTAAAAAAGAAAATACTATGGTGGTTGGATCAGGTAAATCTTAACCTAGGCCTTCTTCACCAACCACCTCAACCCACTCAGATCATGCACACAGACGCCTCAGACCTGGGGTGGGGAGCCATCCTCAGCCACCAAAACGTGCAGGGCCTGTGGCCAAATCACCTCAAATCAAAACACATCAGTGCCGATGAAGGCAATCCTTCTAGCCCTCCAGGCATTTCTCCCTTTCCTGCAACAGGGACCACTTCTGATAAACACAGACAGCACCACTGTACTCTGGTATATCAACAAACAGGGAGGGACCAAGTCCTATCTGCTCTGCAGACTAGCCCTTTTGGTTTGGGAATTGGCCACCTCACAGGGAATAACCCTGCAGGCGACCTACATTCCCTCTCTCCACAACTCACAGGCAGATTATTTGAGCAGAACCAGCACAAACAACCATGAGTGGATGCTTCACAGAGATGTCTTCTGGATCTGGTCCACAGGTGGGGTATACCTCAAATGGACCTGTTTGCGTCCACCATCAATGGGCAACTTCCTGACTTCTGCACCAGGACACCAGAGCCACAGGCACTGGCAACAGATGCTTTCTCAATTTCTTGGAAGGGGAAATATCTATATGCATTTCCCCTTTCCCATTCATTCAGAAGGTCCTGCTGAAAATACATCAGGACAACCCAAAAATCTTGTTGGTGACTCCCTGCTGGCCTGGACAGCACTGGTTCCCCTTATTCCTACATTTGTCCAAGGGCAGTCACCACAAGTTACACCCCCAGAATGGACCTTCTCACACAGCACAAGGGTTCACTAATTAATTCACATTGGCAGCTTCTACACCTAACCTTTTGGCTGATAGTACTCTGATCCCCTTCAGACACCTTTACAATGAGGATGTGCTCAATGTCCTGCAGGAGGCCAGGAAACTAAATACAAAAAAATCATATCTTTCAAAGTGGAAAAGATTCACTATTTGGTGTCATAAAAGACAGTTGGACCTGCTTCTTAGCGAACCTCCCCTAGTGCTGTCCTATTTGTGTGCGCTACTACAGACTGGGTTGGCTTATTCATCCATCAAAGCCCATCTATTTGCTATTTCTGCATGCCTGCCTCTGGATCCCCATTAGCATCCAGACTTCCTTCCTTCCAAACTCTTCCTTAAAAGGATGCTTCACCTCAGAACCCCCAGGAAACCCTCTCCTCTGCCTTAGGACCTTAACTACGTGCTCGAGAAGCTTACGCTTCTGCCCTTTGAGCCAGCAGATAAAGCTTCCCTAAAGCATTGTACTTGGAAAACTGCTCTGTTGGTAGCCCTAACCTTAGCCAGAAGAGTGTCTGAACTCCAAGCCCTTATGGCTATTCCTCCCTTCCTCGTTTTCCACAAGGACAGGGTTACCCTCAGGACAAACCCATCCTTCATGCCCAAGATAGTCAATGTACTATCCCTCAATCATGCCATACACTTACCTGTCTTTTTCCCAAACCCACAAGGAGACAGGGAGAGAGTGCTGCATTCCCTGGATGTACACAGATAAACCAGATTCTACCTGCACAACATAAAGTCTATAAGACAGGGTGACCAACTTTTCATATCCTTCCATCCTACAGCCCTGGGGAAGGCAGTGTCCAAGCAGACTGTTTCTACTTGGATTTCCAACCCCATCACCTTCTGCTGCCAGTTGCATGGTAAGTGTCTGCAGGGTACAGTTAAAACTCATTCCACAAGAGCCATGGTCTCTTCAGGTGCCTTCTTCATGGGACTGGATACCTCTGCTATCCTGGAGGCTGCTACTTGGTCTTCGGGCCACACCTTCACCAACCACTACAAACTTGACCACATCTCTAGATCCAGGGCGCAGGGTTCACCAGAGCTATCCTTCATGGTTACCTGGAGTGTGCTTCTAGACCACCACTCCAATCTCAGTGAGCTTTGGCACTCACCCATATGCAGAATACTACAACATGGGAATAGAAGGACATAGAAAAGTTGTGTAAAATCTTACCATAACCATAGATGCCCTTCTCTTTCATGTTGCAGTATTCCTTCCCACTCCATGTTGCAGTATTCCTTCCCACCCTTTTTCCCCTCCTGTCAGCTAATGACTTCCCTGTCTGGATTGTAATGATATGGCATTGCCCTTACTAGGACTGGCTCCGACTAGGGCCTTCTGTTCTGAGGGCTGGAGCATGCCGACATCACCATGTACTCACGGCCATGTCAGACGTCTCACACACCTTGGAGTGACTGAAAGGTTTTGGATATTGGCCATATGTACGCGGGACGAGAGCAGTAAACCCATATACAGAATACTGCAATATGGAAGAGAAGGACATCTATGGTTATGGTAAGATTTTACACAACTTTTCTTTCCTCCTGTACACAGATAGTACTGGATGATGTCTTTAAAGACATTGCTTTACACTCTGATTCTCTGGCCATTGTTCCTGGGAAATCAGACTAGTTTTACAGAGTGCTTGAGTCTCACAAGCACTTTTACAAAAATCCAAAGGCTTAACCCTTCTGTAGTCTCCACCGAATCCAGAAAAGGTGCACCTAAGGGACCAGCTAGACATCCCTTGCCTAATGACAGGGAAAGTAGACTATTAGATAGATGTGGGGAAAAAAGCTAATGCCTCTGCCACCCTGACAGTGAGAGCTTTGAATTGCCAATTCTGTATTCTAAAGTGCCTTGAATCTCTCCAGGACAAAATTCTCGGTAGGGTAGACTCTATTGTGAATAGAACCTTATCTAAGGAAATTCAGGAGACATCCAGAAAAGCTTCATATTTCTACAGACATTACTTAGTGTGGCTGTGACACCTTAGATGCTTCTTGCGGAGCAGTTGCCACAGGTTATGTCATCAGCAGACGTATGGTAAGGACCCTGCCCCTGTCAGTTCAGGTTAAAGCTAAGTTACTGGATGCTCCAGTAGGCAAGGAATTTCTTTTTCGTCTTCCAGCTGAACACATTTTTGAGAAGCTGGATAAAAAGAAAAGTAAATTAAAACTGAAGAAATTTTACATGTCTCTGATGCAAAGGTACAGTAGTTGTTATCTTTCAAAACTTTTGTCTTTTCTCCCTTTACAAGACAAGGGGAGGCATCCCCATGGCAAAAAAGAAAACCCTAACAGTCCAGTAGATGGCACCCAGAACAATCTCACAGAACAGGGAGCTCCAAATGTCCCACCCAGCACAGAGACCAGCTGTGACTGCTCAACCCCAGCCTCCCATTCCCCTGCCCACCCTCCTGTCCAAACTTATAGCTGGAAAAGTCTCACTCTTATTTAACACAACAGAAAATCATCACCAGGGACCTGTGGGTCCTTGGCATTCTATAGATGGGGTACATCATCCAGTTCAGAGAAATACCACCCTTAGGCAATCCAAACCCACCAAAAGAGCTGGAAAACCATTTACCTCCCGTCTTCAGGGAACTATTTCACCAAGGGTTCATCCAGCCTGTCCTCCAGGGCAAGAGGGAAAAGGCTTTTATTCAAGGATTTTTCTAGTTCCAAGAAAGGAGGGCACCTGGAAATCTGTCTTGCACCTTGCAAAGCTAAACAAGTTTCTCAACATCCCAAAATTCAAAATGCTTATGTTGCAAAAAACTACTGTCCATGATCTTTCAAGATGCTTTAGACCTAAAAGATGTTTACCACTATGTCCCAATAGCAGACAATCCTAGAAAGTACCAATGACTTTTAGCATCAGCCTCTCACTTCCAGTTCTATATTTTACTGTTTGGACTATCTACTGTTCTCAGAGTTTTCACAAAATGTTTAGTTGTTCTGATAGCACATTGCAGAACCCTGGGGATTCATCTTTACCCCTACTTAGACAACTGCCTTATTCAGGGTAAAAATCCACATCAGAGACTCTAGATACCTTGCAAATCACACTAGACTGCTTTCAGAAGGTAGATCTCACCTTTAAATCTTTAAGCAAATGAAAGACTCTTCCTCAAACAAGAATCCTCTTTCTGGAATCCCTCATAGATTAGGTCCAGCAGAAAACCTTCATTCTCCAGGACAAGATTACTTTCTTGATCGCATCCCAGTAAGGGAATTCCTGAGGATACTGGGGTACATGGCATTCTGCTTCCTCATGATCCCACTTGCAAAGTTACACATCAGAAAACTTCAGTGGTTCCTGAAAATTGCTTGGGGACTCTCCTTCCATGGCTGAAAAAGGTATTTCTGTAGTGGAAGAACACCATACAGCAAAACATAGTAGAATTTCTCTTTACCAAAGACAGAAAAGACCATCACTACAGACAGTTCAGCCATAGCTTAGGGTGCCCATTTGGTTCCCTGAAGTGCAGGGCATTTGGTCTGCTCAGCTGAGAAAATTACTTATGAACCAGAAACCATACAGTGCTTTATCTATTTGCTAGCAGTCTACGTGACCATAAAAGCATTCCAGCAGGACATATTTCCAGGGACTCTGCAGATCTAGACATTAATATTGTACATAGACTAGCAATGAGAAATGTTGTCCTAACCCTTGTGCAGCCTGTCCAGGAAGATTTGGATGCTGACTCAGGAAATTATGCCAACTCTGATAGCTTCCTAAATTCTGGCCCAGAATAATTCCCTAGCAGATTCTCTAAGCAGGGTTCTTCTAAACTCCAGTGGATAGATGCTGAAGATAGAGGTCTTCCTAACTATACAGTTGGGGGGTGTCCCCTCAGTAGACACGTTTGCCTCCCACCACAGCAAACTGCTTCAAAAGGTCTGCTCCAAAACTCAGTAGACAGGAACTGATTGGGTTTTGACACACAGGAATGTATCCTATCCCAAGGACATGCTTTCTGTTCTAAGGGAAGCAAGGAAACCCAATACCAGGAAATCATACCTGGCAAAATGGAAAAGATTTTCCATCTGGTATCACAGTAAGTACACCAACCCTTCTCAGGCAAACATTATTTCAATCTTGCAAAACCTGTCAGTCTTGTTTAGTCAAAGGATTTTTCTGTTCCAGCATTAAAGTACCTATGTCTTCCATATGAGCTTGCCTTGCACAGTGCTTTACCTGTCTTCTTGCACCCCCACCTGAAAGTTTTTCTGAAAGGGGGGATTTACTTAAGATCACCCAAAGGAATCCCATTCCTGCATGGGATCTAAATTATGCATTATAAAAACTGACCTTGCCCCCCCCCCCTTTGAACTATTGTCACTGTTTCTCTAAAGATGCTTACTATGAAAGATCAACTTTCTCACAGCTGTCACATCTGCTAGGAGAGTCTCAGAGCTACAAGCCCTCATGTGTAAAATAACCTTTCACTGTCTTTCAAAGGGATAGGGTAATCCTCAGAATAAACCCATCTTTTATGCTTAAGGTGGTTTCAGAACTTACTCTAAATCAGGCAATCCACCTACCAGTCTTATTCTCATATCTAAAGGATAGGGCAAAGCAAGTCCACCCCTCCTTGGATATGCACAAAAATATCAGGTACCTTCTAGGCAGGACAGAAACCTCTAACAGAGCAGCGCAATTACTGGTTGTTTTCTTAAAGGGCAAACAGGGCAAGCCTGTCTCCAAACACGCCACTTCAAAATGGATAGCAAATTGCATTAAGCTTTGTTACTCACACAATGGAAGCAATTTACCTGATTGTATTAAAGCCCATTCCAGAAGGCATAGGGCAATTACCACTGCTTTGCTTAAAGGAGTCCCTACCCTAACCATCTTGGAGACAGCCACATAGAACTCGGTGTACACCTTTACAAAACATTGTAACCTAGACAATGATGTCCTTCATGGATGCATCTGCAGTCATAACAACAGGGTTGTCCTGTCGTCAGGCAGCCCTTCAGTCGGCCGGATTCCAAAGTCCGGGTCTGGCTTCGGCTGATGTCGCACTTCACCCGACGTCATCTCTGTTGGTCTTCGGGTATATAAGCATCAGCCGACGCCATTTTCCTCAGTCTTTCTTGCCGCTGCCAAGCAGAAGCTGTTCGCAAGTGCCGGTCGGTCGGATCCAGAGATTACTTCAACCGAATACTACTCAAGACTTCTAAAGCTGGTACCCGCTGGGGACTCTTTCTTGCCTCAGCCGATGTCAGAAAAGGTTAATAATTGTTTAACCTGTGGGAAACAAATACCTCATAAAGATTTCCACTCTTATTGCCTGCCTTGTTTAGGCCCAGCCCACGAGGTAGCAGCCTGTTCGCCTGTGCTTCTTTCAACCGACGAACGCTTAGGCGTCGGTCGGAGTTTGCAGAACAGTTTTTCGGTTCTGATTTTGCGTACATTATGCCGGCGGATCCTCCGACTACCCAATCTGCCAAAACGCAAAGATAAAGACCGACATCGCGGTCCGCGGTTTCGGCTGAAACCATGGTTAAGCAAATCATGAGTGTCTCGGTTTCGCCGAAACCGAGAAAACTGATCAAAGCACAGCTGAACCTATTCCTACAACTGAGGCCCCGGCTACAACTCTTGAATCGGCCTCAGAAATTTTATCCACTACGGTGGTTGACTTATCAGACACCATTCCCTTGGATGTCTCTACCCCAGCACGTGGTGCTGCTAGGCCTCCAGCAGCCATGTCCATTAAGGCCTTCGCCAGGGCTAAAGCAGCCAAGACTACTAAAACAGTGCCTGTTAAACCCCCCACATCCAGGCCCTCTTCTAGTTCTCAAATGCTTACTTTGGCAGAAGATTTAATTTCATTAATTAGAGGATCTCAATCTCACCCAGACAGGGCCTCTCAGCCCCCAGAGAAGAGACCTAGGGCAGAGCCCCCTGAGCCAGTGTCCTCTGATGATTCTGCTGATGAATCAGACATAACTGACCAGCCAGAGGCTCCTTTCTCCAATTTTGAAGATTCTGATGCTGAAGAATCCATTCCAGCTGCTTCCCCACCAGAAGAATTCTCCTTTGGGGAAACCTTACATGCCATGCGAGAGCAGTTCCAATGGCAGCAACAGGATTTTTCAGACTCCAGAAAAAGACTTAGGACCTTTCTGCACCTCCCACAGCACAGGCCCTTAGCTATACCTCCTGTTCTCTGTGGTGGATGATGCTTTCAATGATGTCTGCTGCTCCAGATTCTTTACCTCCAGCCCCTGCCAAACCAGACAGATTTTACAGGGTGCCAGATACTCATCACCACCTTTACAAGGCCCCACTTGCAGACACAGAAACTATATCCCAGGGTCCCAAGGCAGTAGCCGCGACCATAGCTAAAAACCCTATTCCTTCTGAAAGGGAAGCAAGGTCATTAGACAGATGGGGTAAAAAGGTCTACACTTCAGCTACTCTCTCAGCTAGAGCTTTAAACTGTCAGTTTCACATGATACAATACCAAGAGTTTATGCTTGATCAGTTAACTAAGAAATTAACCACTGATGAATCTCTTGATAAGAAATATGTATTAGAAATGGTAAATAACATACAACAGGTTAGCAACCATTCCTTAAAATGTGGCTATGATGCACTGGAGGCTTCATTTAGATCAGCCATGACTGGCACAGTGTTAAGAAGGCATGCATGGCTAAATGAGCAAGCTTTACCGGATCATGTTAAAGCTAAGTTGCTAGATGCTCCTATGGATAAGACAAGTTTGTTTGGTGCACCTGCCCAGCAGGTTATGAAGAAAATGGAAGAAAAGGCAAAATCTGTTCAAACTGTTAAAGATTTCTTGCAGGTTCAACCCCCAAGGTTTAGCAGGAACTGGCCTGCCAAAAATTGGTCCTTTCCTGACTCCACAAAATTTCAAAGGGGCAGGAATAGACGTTCCAGAGGCAGAAACCAATCCAGAGGAGGTGCCTACAGAGGACGACAGTGGCAAGGTAACAACAGAGGCACAGACTCAACCACTGCCACTACATCAGCACAACCACAGTGACTTAACCCTAAACCCGCCTACCAGGGAACAAATAGCAGCTCCTCTAGGCGGAAAGTTAACCTTATTTTCAAAGAACTGGCACTACATAACAAAAGACAAGTGGATTTTACAAACCATAGATCAAGGTTACCGGTTTCACTTCCACACTTTACCAGTCAAAAGAGGAATGCCAAATCTACCTCCAAATCAAAAAACAGAGGCTCTACACCAGATAATGGAGTTAGCAAACATGAGAGCTGTAGAAAGAGTGCCAACAGCAGAACAAGGAAAGGGGTTCTACTCCAGACTATTCCTAGTTCCAAGAAAGGAAAAAAGTTGGAGACCAATTCTCGACCTGTCCACCTTAAATACATACATCATTGTCCCAAAATTCAAAATGCTGACCCTACAGCAACTTCTTCCCATGCTGGGCAAGGAGTCTTGGCTGGTAACTCTAGATCTCAAGGAGGCATACCTGCACGTCCCCATTCGACCAATCTGCAGAAGATACCTCAGATTTCTTGCAGGATCAGAGCACTATCAATTCTCAGCATTGCCCTTTGGCTTATCTACTGCTACCAGAGTATTCACAAAATGCCTGGCATCAGTAATCGCCATTGCAGACTACAGGGAATTCAAATTTACCCATACCTGGACGACTGCCTGCTACAAGGGGACAACAAAAGCAAGCTGACAACAGATTTACAAAGGGTCATTTACTTGCTACAAGCACTGGGATACACAGTCAATTTACAAAAATCAAGGCTGATACCATCCCAAACAAGGACATTCTTGGTGAATTGGACACAGTAAAACAAATGGCATTCCTGACTACAGAAAACAAAAAGAACTTCCTCTTTACTTCTTGGCACTAACAAAACTGAACAAGTTAACAGCAAGAAAAGTACTGCAGGCCTTGGGCTTCATGGCATCATGCATAATCTTGGTCCCATTTGCCAGGCTACATATGAGAAAACTACAGTGGTACCTAAAGAATTTATGGTCCCAGCACAGACACAGCCTAGAAACAGAAATCCCACTAATTCCATGCTTAAAACAGGAGTTCCTATGGTGGGCTCAGGCATGCCAGTCAAACCCAGGCCTACCCTTTCAGATGTCAAGCAAGCCAGACCATCACAACAGACGCTTCAGACCTAGGATGGGGGGCCCACATGCTGGACAAATGCGTGCAAGGATTGTGGACACAGGATCAACTTCACCTGCACATCAACCTAAAAGAAATGCTGGCAGTAAAACTGGCAATTCAAAAGTTCAAACCATTTCTCAAAGAGGGCCAGTTGATGATAAGGACAGACAACACCACAGTCATGTGGTACATCAACAAACAGGGAGGCACTCATTCATACCCCTATGCAGAATGACTTTGGAGCTGTGGACCTTGGCACTCAGCTACAACATCCAGTTACAGGCAATATTTGTACCCCGAAAAGAAAATACTCTAGCAGACATATTAAGCAGAACCACATCGGATGCCCACGAATGGAAGCTGCACCCGGACATCTTCAAGACCATCTCAAAGAAATGGGGAATGCCTCAGATACATCTATTCGCATCACCTCTCAATCACCAGCTCAAAAAATTCTGCACAAGGACATTCCACCCACTAGCATGGAAAGTGGATTCGCTCTCCTTCAGCTGGAAAGGCCTAACAACATATGCATTCCCACCCCTTCCTTTGATACACAAGGTACTACTAAAAATCAAGGAAGAACGTCCAAGGATAATCCTGATAGCTCCAAACTGGCCAAGACAACACTGGTACCCACTGCTGAGGAGCATGTCTCGGAACAATATGTGGCCAATACCCCTGATGCCTTTGATGTTAACTCAGAACAACTACAGCATCATACATCCAAACCTAAAAACGTTGCAACTGACTGCATGGAACATCACATAGCAGCAACTAATCCAGAACTTTCCCAAAGAGTTAAAGACATTATTCTTGAAGCACGCAGACCTTCAACAAGAAGGAACTATGCTGGAAAATGGAAAAGGTTTGTCATTTGGAGTACGGAAAGAGGAAAAGATGTGTCAAACATAGATATGCCTAACATTCTGGAGTATCTGGTCAACTTCTTCATTCAGGCCTGTCCTACTCCTCCATCAAGATACATGCATCAGCTATTTCAGCAGAATACAGCTTTGATCCACCTGTTTTTCGCAGACCTTTTGCTCAGGCAGTTCCTCAGAGGAATCAAGAATGTAAAACCTCCAAGGAAACCACCATTACCAGCTTGGGACTTAAACTTTGTGCTAGAAAAGTTGACACTATCACCCTTTGAACCAGCAGCAACAGCAGACCTACAACACCTGTCATGGAAAACTGCTTTCCTACTAGCAATTACTTCAGCAAGGAGGGTTTCAGAACTACAGGCCTTAATGGCAGTGCAACCCTTCCTAATCTTCCACCAAGATAGAGTGTCCGTGAGGACTAATCCTACATTTATGCCCAAGGTGGTATCCAGAGTGTCTTTAAACCAGGCAATCCACCTACCTACCTTCTTTCCCAACCCACAAAACAGAGGGAAAGAATACTGCATACCTTGGATGTACATAGACAGCTACGCTACTACTTGGACAGAACAAAAAATAGCAGAAAGACTGACCAACTTTGTGTAGCCTATGCAACAGGAAGGGAAGGAAAAGCCATTTCCAAACAGACAATCTCCAAATGGATAGGAAATTGCATACGATTCTGTTACTCCTTCCATGGAAAACCAATTCCACAGAACATAAGACCTCATTCTACAAGGGCACAGCCACTACCACAGCCTTCTTACGAGGAGTGGCAACCAAAGACATTATTGAGGCGGCTACTTGGACCTCCGTGCATACATTTGCCAAGCATTGTAATTTGCCTCTATATTCCAGATCCCGAGCAGGGTTTGCCACTGCTGTACTGCAAGGGATCCTAAACACACCATAATCTACCTTTATCCTCCTCCCCTAGTTGGCTATGGTATTCTACCCAGTTGTTATGACTGCAGATGCATCCATGAAGGACATAGTACAGTTTTGTACCTACCATAAATGTAGATGTCCGAACTGGATAGCATCTGCAGTCAGGATTACCCTCCTCCTTCCCTCTGTGGTACTCCTAGGGTGTTTACCCTCCTAATAGCTAGCTGGTGGGGAGTCTTTATGGTGTATTTGTTTGTATATATGTACATACATGCTTATTTTTGTGTTTACCTCTATCTTTTGGAAACATTGGCATCTATCCAAATTTTAGCCTTCAAGAGGGCTTCTGGCATCTGGGGCAAGAAACACTGAGGAAAATGGCGCCGCTGATGCTTATATACAAGACCAACAGAGATGACGCCGGGTGAAGTGCGACATCAGCCGAAGCCGGACCCGGACTTTGGAATCCGGCCGACTGAAGGGCTGCCTGACGACAGGACAACCCTGTTGTTATGACTGCAGATGCTATCCAGTTCGGACATCTACATTTATGGTAGGTACAAAACTGTACTTCTCCAGAGGTAGAGCAGATGTTCTTCGTGTTTCACTGTTGCAGTCATCACACTTGGGTTGTCTGCCTGCAGGTAGCCCTCAGTCAGCCCAAATACCAGAGTCTTAGGATTTCTGCTTCGGAGGCTGTCGCTTCTTCTATGACATTAGTTTGTCAGGGGTATAAAACGGGCAGCCGACGCCATTACATCAGTCTTTCTTGCCAAGTAGGAGCCCGAAGCAGAAGCAGTGCACAAGAGACAGTCGGCCGCTACCTGAAAATTTTTGTTTTCGAGTTTGTAATCCTGAAGTCTTCTAAAGCTAAGTACCCCATTGGGGATCCTTTTTAGTTGCTCTGACCGATGTCAGAAAAAGTTAACAATTGCCTTGCCTGTGGAAAGCAAATACCTCACAGAGATTTTCATTCTTACTGCTTCACCTGTTTAGGCCCAGACCACGACGTCCCTCGCTGTTGGTTTTGTGCCTTATTTAACACCCGAACCATTCATCATTGGACTATTTTTGTCACTAAATTCTTTTGCTGTAGTTCTCTGTATTCGAAATGGCTTCGATAAGCCATCCGACTACCGATCTGCCGAAAAAACGTAAAGATAAAGACAGAGGCAGACTGCATAGGACAAAACTGCCTACGATGCTTCTGTTAAGCTAGTCGCCAGTCCGCCGGTACTCAGTGAGGAGCCTTTGCAGCCCCTGATACCTGCTTCTTCAGATTCACAGGCCTCTGCTGAGAACCATTCGGAGTCCGGTATGCTGCGAGATGCTTCTTCAACTATGGAACCAGTGGATGTCTCTACCTTGGATGGGTCTGGAGCCGCTGTGCAGGCACCTGCTTCTGATTGTGAATTCCAACCTACCGATGTTCGAATTAAACCGATGACTTCGTTTTTAGCTAAAACTACTGAGTTTCTGAGGCCCAGAGTACGCACTTCGCCTAAAAAACAATGACCAAAACGCATGCTCAAGCTCCCACGCCACAAAAACAAATGCTTAGAATGGCTGAAGACCTTATTACTCTAATTAGGGGAAGCCAGCCTTCCCCTACTAAGAGACAAAGAATTGAGTTTCACTCTGATTCTGCAGACCAGGAGTCCGATGACTCTGACCCTTCTGATTATCAGGACATGCCCTTATCAACCTGTGAAGGTTCAGATGCAGAGGAATCCATTCCCTCTGGCTCCCCTCCAGAGGATTTTTCCGTTGGTGAAACCTTGCATACTTTAAGAGAGCATTTCCGCTGGGAATGCCAAGACTATACTCCGTCTCAAAAGAGACTCAGAGAATTTTTTAGAGTTGCCTCAGCACAGCCCTCTAGCTATACCCCCTGTCCTGGGTGTTGGTAGGTGATGTTTTTGTGGAATCCAGTCTTAGTCCAGATACTTTAGCCCGGCCCCTAGGAAACCTGACAGGTACTACAGAGCACCTGATTCCCACAAATTTCTCTTCAAGAATCCCACTGCGGATCCAGAGACCATTTCCCAGGGACCTAAAGGTATTAAGGCTACTACAGCCAAGTATCCTACCCCTTCAGACAGGGATTCCAGAGCTTTAGACAGATGGGGTAAGAAGGTATATACCTCTGCAACTCTTGCCATCAGGGCACTGAATTGCCAGTTTCACATGCTGAAGTACCAGCAGCATATTATGGAACTAATTAAACAAAAGTGGTGTCACTTCCAGGTTGTGCAGAAAATAAATATTTACTAGAGCTAATGCATTCTGCAAACCAAGTTAGTAAGCATACTT
The DNA here is from genome assembly GCF_019279795.1 of Protopterus annectens. NCBI lineage: Eukaryota > Metazoa > Chordata > Ceratodontiformes > Protopteridae > Protopterus > Protopterus annectens. The sequence continues at coordinate 1,189,861,710 of NC_056745.1, forward strand.
TGCAGTGTGGCTTTGATGCTGTAGAAGCATCTTGCAAGGCTGCAATCACTGGGTCTGTGCTGAGAAGGCATGCTTGGCTGAAGGAACAAACCTTGCCAGATCATGTCAAATGCAATTTATTAGACAATCATTTAAGTAAGGACTGTTTATTTGGCACCAAAGCAGAAGAGGTTCTTAAAAAGATGGAAGAAAAAGCTAAATCTATGCAAATTGTTAAAGAATTTTTACAAGTGCAACTACCTAGATTCAGTAGGCATTGGCCTTCTAAAAACTGGTCCTTTCCAGCCCCTTCCAGGTCTTCTCAGACCAAACCCAGGGGAAACAGGCCACCCAGATTACAGTCTCAGGGTATGCAGAGATCTAAGCAATGGAGTGCCCCCACCTCAGAAACAGTTCCCCTTATGGAAAAAGGTCACAATGACTTTTCAGTCATCCTTCCCAGCCCTGCCCAGTTCATCATGCCCCTAGGAGGAAAACGTGCCCTTCATGCAAAAAACTGGATGTCCATTACTCAGGACAGATGGGTCCTAAACATTGTATCCCAGGGGTACAAATTCTACTTCCATACACTGTCAACCCCAAGTGGGTTCCCAGACCTTTCTCCAAACCAGTGGGCAGAGGCACAAAAGCAAGTACTATCCCTGCTCAATATCAGAGCTATTCCACCTATTCCAGTAGAACAAAGGGGACAGGGTTTCTACTCCAGACTTTTCCTGGTGCCCAGGAAAGGGCTCTCGGCGCCCAATCCTGGCTCTATTAACTCTCAACACCTTTCTGGTGGTCCCAAAATTCAGTATGCTTACCCTGCAACAGCTTCTCCCTATGCAAGCCAAAGATGCCTGGTTAGTCACTCTAGACTTAAAAGAAGCTTATCTGCACAACCCCATAAGGGAGTCATGCAGAAAATATATATGCTTCAGGGCAGGCTCTGTGTACTATCAGTTCTCTGCACTTCCCTTTGGCTTATCTACTGCACCCAGAGTATTCACAAAGTGCCTGGCTCCAGCAATTGCATACTGCAGGCAGATAAATATCCACATTTTCCCATACTTGGACAACTGCCTGATTCAGTTGGACAGTCAGGAATTGCTGCTTTAAATCTGTTATGTTTTGCTTGGTCCATTGAAGGTGGATATCGATACCATTTAGATTGTTTTAATAGAAGTGGTGCAGTGAGGGCGTGTTCATTTGTCTCATTTCTTTTTCTAGTTTGCTTCAGCACTTGGCATTTGTAAAAAGCCTTCTCACTTCATTGGGGTACACCATCAATGAAAAGAAATCACAACTGGTGCCCAGTCAAAATATTGTATTCCTGGGAGCAAGCTTGGACACAACTTCCGAGATGGCATTTCTCACTTCAGAAAAACAGGTCTGTCTGACAAACTATTTCAAACAAATGGCCACCAGAACCCAGCTGTCTGCAAGGAAAATACTGCAAGCCCTAGGGTTCATGGCCTCATGTATTCTGCTAATTCCATATGCAAGACTGCATATGAGGAAACTTCAGTGGTACTTAAAAAGTCTTTGGTGCCAGCATTCTCAGGACATGGAAACAGTCATTCCAATAATACCTTGTCTAAGGGCAGAATTCCTTTGATGGGCAGAAGCATGCAACCACAAGGGACTACTTTTCCCTCAACCCCTCGCTGCCCAACCCCTGACAACAGAGACATCAAACTATGCATGGGAGGCTGACATGGCAGGCAAGTGCATTCAGGGCCACTGGAGCCCAGCCCAGATTATCCTGCACATCAATCAAAAAGAGATGCTAGCTGTACAGAATGCTCTGACAGCCTTCAAATACCTAATCCTTCCAGGACAACTGTTTATAAAAACAGACAACACTACAGTTATGTGGTACATAAACAAGCAGGGCGAGGACCTATTCTTACTCACTCTGCAGGTTAGACATGGCCCTGTGGAACACAGCCTTGAGCAAACAAGTGCATCTACAAGCTCAGTTCCTGCCAGGCAAACAAAATTCATTGGCAGACGACTTAAGCAGAAATCTCCTAGACCCACACGAGTGGAAATTGGAGCCCAACACCTTCAATCTTCTGATCCAGAGGTGGGGGACACCAGAGGTGGACCTATTTGCCTCCCCCGGAAACCACCAGTTGAGCAAATTCTGCACCAGGAACCCTCACAGCAGGGCCTGGAAGGTGGATGCCCTATCCATTCGATGGGAAAACCTCTCAGTTTATGCCTTTCCCCCTCTGCCCCTCCTTTCAAAAGTACTACTCAAGATAAAACAGGACAGGCCAAGGGCAAGTCTTATTGCCCCAGACTGCCCACGCCAGCACTGGTACCCACTCTTGCGCAGTCTGACAACAGTGCCACCCTGGCACCGTCACCAGTCTCCTACCCTTCTGTCTCAGCAGGAGGGAGAGATCTTGCATCCACAATTGTAATCCCTAAATCTTGCAGCCTGGCATAACCCTTGAATACACCTCCAGCAACCCTCATCAAACAGGTGCTGGATGTCATTCTTGAAGCCAGAAGGCCCAGTACTAGGAAATCCTATGCTGAAAAGTGGAAAAGATATTGTTGATGGAATCAGTCTCAAGGGAAGGACACAGCAGTGCCCTCCTTACCTCTAATCCTGGATTACCTAGCAGAGCTACTCCACAGAGGCCTATCTTTCTCTTCCATTAAGATTCATGCCTCTGCCATCTCAGCTCTTTATAATACTGAGCCACCTCTAGTTCCTCATTCTCTCATCAAACAGTTCCTGAGAGGGGCTAACAACTTAAGGCCTCCTAGGAGAACACCCACTCCTGCATGGTGATGTCCTCTGTATGGCCTTATTACCAGTGAGGGAATACCATATACAGTGTGATGCAGATGTAGTGCCAACACAGTTGCAGGTTTACCACCTCCTCTGTACTGGAAAAGCTCACGCTTCCCCTTTTTGAACCTGCAGCTTCAGCAGAGGTAAAAATTCCTCTCTTGGAAAACAGCCCTGCTTTTAGCTATAACTTCAGCAAGAAGAGTGTCCGAGTTACATGCACTAATGACTGTGGAACCTTTCATTATTTTCCATGCTGACAGGGTTTCCCTCAGGACTAACGCATTCTTTATGCCTAAGGTGGTGTCCAGTGTGGCTCTGAACCAATCCATCCATTTGCCAACCTTCTTCCCTAACTTTCAGAATAAAGGGGAAAGGATCCTGCACTCCTTGGACGTGTACAGACAGCTCAGGTTCTACTTTGTTAGGACTAAACCTTTCAGAAAATCTGACCAGCTTTCCTACAGGGGCAGAGGGTAAGGCCATTTCAAAGCAAACTATTTCCAAATGGGTAGTACATTGCATCCATTTCTGCTACAAGCACCATGGAAAACCTACAGGGGATCAGACCACATTCCATTAGGGCTACTTCCACCTCTACAGCATTTCTCAGGGGAGTCCCTACCAGGGACAATTCTGGAAGCTGCAACCTGGAGATGTTCATCGTGTTTCACTGTTGCAGTCATTACTCTTGGGTTATCCTGCTGGCAGGCTGCCAGTGGTTGGCCAGAATTCCAAAGTCTAGGTCCATCGGTTGCTGTCACCTCTTCCCTGACGTCAGTGCACCAGGGGTATAAAAGATGCAGCCGACGTCATTTTCTCCAGTCTTTCTTGCCGCACGGTGCCCGAAGCAAAAGCAGTTTGCAAGTGCCGGTCGGCCGACTCCTGAGATTTTCAAATCTGAATTTCAGAACCAAAGTCTTCATTATAGATAAGTACCCCGTTGGGGAAACTTTTTTCTCTGCTCCAGACTGATGTCAGAAAAAGTTAACAATTGTATTTTTTGTGGGAAGCAAATACCTCATAAGGATTTTCACTCTTACTGTATTCCTTGCCTAGGCCCTGATCACAGTGTTGCTAGCTGTCGGTTTTGTGCTAAATTCAACCAACGCACTATCAAGTGTCGGTTCGATTTTGCATTTCATTACTTCGGCCGATGATTTAATTATATAATGCCGGCGGAACAGCCGACAACCGGAGCTTACAAAAAACACAAGGACAAGGATAGGCATCCGAGGTCCAAAACCAATGACGAAGCCTCTTCTAGGTCGTTTCCGGTTCGCCGGTTCTCAGTGAGGTGCTTTCGCAGCCCCTGGCGCCCGCTACCTCAGAACCACAGGCCGGTACCGACTCCCATGTGGAGCCGACTGGGCCTCTGGAAACTCAAGGTATTGGACACTCGGAAATCAATCCCTCAGATGGGTTCGGAGCCGCTGAGCAGGCATCGACTTCTGAGGGTGTCTTCAGACCGACACAACTTTATGTTAAGCCATCTTCAGCTTCAAAGGCAAAGACTAAAGCACTAAAGACAAAGAAACAAGTACAGCATTCTCCTATTCAGACTTCCATGCCTAAAAAACAGATGCTCAAAATGGCCAGAAACCTAATTACTTTGATCAGGGGCTCCCATCCCCCTCCTGATAAGAGGCCTAGGCAAGAGACAGAGTATTATTCTTCTGATCAGGTTTCTATTTCCTCTGATTCCTCTTCTGAACAGGATTACCCCATGCTTCCCTTTGAGGATTCTGATGCTGAAGAATCCATTCCTTCAGCCTCTCCTCCTGAGGACTATTCTTTTGGGGAAACACTGCATACTATGAGGGAGCATTTCCACTGGGAGAGCCAAGATTATTCTGAGTCTAAGAAAAGGCTCAGACTTCCTGCTTCTTCCTCAGCACAGACCCCTAGCCATTCCTCCTGTTCTAGACATTGTAGATGATGTATTTTCAGAGTCCGGACTGCCCCTGACTACCCCCTGCACCTGCTAAGCCAGACAGATACTACAGGGTCCCGGTTTCTCATAAATTCCTATATAAAAACCCCACAGCAGACCCAGAAACTATATCTCAGGGTCCCAAGGGGGTTAAAGCTTCCACTGCAAAAAACCCTGTCCCCTCTGATAGGGATTCTAGGGCTCTAGACAGATGGGGGAAAAAAGTTTACACTTCTGCCACTCTGGCTGTGGGGGCTTTAAATTGTCAATTTCGTATGCTTAAATATCAGCAATATTTAATGTCACTACTTAAACAAAAAATGTTGACAAATACTGAATGTTCAGAGAACAAAGAATTGCAGGATTTATTACATGTCACTGAACAAGTGGGAAAGCATACTTTGCAATTTGGTTATGATTCACTGGAGGCCTCTTGCAGGGCCGCTGTTACAGGTTCTGTTATTAGAAGGCATGCTTGGTTAAAGGAACAAAATCTGCCTGATCATGTTAAAGCAAAATTATTAGATGCACCATTACAGCATGATACTTTGTTTGGTACTAAAGAAAAGAGGTGTTGAAAAAATGGAGGATAAAGCAAAATCCATGCAGACAGTAAAGGATTTCTTACAGGTTCAGCCACCCAGGTTTAGCAGGAACTGGCCTTCTAAAAATTGGTCCTTTCCAGTCTCTGACAGACCACAAAAAGGTAGTTACAGACGTCCCAGAGGCAGATCTCAGCCCCAAGGCTCATACAGACCTAAACAATGGGGTGCTCCTACCTCCAAAAGCGGAGAAGACAAATCACAGCCTTACAGGAAACAGTCCCAATGACTTTCCTCTACCAGTTCCAAGCAGTTTTCTTTTGACAGCCCCCTTAGGGGGAAAACTGGCACTTTTTTCATCAAATTGGCAAATAGTTACCCAAGACAAATGGGTTCTGAACATAATGTCCCAAGGCTACAGGTTCCATTTTCACACTCTACCAAGGTCAAAGAGCATGCCAGACCTGCCACTCACTCAATGGGCAGAGGTACAAAAACAAATAACAACCCTCATGGACATGAGGGCCATTCAGCAAGTACCACAACAAGAGCAGGGACAAGGATTTTACTCCAGACTTTTTCTAGTACCCAGGAAGGAGAAAACCTGGACACCAATTCTGGACCTGGAAGTTCCAAAATTCAAGATGTTGACTCTTCAGCAGCTACTGCCCATGCCGGGCAAGAGGGCTTGGCTCGTAACTTTGGACCTAAAAGAGGCATACCTGCATGTCCCAATCAGACAATCTTGCAGAAGATACCTCAGATTCATAGCTGGCTCAATGCATTACCAATTCCCTGCACTGCCCTTTGGCTTATCTACTGCGCCCAGGGTCTTTACAAAATGCCTGGCACCAGTAATTGCGTTTTGCAGACAAAAAGGAATTCAAATATATCCCTACTTGGACAACTGCCTAATTCAAGCAGAGAACAAAGACACTCTTCTTCAGCATCTGCCATTTGTAAAAAGATTACTAATTGGCCTAGGGTACACAGTAAACGAAAATAAATCAAAACTAGTGCCCTCTCAAGAGATAATATTCCTGGGTGCAAGCTTAAATACAACTGCCCAGATGGCTTATCTCACGCCAGACAATCAAAAACAACTGACTACTTACTTCAAGAAATTGGCAACAAAAACCCACTTATCTGCAAGGAAAATCCTGCAGGCCTTTGGTTTCATGGCATCCTGCATTCTACTAATTCCATATGCCAGACTGCATATGAGGAAACTACAATGGTATCTGAAAAGTGTTTGGACTCAGCATTGCCACAGCCTGGAGACAGTAATTGCACTCATTCCCTGCCTACAACAGGAGTTTCTATGGTGGGCAGAAGCCTGTCACCACAACAAAGGTCTGCCATTCAGTTTACCCACAGCCAGACAGACACTGACAACGGATGCATCAGATTATGCCTGGGGGCCCATATGGCAGGAAAATGTATTCAGGGCACATGGCTTGTAAACCAGATGCATTTTCACATCAATCAAAAAGAGATGCTAGCTGTCCAGAATGCCCTGACAGCTTTCATGGACCTGCTTCATCCAGGACAATTACTGATAAAGACAGACAACACTACGGTCATGTGGTACATAAACAAGCAGGGGGGTACTAATTCTTACCCCCTCTGCAGACAAGCAATGACCTTATGGGACACAGCATTGGCTTTTCAAGTCCACTTACAACCACAATTCCTGCCAGGAAAAACAAATACTCTGGCAGACGAACTAAGCAGAAACCTCATGGATCCCCACGAATGGAAACTGGATCCACAAGTCTTCAGGATGATAATAAGGAAATGGGGTTGCCCAGACATAGATCTATTTGCCTCCCCTCACAACTGTCAATTGCCGAGATTTTGCACAAGGATTTACCACAAGCAAGCATGGAAAGTGGATGCCTTATCATTCAGCTGGAAAAATCTAACAGTATATGCTTTTCCCCCTCTGCCTCTCCTTCCCAGAGTACTCCTAAAGGTCAGACGAGAAGCCAAAAATGATTCTGATTGTACCAGACTGGCCACGCCAGCACTGGTACCCAATCCTAAAGAGCTTGTCTCAAGGTCCAGCATGGATATTGCCTCAAACTTCTCACTTGCTGACCCAACAAAACAATCAGATCCTGCACAGTCAACTCAGGACCTTAAATTTGGCAGCATGGCGAATAATGTAGCCATTCAGAAAACTCCTCTTTCAAAAGCTGTTATGGATGTTGTCTTATAGGTTCATAGGTTCATAGGTTCATACTAGGCTATCTGCCCGAGGGCATTTACAAGCCTAGCCCATCGTTTTGTGGCTTACGCCACCCCTTTAGTATGGGGAACTATACCCATTATTTTGCTGTGCCTCTGTCGAGCAGTGACACTGAGGTAATCCCTGGGGTATATCTGCGATCTCCCATCCATTGGTCAAGATTTCTCTTGAACAAGGCCAGCGAGGTGTTCTGCCTCACATGTACCGGGATTTTGTTCCACAGCATAGGGAGTCTTTGGGTGATGAATCTATCCCTCCAGCACATCCTATTAATAGCCGTGTCGAGGTTTAAGTCTCCCGTCCTTGTGGCTCTGATGGATCTAGATTTTTGAGGTGAAGCATATTCATCAAATCTGGGTTTGACATGGCCTTGTATGTTAGGCAAAGGTCACCTCTGAGCAAGCTGGCGACTGAATAGAGCTGGAGTTCTTTCAGTCGGGCAGCATAGGATAGATTTTTGAGACCCTTTATCCTTTTGGTGAGGAACTTTTGTGGCCTCTCCAGCTGCTGCAAGTGTCGGGTCAGATACATTCCGAATGGGGCATTGTACTCAATCATTGGTCAGATGAGTGATGAGTAAACGGAGACTATAACCTCCCTTGATCTAGATGAGAATCCCTTCATGATAAGGTGGGCAATGTAGAAGGTCTTCCTAACTACTTTAGCTACATGGGTGTCGAATGACAGACTACTATCAACCTGGGTCCCCAGGTCCCTGATAACTTCTTCTGTGCTCAGTGGATTGCCACCTATTTGGTAGCTAGGTAACCTTGTTTTTCCCGAAGGGTATGACTATGCATTTTTGGCATTTAACTTTAGGCCGTGGCTCTGGCACCAGTTATCCGTTTCTGTGAGACCCTTCTGAAGGATATCTGCCAGATGTGTTTTCTACTATGGCCAGTTTGCAGTCATCTGCAAACTTTGTCAGCCATAACCCTCCTGTGTTTGCTTGTACTGAAAAGTAGATGCCAAACAAGAGTGGGCCCAGACTGAGCCTGTGGGACACCACTTGTGACAGGCTTTGAGTCTGACATGGCGCCAGCAACTCTGACCCTGTGGGTTCTGTCACTCAGCCAGTTTGCAACCCATCTTGTGATGTATGGGTTAACATTTAAGCTGATGAGTTTTTCAATGATACCGAGTGGGGTATTGCATCGAAGGCCTTAGCCAGATCGAGGTAGGCTGTATGGACTGCCTTTCCTCATCAATGGCTTTGGTGACTGTTTCAAAAGTCAACCAAGTTTAAAAGGCATGATCTGCCTTTGACAAAGCCAAACTGGGTTGGATCCAAAGTCTGCAAATTCCCTATGTCTTTATTTATGAGGTCCATTATGATCCTCTCCATGGCTTTGCAGATAAGGCTTGTCAAGCTAATGGGCGGTAATTTCAGGGTCGGTGGAGGCACCGCCTTTGTGAAGTGGGACCACAGTTGCAGTGCCACTCCCTGGGTAATGTATCCAGAGGTAAGACTTTGATTAAACAGCTGTCCTAGCTGTGGGTTTAATTCCTCATTGAGTTCGTGGAGCACACAGCCGGGACACCATCAGGTCCCATGGATGCTGTGTTTTTGCTTTGGAGAGAGCAGTTCTCACTGGGCGCTGGAGATGTTTGGGGGCTGCAATCGCTTGGTATAGATATCTCTCCTTGGGGAGGGAGAAGTTTGCACTGAACCTGTCAGCCAGTATGTTGGCAATGTCTGTAGGATCAGTAATCTTCACATCATTTTGAACTAGTTCTGAGCATATCTGGGAGTTTCCTCCTAGGTTTCTAACATAGCTAAAGAAGGCCTTATGATTGTCTTTTGAGTCTTTAGCTATTTTTCTCTCGAAATTTGCTTTGGATGATTTTATGAGAGCTCTTAGTTTTTTACTTATAGTGATCAAGGGTGTCTTACCTTTTAAGGATTTTGCTCTATCTTGTAGTAGCTTCCTCCTTTTGTTGTAGAGTTTGTTTATGGCTGGGGTCCACCAGACTGGACGCTTGCCTTTGGTACAAAGAGTCTTTGTTTTGCTTGGGATTGCCTTATCCATGCAGTCCTGCAGGTGCTGGTAGAAGGCATTTGTAAGTGATTCAGCGGCTTGAGTACTGTTTTCCGCCGGCTCGGGGGCCTTAAAGGAGACCACACTAGTCTTTAGAAGTGTGAAGTCGGTCTTGGAGGCCAGGAGGCCCAGTACCAGAAAATCTTATGCAGAAAAATGGAAGAGATTCTGTGCTTGGAACCAGGAACAAGGCATTGACACATCTGTACCAAATATTCCTCAGATTTTACAATATCTAACTGAGATGCTGAACAAAGGCTTTTCCTTCTCATCAATTAAGATTCATGCCTCGGCCATTTCTGCACTTTACAATACAGAATCACCTATTTTTTCTCATCCTTTAATAAGGCAGTACCTCAGAGGGGCCAAAAACATTAGGCCTCCAAGGAGAGCACCGATTCCGGCCTGGGACCTCAATTATGTTCTGGAAAAACTCACACTGCCTCCTTTCGAGCCAGCATCAACACCGGATATTAAATTCTTATCCTGGAAGATAGCTCTGCTCTTAGCTATAACCTCTGCAAGGCAAGTCTCAGAGTTACAAGCACTCATGGCTGTGGAACCTTTCATCATTTTTCATCCAGACAGGGTTTCTCTGAGGACAAACCCTACATTTATGCCTAAGGTGGTGTCCAGTGTGGCCCTCAATCAAACCATTCACTTGCCTACCTTTTACCCAAATCCACAGAACAAGGGTGAGAAAATTCTGCATTCTTTGGACATACACAGGCAGTTATGCTTCTACTTGGACAGAACTAAAGCTTTCAGAAAAAATGAGCAACTTTTAGTGTCATATGCTGCAGTATCACAAGGAAATGCTATATCAAAACAGACTATTTCTAAATGGATAGGCCATTGCATCCATTTCTGCTATTCTCAACATGGCAAATCAGTGCTTAAGGGCATTAGGCCTCATTCCACCAGAGCAGCAGCCACTTCAGCAGCCTTCCTCAGAGGAGTACCAACCAAAGAAATCTTAGAGGCTGCAACTTGGAGTTCAGTGCACACCTTTACAAAACACTACCACTTGCCTCTCTACTCCAAGTCCAGAGCAGGCTTCCCCACTGCAGTTCTGCAGGGCCTCATAGCCTCTCCTAATCCTATTCAGCCCAGCCACCCATCCTCAGCTTTGGGATTCAACCCAAGAGTAATGACTGCAACAGTGAAACACGATGAACATAGTACAGTTGTGTACCTACCATAAATATAGATGATCGAGTTTATTCACTGTTGCAGTCCAGGTTACCCACCCACCATCCCCCTTCTCTTTGCTGGGACTTATCTGCACTTCTCTATCCTATACAACCTTTTTGGTGTATTTGCTTGTAGATGAAGGAAATGTTATTTTTGTGCATGCATTTCTTTTTGCTATATTTTTCAGCCTACCTTTTTGGGGCACCTGACATCTGGGGCAAGAAAATCTGAAGAAAATGGCGTCAGCTGCATCTTTTATACCCCTGGCGCACTGACGTCAGGGAAGAGGCGACAGCAACCGACGCCGGACCTAGACTTTGGAATTCTGGCCGACCACGGGCAGTCTGCCAGCAGCATAACCCAAGAGTAATGACTGCAACAGTGAATACATTCGAACATCACCACCACTTATCAATTTTTTTCTAAATCCAGAGCTGGATTTGCTGCAGCAGTCTTGCAAGGGCTACTAGCCAGCCCTAACACTTCTTGACTGCCTCCACCCTTCCTCAGCTTTGGGAATCAACCCAAGTGTGATGATTGCAACAGTGAAACACGAAGAACATAGTACAGATGTTCTTCGTGTTTCACTGTTGCAGTTATCACATTTGGGTTATCTGCTTGCAGTAGCCCTCAGTCGGCCTGATTATCAGTCTTGGGTCCTGCGTCAGTTGCTGTCTCATCTTCCATGATGTCAGGTAGTCAGGGGTATAAAGCATGCAGCCGACACCATTACATCCGTCTTTCTTGCCGTGCGGTGCCTGAAGCAGAAGCAGTTCGCAAGTGCTGGTCGGTCGACTCCTGAAATTTTCGTTTTGAAGTTTCAGAACAGAAGTCTTCAACTAAAGCTAAGTACCCCATTGGGGAAACTTTTTCTTGCTCTAAATCAATGTCAGTAAAAGTCAATAATTGTATTTCTTGTGGAAAGCAAATACCTCATAAAGATGTTCATTCGTACTGTATTCCTTGCCTAGGCCCTGACCACGACATACCTCGCTGTCGGTTTTGTGCCTTATTTAAGCAACAAACTATTCATTGTTGGTATATTTACACTTCTAAATATTTTGGTACTCTGTTCAATTATCCAGATATGTCTTCGGATAGCCATCCGACTACCGACATTTGGAAAAAACGCAAAGATAAAGACAGAGACAGTCCGCCTAGGTCCAAAGCTGCCGACAATGCTTCTCCTAAGCTATTCGCCAGTTCGCCGGTACTCAGTGAGGTGCTTTCGCAGCTCTTGATACCCACTACTTCACATTCGCAGGCCTCTACTGAGATCCATTCAGAGTCCGGTATGCCGCGAGATGCTTCAGCTGTGGAACTTGCGAATGTCTGTACCCTGGATGGGTCCGGAGCCGCTGTGCAGGCACCAGCCTCTGGGGGTGTATTCAGGCCTGCTTGCATATTAAACTGACGCCATCTCCTTCTTCAAGGCCTAAATCTCGAACCATGCCTAGAAAACTGATGCCCAGACTGCATGGTCAGGCCTCTGTGCCTAAAAAACAAATGATAAGAATGGCTGAAGACCTTATTACTGTAATCAAGGGAAGCCAACCTTCCCCCTCTAAGAGACCTAGGACTGAATTTGCTTATGATACTTCTGATCAGGATTCTGAAATTTCTGTTTCCTCTGATGACCAGGATTTACCCTTATCTACCTATGAGGATTCTGATGCAGAGGACCTTATTCTCTCTGCTTCCCCCCCACCAGAGGATTTCTCTTTTGGTGAAACCTTGCATACTCTTAGGGAGCATTTTCATTGGGAAAGCCAGGATTCTAAAAAGAGGCTTAGGGATTTCTTGCTCCTGCCCCAGCACAGGCCTTTAGCTCTTCCCTTCTGTACTAGACATTGTTGATGATGCTTTTTCAGAATCTAGCTTGGCCCCTGACTCTTTACCTACTGCTCCCAGAAAACATGATCGATATTACAGGGTTCCTGACTCTCACAAGTTCCTTTCTAAAAATCCTACTGCGAATCCTGAGACCATTTCACAGGGACCCAAGGGCATTAAGGCTACTACTGCCAAAAATCCTACCCCCTCTGATAGAGACTCCAGGGGGCTGGATAGATGGGGTAAGAAGGTGTACATTTCTGCAAACTTGGCCATTAGGGCCTTAAATTGCCAGTTTCATATGTTAAAGTTTCAGCAGCATATGACTGGATTGCTTAAACAGAAAATGATGTTGATTCCTGACTGTGCTGAGAATAAAGATTTACAGGATTTAATGCATTCTGCTGAGCAGGTTGGAAAACATATTTTGCAATGTGGTTTTGATTCACTAGTGGCATCTTGCAAGGCTGCTGTCACTGGGTCTGTACTTAGAAGGCATGCTTGGCTTAAGGAGCAATCCTTGCAAGATCATGTTAAAGCTAAATTGCTGGATGCTCCCTTAAATCAGGATTGCCTGTTTGGCAACAAAGCAGAAGTTCTTAAAAGGATGGAGGAAAAAGCTAAATCTATGCAAACTGTTAAAGATTTCCTACAAGTACAGCCTCCAAAATTTAGTAGGCATTGGCCCTCTAAGAATTAGTCCTTTACTGCCTCTTCCAGGCCTTCAGTCCAACCCCAGAACCAGCAGAACACCCAGGCTTCAGTCCCAGGTTACACACAGGATGTAAGCAGTGGGGGGCTCCCACTTCCAAATCAGGGAGTAGTAAGACTCCCCACTGTGGTAAAATATCTCAATGACTTACCTTTAAAACTTCCAAGCACTTTTCAACTGACTGCTCCTTTAGGGGGAAAGATTGCTCTGCAGGCAAAAATCTAGGAACTCATTACCCAGGACAAATGGATTTTAAATATAGTTTCCCAAGGATACAGATTTCATTTCCACATGTTACCAACCCCAAATGGTTGGTTGGCCAGATCTACCCCCAAATCAGTGGGCAGAGGCTCAAAAGCAAGTAATCTCTCTCTCTTAAGTATAAAGGCTATACAGGCTGTACCAGAAGAGGAAAAGGGACAAGGATTTTACTCAAGGCTTTTCCTGGTACTCAGAAAAGACAACTCATGGCATCCTATCCTGGACCTTTCTATCTTAAACACATTTTTGGTGATTCCAAAATTCAAATACTAACTCTTCACCAGTTGCTTCCTATGCTAGGCAAAGATGCCTGGTTGGCAACACTGGATTTGAAAGAAGCTGCAAATCCCAATAAGGGAATCTTGCAGAAGATACCTACGCTTCAAAGCAGGCTACATGCGCTAGCAGATATTCTTCGTGTTTCACTGTTGCAGTCATTACATTTGGGTCATCTGCTTGCAGGTAGCCCTCAGTTGGCCTGATTAACAAATTCTTGGGTCCTGTGTCGGTTGCTGTCCCTTCTTCCATGACGTCAGGTCGTCAAGGGTATAAAACATGTAGCCAATGCCATTACATCAGTCTTTCTTGCCGTGCAGTGCCTGAAGCAGAAGCAGTTTGCAAGTGCCGGTCGGACGATTCCTGAAATTTTTGTTTTCGAGTTTCAGAACTGAAGTAAAGCTAAGTACCCCGTTGCGGAAACTTTTTCTTGCTCCTTACCGATGTCAGTAAAAGTTAATAATTGCATTACTTGTGGAAAGCAAATACCTCATAAAGATTTTCATTCGTACTGTATTCCTTGCCGTCGGTTTTGTGTTTTATTTAATCAGCGCACTATCGGTATATTTTCGCCTCTAAATATTGTGGTTCTCGGTTTAATTATCCAGAAATGTTTTCGGTTAGCCATCCGACTACCGGGATTCTGAAAAAATGCAAAGATAAAGACACAGACAGGCCGCCAAGGTCCGGAACTGCCGACAACGCTTCTCCTAAGCCAGTCACCAGTTCGCCGGTACTCAGTGAGGCGCTTTCGCAGCCCCTGATACCTGCTACTTCTGATTCGTAGGCCTCTACTGAGACCCATTCGGAGTCCGGTATGCCGCAAGATACTTCAACTATGGAACCCGCGGATGTCTCTACCTTGGATGGGTCCGGAGCCGCTGTGCAGGCACTGGCTTCTGAGGGTGTATTCAAGCCTACGGACTTACATATTAAACTGACGCCTCCTTCTTTACTTAGGCCTAAATCTCGATCCATGCCTAAAAAACCAACACCCAGGCCACATGCTCAGGCCTCTATGCCTAAAAAGCAAATAAAAATGGCTGGAGATCTAATAACTCTAATCAGGGGTAGCCAACCCCACCCCCCCTTCTAAGAGGCCTAGGACTGAAGTTGATTATGAATCTTCTGATAAGGATTCTGTTTCTGATTCTTCTGATGATCTGGATTTACCCTTATCTACTTATGAAGATTCTGATGCAGAGGACTCCATTCCCTCTGCTTCCCCTCCTGAGGATTTTTCTTTTGGGGAAACCTTATATACTCTAAGGGAACATTTCCACTGGGAAAGCCAGGATTTTTCTGATTCAAAAAAGAGGCTTAGGGATTTCCTTCTCTACCTCAGCATGGGCCTTTAGCTATTCCTCCTGTACTAGACATTGTTGATGATGCTTTTTCGGAATCTAGTTTGGCCCCTGATTCCCTGCCTCCTGCTCCCAGAAAACCTGACAGGTACTACAGGATCCGTGAGTCCCACAAGTTCCTTTTTAAAGATCCTGTTGTAGATCCAGAAACTATTTTACAGGGGCCCAAGGGCATTAAGGCTTCTACTGCTAAAAATCCTACCCCTTCTGATAGAGACTCCAGGTTACTGGATAGATGGGGTAAGAAGGTTTACACTTCTGCAACCTTGGCCATTAGGGCTTTAAACTGCCAGTTTCATATGTTAAAGTATCAGCAACATGTTATTTAACTACTTAAACAGAAAATTATGCTGATTCCTGACTGTGTGGAAAATAAAGAATGACATGATTTAATGCATTCTGCTGAACAAGTTGGAAAACATACTTTGCAATGTGGTTTTGATTCATTAGAGGCCTCTTGCAGGGCTGCTGTTACTGGGTCTGTGCTCAGAAGGCATGCTTGGCTTAAGGAGCAATCTTTGCCTGATCATATTAAAGTTAAATTGTTGGATGCTCCTTTAAATCGGGACTGCCTGTTTGGCAACAAGGCTGAGGAAGTTCTTAAAAAGATGAAAGATAAAGCTAAATCTATACAAACTGTTCATAGGTTCATAGGTTCATACTAGGCTATCTGCCCAAGGGCATTTATAAGCCTAGCCCATAGTTATGTGGCTTTCGGAAAAATAAAGAATGACATGATTTAATGCATTCTGCTGAACAAGTTGGTTTTACAAGTTCAGCCTCCTAGATTTAGTAGGCACTGGCCCTCTAAGAATTGGTCATTTCCGGCCCCTTCCAGGTCTTCCCAAGCCAAACCCAGACACAGCAAAAACCCCAGGTTCAGTCCCAGGGGGCACACAGAACTAAGCAGTGGGGGTCTCCACTTCCAGATCTGGGAATAATAAGACTCCCCCTATGGTAAACTGTCTCAATGACTTCCTTTTAAAATTTCAAAGCACTTAACAACTGACTGCCCCTTTTAGGGGAAAGATTGCTCTTCCTGCAAAGAATTGGGAACTCATTACCCAGGACAAATGGGTTTTAAATAGTGTCCAGGGATATAGATTTCACTACCACACATTGCCAACACCAAGCAGGTGGCCGGATCTACCCCCAAATCAGTGGGCAGAGGCCCAAAAACAAGTACTTTCTCTCTTAAGCATGGGGGCTATTCAGCTGATGCCAGAAGAGGAAAAGGGACAAGGTTTCTACTCAAGACTTTTCCTGGTACCCAGAAAAGACCATTTATAGCATCCTATCCTGGACCTGTCTACTTTAAACACCTTTTTGGAGATTCCAAAATTCAAGATACTGACTCTTCACCAGTTGCTTCCTATGCTAGGCAAAGATGCCTGGTTGGCAGCACTAGATTTAAAAGAAGCATACCTGCTCATCCCAATCAGGGAATCTTGCAGAAGATACCTACGCTTCAAAGCAGGCTACATGCACTATCAGATGTTCTTCGTGTTTCACTGTTGCAGTCATTACATTTGGGTAATCTGCGGGCAGGTTGCCCTCAGTCGGCCTGATTAACAAATTCTTGGGTCCTGCATCGGTTGCTGTCCCTTCTTCCATGACGTCAGGTCGTCAGGGGTATAAAACATGCAGCCGATGCCATTACGTCAGTCTTTCTTGCTGTGCGGTGCCCGAAGCAGAAGCAGTTCGCAAGTGCCGGTCGGCCGACTACTGAAATTTTCGTTTTCGAGTTTCAGAACCAAAGTCTTCAACTAAAAGCTAAGTACCCCGTTGGGGAAACTTTTTCTTGCTCCTTTCCGATGTCAGTAAAAGTTAATAATTCCATTACTTGTGGGAAGCAAATACCTCATAAAGATTTTCATTTGTACTGTATTCCTTGCCTCGGCCCTGACCACGACGTAACTTGCTGTCGGTTCTGTTCTTTATTTAATCAGCACACTATCCATCATCGGTACATTTCTGCCTCTAAATATTTCGGTTCTCTGGTTAATTATCCAGAAATTATGTTGGTTAGCCATCCGACTACCGGAATACCAAAAAAATGCAAAGAAAAAGACAGAGACAGGCTGTTGAGGTCCAAAACTGCCGACGACGCTTCTCCTAAGCCAGTCGCCAGTTCACCGGTACTCAGTGAGGCGCTTTTGCAGCCCCTGATACCCGCTACCTCTGATTCGCAGGCCTCTACTGAGACCCATTCGGAGTCCGGTATGCCACAAGATGCTTCACCTATGGAACCCGCGGATGTCTCTACCTTGGATGGGTCCAGAGCCACTGTGCAGGCACCGGCTTCTGAGGGTGTTTTCAGGCCTACAGATTTGCATATTAAACCGACTCCTCCTTCAATACTAAGGCCTAAATCTCGATCTATGTCTAAAAAACTGACGCCCAGGCCACATGTTCAGGCCCCTATGCCTAAAAAACAAATGATCAAAATGGCTGAAGATTTAATTACTCTAATCAGGGGTAGTCAACACCCCCCTACTAAGAGGCCTAGGGTTGAGCTTGACTATGAATCTTCTGAACAGGACTCTTTTCTTTTGACTCTTCTAATGACCTGGATTTGTCCATACCTCCTTATGAGGATTCCTATGCAGAGGATTCCATTCCCTGTGCTCCCCCCCCCCCCGAGGACTTTTCTTTTGGGGAAACTTTACATACCTTAAGAGAACATTTCCACTGGGAAAGTCAGGAATTTTCTGAATCCAAAAAGAGGCTTAGGGATTTCCTTCATCTTCCTCAGCATAGGCCTTTAGCTATACCTCTTGTACAAGACATTGTTGATGATGTGTTTTTGGAATCCAGTATGGCTCTTGATTCCCTGCCTCTGGCTCCTAGTAAGCCAGACAGATATTTCAGGGTTCCTGAGTCCCACAAATTCCTTTTCTAAAATCCTGTTGTGGACCCAGAAACCATTTCTCAGGGGCCCAAGCGCATTAAGGCTTCTACTGCTAAAAATCCTACCCCTTCTGATAGAGACTCAAGGGCGCTGGATAGATGGGGTAAAAAGGTTTATATTTCTGCAACCTTGGTAATCAGGGCTTTAAACTGTCAATTTCATATGCTAAAATATCAACAGCATATCATGGGACTGCTTAAACGGAAAATTATTTTGATTTCTGACTGTGTGGAAAATAAAGATTTACAGGATTTATTGCATTCAGCTGAACAAGTTGGAAAACATACTTTGCAATGTGGTTTTGATTCTTTGGAGGCCTCTTGCAGGGCTGCTGTTACTGGGTCTGTGCTTAGAAGGCATGCTTGGCTTAAGGAACAATCTCTGCCTGATAATGTTAAAGCAAAATTGTTCGATGCTCCTTTGCATCAGGACCGTCTGTTTGGCAGTAAGGCTGAAGAAGTTCTAAAAAAGATGGAAGATAAAGCTAAATCTATGCAAACTGTGAAAGATTTCTTACAAGTGCAACCTCCCAGATTTAGTAGGCACTGGCCTACTAAGAACTGGTCCTTTCCAGCTCCTTCCAGATCCGCTCAAGCCAAACCCAGACACACCAAAAGCACCAGGTTTCAGTCCCAAGGGACTCTCCGAACTAAGCAATGGGGTGCTTCCACTTCCAAATCTGGAAATAACAAGACACCACCCTATGGTAAACAGTCTCAATGACTTTCCTTTAAAATTACCAAGCACTTACCTCTCAGCCATCCCTTTTGGGGGGAAAAATTGCTCGTCATGCAAAAAACTGGCAGCTTATAACCCAGGACAAATGGGTTTTAAATATAGTATCCCAGGGATACAGATTTCATTTCCACATGTTGCCAACACCAGATGGGTGGCCAGACCTGCCCCCAAATCAGTGGGCAGAGGCTCAGAAACAAGTGCTTTCCTTCTTAAACATGGGGGCTATTCAACTAGTACCAGAAGGGGAAAATGAACAAGGTTTCTATTCCAGACTTTTCCTGGTACCTAGAAAAGACAAATTATGGCGTCCAATTCTGGACCTGTCTACTGTAAACACCTTTCTGGACATTCCAAAATTCAAGATGTTGACTCTTCACCATTTACTTCCTATGCTAGGCAGGGATGCCTGGTTGGTAACTCTAGATTTAAAAGAGGCTTACCTGCATATCCCAATCAGGGAATCTTGCAGAAGATACCTATGCTTCAAAGCAGGCTACTTGCGTTATCCGTTCTCTTCACTGCCTTTTGGCTTGTCTACTGTGCCCAGGGTATTCACAAAGTGCCTGGCTCCAGTAATTACATTTTGCAGGCAAAGAAATATTCAAATATATACATACCTGGACGATTGTCTAATTCAGGCAGAAAACCAGGCCATACTTGTAAAACATCTGGCGTTTTTAAAAAGGGTTCTAACTTGTCTAGGGTACACCATAAATGAAAAGAAATCACAACTGGTACCCTCTCAAAAAATTGCATTCCTAGGTGCAAGCTTGAATACAACTGCCCAGATGGCTTTCCTCACGCCAGAAAAACAAATTCATTTGGTGACTTATTTCAAACAGGTGGCCACAAAAACCCTGCTATCTGCAAGACAAATACTGCAAGCCTTGGGGTTCATGGCCTCCTGCATTCTTCTAATTCCATATGCAAGACTGCATATGAGGAAGCTTCAGTGGTACTTAAAAAGTTTATGGAGTCAACATTGTCACAGCCTGGAAACAATGATTCCTATCATATCTTGCCTACGCCTAGAGTTCCTATGGTGGGCAGAGGCCTGCCACCAAAACAAGGGACTGCCATTCACACCACCCCCTGCCGCCCAAACCGTAACTACAGATGCATCAGACTATGCACGGGGGGGGGGGGGGGCTCATCTGACAGGGAAGTGCATTCAGGGCAAATGGAGCCCAAATCAAATGCACCTACATATCAATCAAAATGAAATGCTAGCTGTACAGAATGCTCTGACAGCCTTCAAGTACTACCTTCATCCAGGACAATTAATGGTAAAGACGGACAACACCACAGTTATGTGGATGTACACAGACAACTTAGATTTTACTTGGACAAGACTAAATCTCGAAAAAAATTTGAACTGCTGGTAGCATTTGCTGCAGGGGCAGAAGGAAAGGCTATTTCAAAACAAACCATTTCTAAATGGATAAGCCATTGCATTAATTTCTGCTATAAGCACCATGGAAAGCCTATCCCCCAGGGGATCAAATCTCATTCCACCAGGGCTGCATCTATTTCTGCAGCCTTTCTCAGAGGTGTTCCTACCAGGGATATTCTAGAAGCTGCTACCTGGAGTTCAGTTCATACTTTCTCTAAGCATTATCACTTACCAATTTTTTTCTAAATCCAGAGCTGGCTTTGCCACTGCTGTTTTGCAGGGCCTTATACCTGGTCCTAATGCTGTATAAATCCATCCTCCCAACCATAGCTTTGGAATCTACCCAAATGTAATGACTGCAACAGAGAAGCACGAAGAACATAGTACAGTACACTTACCATAAATGTAGATCTTCGAGTGTATTCACTGTTGAAGTCCTGGTTACTTTCCCTAAAGCCCCTGTTTTTCTCTTACTATACCTCTACTTTCTTTTACTATACTCATTCCCTCCAGTACAACTCTTTTGAGTGTGTAACTTTAACTCCTAATGGGTGTGGCCTGAGCCTTTAAAAATGAAGTTATCACCTTACAATTCTAACAAATACTCATTGACAGAGGTCAAATATCAATATAAGTGAGTTTACCATCATGTATGCTTCAAGATAAAATATTCTGATACCTTGTATGAAGCATGGTTTTGGAATTATTAATGTACGTATGAACAAGTAATATTTGACGCCTCGAGGAACAGTAGGAGGTAACTGCATTTGCACCTGGTGGCGTCACTTGGATGTAATGAGTTAAAAGCCTTTTTGGTGTATTTGCTTTTGGTTGGAGGTATACTTTTGTGTTTTTAATTTTATTTTTCTCCCCATTTGGGGGGCACGAGACATCTGGAGCAAGAAAAACTGATGCAATGGCCTCGGCTGCATGTTTTATACCCCTGACGTCCTGACATCATGGAAGAAGGGACAGCAACCGACGCAGGACCCAAGACTTTGTTAATCAGGCCGACTGAGGGCAACCTGCCAGCAGATTACGCAAATGTAATGACTGCAACAGTGAATACACTCGAACATCTACATTTATGGTAAGTGTACACAACTGTACTTTCTCTGTACTGCCCTTTAGCTTATCTACTGTGCCCAGGGTATTCACAAAGTGCCTAGCTCCAGTTATTGCATTTTGCAGGCAAAACAATATTCAAATATACCCATACCTGGGCAATTGTCTAATTCAGGCAGAAAGTCAAAACATACTTTTGAATCATCTGGTCTTTGTACAAAGGGTTTTAACTTGTCTGGGGTAAACCACAAGCAAAAAGAAATCACACCTGGTACCCTGTAAAACAAATGATATTCCTGGGAGCAAGCTCGAATACAACTTCCCAGATGGCTTACCTCACGCCAGAGAAACAGATTCATTTGACAACCTACTTCAAACAAGTGGCCACAAAAACCCTGCTATCTGCAAGACAAATACTGCAAGCCTTAGGTTTCATGGCCTCCTGCATTCTTCTAATTCCATATGTAAGACTGCATATGAGGAAACTACAGTGGTATCTAAAAAGCCTACGGTGTCAACATTCTCAAGACCTAGAAACAATGACTCCTATCATACCTTGCCTACGCCTAGAGTTCCTTTGGGAGCAGAGGCCTGCCACCAAAACAAGGGACTTCCTTTCACACCACCCCCTGCCGCCCAAACCCTAACAACAGACGCATCAGACTATGCATGGGGGGGAGGGGGCTCACCTGGCAAGGAAGTGCATTCAGGGTAAATGGAACCCAAATCAAATGCACCTGCATATCAATCATAAAGAAATGTTAGCTATACAGAATGCTCTGACAGCCTTCAAGGACCACATTCTTCCAGGACAACTAATGGTAAAGACGGACAACACCACTGTTATGTGGTACATAAACAAGCAGGGGGGTACACATCCTTACCCCTTCTGCAGACTAGCCATGGCATTGTGGAACACAGCCTTGACCTACCAAGTGCACCTACAAGCGCAATTCCTGCCAGGAAAATTAAATACACTGGCAGACGGACTAAGCAGAAAACCCATGGACCCACACGAGTGGAAACTGGAACCAAGGATTTTCAACATGTTGACAAACAAATGGGGGAGCCCAGATATATACCTGTTTGCCTCTCCCCAGAACTACCAATTGGACAAATTTTGCACAAGGACTCCCCACAAACAAGCCTGGAAAGTGGATGCTCTGTCCTTCAGCTGGAAAAACCTATCAGTCTGTGCCTCCCCCCTCTGCTCTCCAAAGTACTACTAAAAATCAAACAGGACAAACCAGGGATGATTTTGATTGCTCCAGACTGGCCACGCCAACACTGGTACCCCCTCTTGTGCAGTGTGTCACTGCTAGCCCCATGGCACCTGCCTCAGACCCCTACCCTGCTGTAACAGCAGGAGAGCCAGATTCTGCACCCACAGCTTCAAACCCTGAACCTGGCAGCCTTGGCTAATCACATAATCTCTCTGTTACCATCCCGCAGTAAACAAGTGTTGGGTGTCATTTTGGAGGCAAGGAGGCCTAGTACTAAAAAATCTTATGCTGAAAAATGGAAAAGATTTTGTGCCTGGAACCAAACTCAAGGGATGGCCACAGCAGCACCCAATTTACCTCAGATTCTTCAATACTTAACTGAGATGCTTCACAAGGGTCTTTCCTTTTCCTCCATCAAAATTCATGCCTCAACCATTTCAGCTCATTGCAACACAGAACCCACCCCTCTTTTCTCACACACTGCTCAAGCAGTTCCTCAGAGGGGCCAAAAACTTAAGACCACCCAGAAGAGCCCCAACTCCAGCCTGGGACCTTAACTTTGTGTTGGAAAAGCTCACTCTTCCTCCTTTTGAGCCAGCTACAAGTGCAGAGTTAAAATTCCTTTCTTGGAAAATAGCTTTCATTTTAGCAATCACTTCAGCAAGAAGAATATCTAAATTACAGGCCTTTATGGCAGTGGAGCCTTTCATAATATTTCATGCGAACAGGGTGTCCCTCAGGACCAATCCCTCTTTCATGCCCAAGGTGGTATCCATTGTAGCTCTTTATCAATCCATTCATTTGCCAACCTTCTTTTCTAATCCACAGAACAAAGGGGAACGGATACTGCACTCCTTAGATGTGCACAGACAACTTAGATTTTACTTGGCCAGGACTAAACCTCAAAGGAAATCTGAGCAACTGCTGGTGGCATTTGCTGCAGGGGCAGAGGGGAAGGCTATTTCAAAGCAAACCATTTCCAAAGGCCATTGCATTCATTTCTGCTATAAGCACCATGGAAAACCTATCCCACAGGGGATTAGACTCCATTCAACCAGGGCTTCATCTACCTCTACAGCCTTTCTTAGAGGTGTCCCTACCACAGACATCCTAGAAGCTGCTACCTGGAGTTCTGTGCATACTTTCACCAAGCATTACCATTTGCCAATTTTCTCTAAATCCAGAGCTGGCTTTGCCACTGCAGTCTTGCAGGGCCTTATAGCTGGTCCTAATTCTATCTAAAATCCTCTTCCCATCCTTAGCTTTGGGAATCTACCCAAATGTGATGACTGCAACAGTGAAACACGAAGAACATAGTACAGCTGTGTACACTTACCATAATTGTAGATGTTTGAGTGTATTCATTGTTGCAGTCCTAGTTGCCCACCCTCCAGCCCCCTGACGACTTTTGGCTATACCTCTATTCTCCTTTACTATGCTTACTGTGTGTGTGTGTGTGTGTGTGTGTGTGTGTGTGTGTGTATATATATATATATATATATATATATATATATATTTAATTGCTTCCCATTAGGGGGGCACCTGACATCTAGGGCAAGAAAAACTGATGTAATGGCGTCGGCTGCATGCCTTATACCCCTGACGTCATGGAAGATGAGACGGCAACTGACGCAGGACCCAAGACTTTTATAATCAGGCCGACTGAGGGCTACTGCAAGCAGATAACCCAAATGTAATGACTGCAACAGTGAATACACTCAAACATCTACATTTATGGTCAGGGCCGGCCTTAGCTGAAATGGCTCCCTAGGCGAAGTAGTGCTGCGGCGCCCCTTAAGCCCCACCCACAACATACTCATGAAACACCCCTATTTGAGCCACACCTACAGGTAGGTCACTCCCCAAGAAAGCCACTCCAGTAATTTCCTTAAATCATTTAAATGCATAAGAAGAAAAAGATACCTTGTAATGTAGTTAAACTACAACTACATTTGTGTATGCATTTCCTACTGTAAACACCAGAGCTGGATCGTGGTCAAATAGGGCCCTAGATAGGTTAATAGACCACCCCTCCCCCCAGAGCAGCCCCTTCTGCAGCAATCCCCTACCCCCCAGAAGCAGTGTCCTCCCCAGCCACTCCAGTAATACATTACTTGGCTATTTCTCCTCAGTTACCATAAACACTGTTCAAACCTGTCAGTGTGTATACTGTGTTATTTACGTCTACAATGATTACAACTATTGAAATAAAATAGCATAAACACAGACAGCCATTTGCTAAACAAACAATACAGTCTCACAATGAAAACAGATTTAGCATGAGCAGTAAAACTTCTCTGCCCTTGAAACTCGCATTCATTGAAACAGCATTAAAACCCACTTTCAAATAAAATGCATCTGGCCAGTGGAGAATTAAGTTACCTTTAGGGTCTTTTCAAACTACAGGCTCCTTGAACACATTCTTATGGCCATGCATATATGCATGTGTTCTTTAATTCACCTTCCTGATTGCATTAAAGTGTATTCCTTGTATAATAAAGCTCCACCTGTTAGTGTGTGTTTTAAAGTTGTAGTTTTGAACATTTTTCCAGTAAGCAATGGAATGAAATGTATGACCCAATAATGACAAAACTGCCCATTTCAGAACATTTTAATCATAAAAGGCCACTCAAACGTCTGTCATTACAATCCACGAGTATCAGTCAATAAGCACAATCTCTGCAGAAGTAAAATTCATCCAAATAATTGTACATTAGAAATTTGTAACTAATAAAAGGCTGTTACTGCCTAACAACTTTACATTTCAGTGTCTCATCTCCAAATTCAGTGCTTACTGCCCTTAATGAATTAATTGCCTATGTTACATTAAAGAAAAATATACATTGGTAATATTGCAATAGGGAGTGACTGAGAGCCTGACACACAAGTTCATAGTTACTAGGCATCTTATACATAAGAGGGCACACTAAGAAATGCAGAACCTCTATCCCCGTACAATGTACCAAATAATTGGCAACTAGGTTATTACATACCATATCTCCATTACCTCTCAATCTCTTAGCAAAGGAAATCTGAACAAAGCCTATTATAATGGGGGGGGAGGCAAAGGCCCCCAAACAGGGACAGATTATAAATATTGCTCTTAGAGGCTTAGAAAGTTGCTAGAGTAACGGCATTTGTCTTGGCATACATTTTCTGAAGGAAATGAAGGTTAAAATTCAAATGTATGACATTTAGTTATTTAAATCTTCAGTGATGTGCCAGAAAAGAAGAATAGGTTTTTCCTTCTTGAAACATACAGAGTATCTCCTACTGGTCTGACTACCACTACTGATATGGCAAATGCATCTACCCGGTTAACATAAATCAACAAACAATTAAATAGCACAATACTGATTAGCTATCTCAGAGTTTAACTACCCATTGCAAACCATTCACAAAAAAATACCATTAACATTTTTTAAGTCAACTTATATTGCCACTCATTTACACACACACACACACACTATATAGGGTGACAGCATCTGCATTCAAACCATCAATAAAATATTCACTTTAAACATGCTCAACATGCAATGATTTTAGTTTTGTGTCAGAGCTGGAGACATGATATTCTACTAGTCAAAAATGCCCAGATGATGCATCAATTCACTAACTTCAAACAAAACATTTATGCTACATGACCATGACTATATAGTATCGTCATGCTGTCAAGTCTATATAAATGTGAGATTTTATCTTACTTTTTATAAAACATTTAACTAGTTACCAAGTAAGAATAAAAATTATTTTTACTATTTTTTATTAAAATTCAAGATTTTGTTACCCTTTTTTCATTAAAGCAAAACATGCAGAAATATTATAGGAAATTATCTTAGAATTATCACCTGAAAATTGCATAGGTTTACATCAGACCACTTTGCAGATGTAATCCATTATATTCTGGTAGCAAAAGTAGACAAACGCTGTTACTAATATGGAAGTATTCTTTCTGAAAATGTTCATTAGTGAAAGTATTGATTGGCATTGTTCTCTCTTTTCCTACTGGCCATGAACCTTACATCTGCTTTAGCTCCTCATTTCTACAAAACTGAAAGCCATCTCAAGCCAAACCATTTATGGCTAAAGTAATAATTTTAAGCCAGATCAGCTTGCATGTTTCTGTAAATACACAATTTCTATACAGTGTTAACAGCATGCAATGAACTTTGCTGAGGTCTTGCTTTGCTTCATAACATTAGGCCAGACCCCACTTTTTCTATGAATTGACTCTAAGTCTTTTTGCAACTGGCCCACCAATATACTTTTTTTATTATATATGTCTTTAAAACCCTTAAAATAGCTGTCATTTCCTTCTTTGTAGTTTGCAGATTTATTTTACACAGAGGTTCATTGCTTTGAAGATGAAAGTATTGAAAGCCTACTTACTGTTCTTTGGCATCACTATTATGCTAGCAATAATTTATTCTGAAGTTCTAGTACTTCCTGTCATATCTCCCATTTTGAAAACTAACATTGTTACTCTTGAGAGGCTTGGTAAGTTGATTGTGATTGTTACTGTTTGCTGATGACCCCCCCCCCCCAAGATCCTTTTTCCATCTAAATTTCAGAAAACTAGGTCAAATGTCCTTCTTCTTTCCTGAGCACTATCCTTGGCTATTAATGGGAGTCTTTTGTGGGGAATTGAGAATGATTCTTCTCTAAGGTAAGGCTGCATTTAACATGTTCCATGTAAAATATTATCTCACAGGCTTCCATTCACAATAGCCCCCTTTTTCTTCCATCCTAAAATTACATTCTATCACATTCATATCCCTTTTCTTCTCTTGAGAAGGTCTATATACAGTTCCTTTGCTGACTTTAAAACCATTCCCCATCTCCACTATAATCAAGGGTACATGTTAGACTTGCTTCCTCATTTGTTTTGAGAGCTACAGAAGGTTACAGGATTCAAAAATACTGCAATAATATCATCAGTGCCCAGGGCTGTTTATATTTTAAGCCGCTATGTTATTTATCAGACATATGCCCCTACATACACACATACTATCACACACAGTAAATCACACACTATCTCTCTCATGCAAACAGAACGAGTAATTTAAATTCCACACACATACATGCATATACACACACACACTCTCTTGCATACAGAAGCGAACAGTTTAAATTATAAACACAAACAGTTTAAATTACAAACATACACTTACTTTCTTTTTAAACCGAACGGCCACACGCGTACACAGGATCTTAACCCCTCTGTTAACTGAACTGCTAACTTAAGTTTCGCGCGCGACAGCAGGTTTTTTTTTTTTTTCTACCTGTTGAAGCCTTCCAGCCAGTCAGAAGCTATAAAAGTGTGAGAGCGGTCACCCTTCCTCCTCTCCCTATTGTTTTGGCGCCCTTCATTCAGACAGGGCGCCAAAAAGATAGCAAAATAACAAAAGTAAATGAATTTAAATAAATACATAAAAATGCGCCCTTTACGAGGCCGGCCTGTATGGCGCCCTAGGCGGTCGCCTAGTTCGCCTATGCCTAAAGCCGGCCATGTTTATGGTAAGTGTACACAACTGTACTTTGTGTACACTTACCATAAATGTAGATGTTAGAGTGTATTCACTGTTGCAGTCCTGGTTTCCCTCCCTCCAGCCCCCTGGCTTTCTCTATCTTTCTACCTCTGCTCTCGGCATTGGTATTTACTTTTTACTGGTGATGTTCCCCACCATATACTAGCTTCCTGTTTGGGGGCTCCTGACATTTGGGGCAAAGAAAACTGATGTAATGGTGTTGGCTGCCTGTTTTATACCCCTGACAACCTGACGTCATGGAAGAAGTGACAGCATCAGATGCAGAAATTTTAAGACTCTGGTATTCAGGCCGACTGAGGGCTACCTGCAGGCAGATAACTTAAGTGTGATGACTGCAACAGTGAATACACTCGAACATCTACATTTATGGTAAGTGTACACAACTGTACTGTTTCACTACTGCCATCCTGGAAAACCTTAATTTCCTGGGTCATATATGTGACCCATCACCCACTTGTTAACTTTGGGAGTCTTCCCAAGACTCGGTACTGCAACATTGACTACAAAGATCATAGTACATTTGTGTCCCATAATTGTAGACATTTAAGTAGATCACTGTTGCAGTACATGCTTCTGCTCTATAGCCCCTCTATTTGCTGATCACTTGTCTCCCCTTGGTAGGTGCAAGGGGTAGAGGAGTTTTCTGCAGGTATTCCTCTTACCTGGATCATCCACTCTCTGCCTTCTGTGTTTTTCTCCTCCTCACTTAAATTAAGACGACAGGGGAGGTTGTGCTGTCCTCAGTTATCAGACTGCTTTGTTCAATGCTTAGAACAACCTGAAGATGGCTCTGAGTGGCACCCTTTTTATACCCTGACATCCCAATGCTGGTTGTCAGGCATCTTTCGGTCGGGGATGTGTAAAGATTTTGGAAATCAGATGGGTAGCGGGCTTTTGCATGGCA
The DNA here is from genome assembly GCF_019279795.1 of Protopterus annectens. NCBI lineage: Eukaryota > Metazoa > Chordata > Ceratodontiformes > Protopteridae > Protopterus > Protopterus annectens. The sequence goes on from NC_056745.1 coordinate 1,189,890,686, forward strand.
GGAAGACCCAAGAGTCAGTACTGCAACACTGATCTACTTGAACACTTTCTACAGTAAACCTGTTCCATACAAAGTTGCCTTGTACACTCTTAAAGGTACACTTTTCACCTTTTGCAGTGTGATTCCCTCTGAAGCTCCTCCTTTGTCCATTTCACAGTTTAGCAGCTTTTGAGAGGGATCCTGCACCGCAAACCTCGTGTTATGTTTGTCTCTCTTCCTTGGGACCTCAGTTTTGTTGTGGAATAGTTAATCATGATTCCCTTTGAACTATTTATCTCAGTAGGCCTTCACATTTTTATTATGAACAATTCTCTTTCTTACAGCCATTGCATCCAGCAATAGAATATCTGCAGTGCAGGCCCTGAACTTTGTAAAATTCTGTTCAATAAGCTTAAGAAATAAATCTTCTTTTATGCTTAAAATAGTTATGTCAAAATTGGCATTAATACAGATGCCAAAACAGTTGCAAGAATATTTATAGTTCAGGTATTCATGTGAAGAAGATACTTTAAGTAGTCTGACCAGTTATTTCAATCTTTTGTACCTAGTAAATAAGGCAATCCTGTGTCCAAGCAGACATTGTCAAAATGATTGGCTAAATGTTTGTATTTTGGTGTAATATTTATGGGAAAATTCTGGAGAGATAGTACAGTTAAACTTCACCAGGGCAGAAGCTACATTACCAGCCTTCCCAAAGTCTGAGGTCAGAGAGTATCTGTCAGGCAGTTGGATCACTATGTTTCCTTACTTCAGACATTAAAAGGTGGGCATTCGGTACAGAACAGGCTTTGTTGTTGTTCTGAGTGGCATTTCTCCAGTGGATCTTTTCAATGCTCCTGAACAGTTGCCCAACTGCCGCACTGTGGGGTCAGTCGGGGATGCTTGTCTCTGCACCTCATGGTCTTAGACGTCCTTCAGTTGAGATGTTTGTGTGCAGAAGGTTATAGCCTTAGAGGTTACTGAATTTCTCTTCTTTGTCAACCCCAGTACTTGAAAATTTCCCAATGTGCTACCGTCTCAATGGAAGAGAGCAGCACTAGATATAAAAAAACTGCAGCAAGTCATCCAGGAGGTTCCACCAGACCAGCACAAATCCAGAGTTTACTCAAGGTGCTTTTTGATGTCAAAGAAGGATGGTGACCTCAGGACTCATTTTGGACCTCAGTTATGTGAACCAATACGTGAAACATACTAAATTTCAGTTTCTCGTGGTACAGTCATCCTACCTGTGTGGAGGAAGGATGATTGGATGTGCTTGATAGACGTCCAGGATGCATACCACTCATAAAGGAGGGTGGACACTTCAGGAGGTTTCGCCACTTCTGGGTGGAAGCCAGTTACTTCCAGTTCAGAGTCCTGCTCCTGGTCTCACCATAGCCCACCAGGTGTTTACCAAGTGCACAGCAGTGGCTGCACCTCATCTCAGACTCCTGGGATTCCAAGTTTTCCCATGTCTGGATGACTGGCTGGCAACCACCCTCACAAGCAGCCTCCATCTTCAAGCCAGGGACTTCTTACTCGACCTTTGCTCACAACTAGGAATAACTGTCAGCATGGCCAAGTCCGTGCTTCAACTGGTGCACGCCGTAGAATTCATTGGAGCCCATCTGGATACCAAGTTATAGATAGCCAAGCTGCTGGAATCTAGGATTTTCACACTTCAGTTGCAGGCAGTAGTGGTACTCCCTCCATCAAAGTTCATTTTCACATTTTGGCACAAGGGAGGCTGCAATATGTCCAGATTCTGATTGAGGGTGCTACAGTGGAACCTTGCTGTTCAGCGGCCATGAATTTTCCAGTGTCCCTCATGAAAAATTGCAGACATCATGTTCAGTATTTGCTAGACTCTCCAATTGTATCTTGCAGTTGACCATTTGTCCTTCCTTCTTCCCAGGCCACAGTGACCAGGACACTTCTCTACTTGGGAAGGGGAGGCATTTTGTGGAATGGACTATCCATGGCACTTGACCCCCTTCAGAGGTCAGTCTTCATATCAGTATCTCAGAGATGAGGGCAGTCTTCCTAGCATTGCAGACCTTTTAGGACCCCTTCCCCAAGGGTATGATCTTCATCCAGATGGACAATATGTCAGTGTTCTGGTACATATTATCCATTGGCCATAATGGTTTGACAGTGGGTAATGTCTTCTCACTGCTTTCTGATAGCAGCAAGGTCCGGTGTTCTAGTGGACAGGTTGAGCATGTCTATTGTACTTTCTCACAAGTTGCCCTTCAGTCCTGTAGTGATGGATCAGATTTTCAGCTGCTGGGGCCAACAATACTGCAGCCTATTTGCTTTCCCAGCCAATACCATCAAATGCTTTGCCCTGATGCCCCAATGGGGGAGTCCCAGAGGGTTGCTCGATCCTCACTTGACCCTGGTCCTCTTCATGCCTATTCAACACTGTTGTCATCCCAGAATTTCTTCAGAAAGCATTGTGGAGCTTGGTTACAGCTATCCTCATTGCTGTCTTCTGTCCTTGACAGAGGTGGTTTCCTATCCTCTATTCTCATCTGATTCATACCCCTTGGGTGCTCCAGATCTTCTCTCTCACCCCACAGGGAAGCCATACCCAGACATAGAAGCTGTCAAGTTAACTGTGTGGTTTCTGCAGTTCCAGTGATAGTTAAGACAGTCGAGGCTTTCATCCCAAGTAGTACACATTCTGACGTCCTCACAGAAGCCTTCAACCAGGAAGATTTACAAAAGCAAATGGAAAAGATTTTCAATTTGGGCTTCTAGTAGAGATGTAGATTCCTTTTCAGCTCCTGTCCTAGCTATCTTAGGCTTTTTACTTACTCTTTTTCACAGTGGTTCTAGTTAGTGTGCTACCAAGGTCCAGATGGCAGCGATATCTAGTTTTCACATTGTGGAAAACCAGTCACCCATTGCTTCATTGAAATTGTTTAAGGCTTTCTTAAGAGGTACCTTCCTGCTGCAACACCCCCTTAGAGAGAGCCTGTTCCTCCTTGGGATATTACCATTCTTCTGCAGGCTTTGAAGTTAACCCATTTTGAACCTGCACAGCCACAGTTGCTTTGAAATACTTTTCCTGGAAAACATTATTTTTGGTAGCACTTATTTATGCATGGCGTATCAGAACTTCACACTGGTTCCTTACTCGGTTTTCCACAAGGGTATAGTCACTTTGCTCCACTGACAGCAAAAGCTGTATCTGATGTCTATTTTTATTCAGTCCTCAACTGATGAGTTTCGGATCCGACTTGGCCATTTCTTCCAGATCCTCAGATCTAAATTCTTGAGCACCTCCCTTTACCCAAAATGCCCCACCAGCCTAACATACATCAGATTTTTGTTTGCCGCCATATCGCTTTATATGCAGATCCTCTCACTGTTGAGCTATTGGTGTCTTTTCAGTTTTTTCCTTCAGTTGCTTATCTTTGAATTGCTGTCACCCGTCCTCCTTGTATTTCAGTAAAATTCTTCTTTTAGTTGAGTCCTCTTCTGTGACTTTTACTGAGACCTTGGCATTTCCTTCCAGTTCCATTATTTATGCTTCGGCTTTCTTTTCCTTGTCTTCTTCCTATCCATTTTAAGGTACAGTTGACTACACTTGTTAGTTTTTCATGCTTTTTTCTTACTAAAAAAGTAAAGTAAATAAATATATAAATAAATATGTATTTCTTACTTGTCGCTTCCTTTTGGGCCTTCCCTTTTTAGCACTAGCACACAAGAATGTCTGATAAACCAACTGGCTTCAAGAAATGCATCTCCTGTGGGCACAAAATACCTAATTCAGATACCCACAGGGCATGCATCTTTTGCTTGGGCACTGCCCATTTGGATGCAGATTGTATTATTTGTGCCAGCTTCAACACCAAGGCTCTCATAGATGGACACAACAAACTAGTTTTGAAGGACCATTTTCCTTTTCCTCCTCCTCCTCCTTCCTCTGTTCCAGCTGGGGCTCAAACCCCCTCTAAAAAAAGTCAGAAGTAGGGAAGCCCAACTCTGCTCCCAGTGATAGAGTCTAGAGAGATCTCCAGGTCTTGTGTCTTTAGCTCCGTCCTCAGAGTCATCTCCAAAAATGTCAAAAAAGTCTGATCCAATGACTACGAATCCTACTGCTGTGAAAACAAAAATCGCTTTGGATCTGGTCATCTCTTCATTCACTGGATCTGATACCTTCTCTACTTCCTTCCCTGTTTTAGCAGGAGTCTCCTAATAAGCACTTGAGGCCACCATCCACTAGCTCCTCACTGAGGTCTTACAGGAGTTTGTCTGAGGGGAAGTGAATAGAATGATGAGGAAATTCCTCCAAACTCATATCTAGATGGGGGTAATTCTGGCTTATCCTTGATCTTGCGTGTGACTAGTCCTCCTTTAGTTTCTGCTGTGGCCTATGGTCTTGGAGCCCTCAGTTCTGAGATCCCTGGGGATATCCTCATCTGATCCAGAGATAGCTCTTTCTTCTACTCTGGTCGCTTCCCTGAGCTCTGAGCTAGAAGATGCTGGGAGCCAAAGCTTTGCCACTGGATCTTGGAGACCAGGGTTGACTTTGAAGTTGTTGGAGCCATCCCTTCCCCTTGGAGCTTCAGCTCTGGACAGCTTTGCAGCTTGGGTCCCCTGGTTGGAGGGCTTACAGGGATTCTCAGGGGTCAGTGGTGCAGGAAATGTCAGCTCTGCTACCTGGCTTCAGTCTCCCCTAGGCAGTCTGCCTTCAGGATTGTGGACAGGGCTTTCTCTTTACCTAGAGAAAGGTCATCGCTACTTCCCCTCGGCTCTAATCACTCTACCACCTTTGGATCTTTGCACTGAGCTTCGGTCTTCTAATCCACCAGGACAGCCAGCCTGTTCAAGTCTCCAGTCTGTCCCTCAGGACTCCCCTGTCATTTCTATAATACCTCACCAGACCATCCCACTAATGAAGTCTTGTCAGAACAGAAACTGTAAAAGGAGACACTTGGATTCCCCTTATGAATCTCTCACAGATGACGCCAATTTCAATGAAGGGGAAGGTTCCCCCAAAGCCCCACCTGACACCAATTTCAATGAAGGAGAAGGGTCCCCCAAAACCCCACCCGAAGAAGTTTCATTTGGAGACTTTCTTGAACCCCTAAAGCAAAAAGGTGGTTGGTCTTTCAACACCCCATCCCAAAAGGAGGCTTTTGGGTCTAGCCCAGCTATTATGTCTTGGGTGACCCCCCCACCCCGGGCTGATAAACTTATAGACTTCATCTCACGCTGGGCATGGAAGGAAACTGATACTATGGGGCCCATCCCTAAGCACCCAGATAAATTCTTAGCCACTCCAAAGTACAGATTACATTAGAGCAAGGGGGTTCCAGTTGATGCCATGGTTGTGGCATCAACCACTAAGAAAGAACTTGTGGAACAAAGCTGTGCTGTCCATCCCCAACAGGGAATCTAGGGCCTTGAAGAGATTTCATTAAGCATGTTTATGCTTCAGCGACCTGTGCTCTTGGGTCGTTGAGTTACTTGGCACATTTCATGAAATTACAAAGAGATTTGACTAAGGAGCTCTCCAAATCTCTTCTGGGTCCATGTCTGTGCAGGACCAAAATAGAGTCTTTTTGCAACTGGCCACCCTTCAGCTATAACTAACGTGTCCAAGAGACTGGTTTCCCATGCTCCAGAAGGTACTTCATGAGTGGCAGGTTCAGCCATACCCATTAGGAGACATGCCTGGATGCGCCTGTGTGAATTTATGGAGCCCTTCAGGTCTTCGTTCATCAGTGCTCCATTTGTTGGATCTTCCTTATTTGGCCCAGTGTAAAAAAAAAATTGCTGTCCAGAAGTTAGCAAGAAGGTAAAAACCTTGTCTGGCATAGGGATACATTTGTGTACCCCTCAAAGACCTTTTTGTCAGCATCAGCAAAGAGGTAGATAAAATGTGGTTCCGCAATCTGAGTCCTTTCCAAGACTCGCAAGGAGACAGTTCACCTAGGGGCAGAGGGCGGGGCAACTGTAGCTGAAGACACTGGCCCCATGGCAGAGGTAGCCTGCAAACTGAGGGTTTTCAGGATTTCTTCTTGGACAAACCCTACCAGCACTCCTGAAAGGAGGCTCAACTGTTCCCCTCTGGAGGCAGTTGGGCATTTGTGTCTGCACCAAAAATCCTAGGCATTTATCACAAAAGATTTCTGGGTGCAGAGAATTATATCCAAAGGTTATATAATACCATTTTCCCAAATTCCTCCTACAAGATGGAAAAGAATCCCTGAAGTCCCACCCAGTCAGAGGGAGGTGGCAGCATTAGAAGTAGAAAAGCTGTCCAGAAAAAGAGTCATCCAGGAGGTCCCCACAGACCACACAGGATCCAGAACTTACTCAAGATACTTCATAATGCCAAATAAGATAGAGGACTTGAACCCATCCTGGATCTCAGCAGGTTAAACCAGTACGGGAAATATTTAAGGTTCTAGATGGTTATGGTTTAGTCTATATTGCCTGTACTGCGAAAGGGCGATTGGATGTGATCTTCAGGATGTGTACTATCACATCAAAGTGAATAGGCATTCCAGGAGATACTTGCATTTCCCTCCACAAAACTGCATTGATACATATCTATCAGTTTTGGCTTCACCTTTGCCATTCTTTTAGTCATTATAGATGTAAATACTTTATAGTCATGGTTTAGGATTGAAATGGACCTGTATGAAACTTGATCTGATGGGTCTTAACACTCTTTAGATACAGCCACCAATGCTTTCTTCCAGGATGTTGGTCGCTCTCCTCCTGTTAATATACTGTTAAACAGAACCTTCCAGATATTTATCAGTTTTCCCTCCTAGCTTCCAAACTTCAAGAGGAATACCTTCTGTTCCTGATGACTTTCCTGTGGATTAGTTGTACATCACCATTTTTATCTCATCTCCTCCTATCCTCTTAGCATTTGAGCCTCATCTGCCTCTAACCTTGGCATGTTTAGCTCTTCCATAAACATCTCCATTTATACCTTTTCTCAACTTTCAAATTTCTCTGATTTATACAGGCTTTCATAAAATTTTTGAAATATTTCTATTACCTCTGCAGGATCTGTAGTTATCAGCTCCCTAAGCTTGGCAACAACCCTTTCTTCTTTCTGTTGCCTGAGCCATTGTGCTAAAAGTTTTTGTGCTCTGAAATTATCATCAGAAAACAGTTGCTTACCAGCAATCTTTCTAAATTCATGCATATTATCAAGATAATCCCCTATTTTCTGTTTAGCATTCTGCAATTGCTCCTGTTCTTGTTCTGTGAGATTACCCCTATTCTGCAATACTTTAACCTCTGTCAGTCCCACTGAATAATTATTGTTACTTCTTAACCATATTTCTCTCATTTCCATCCTATAAACTCCACTGTAATCTTAACCCACTCTCTACCTATATTTTCAGAAGAAATTTCTATTTTCTGTAATAACGTCTGAATAATTTCCACTACCCACTCCTTAAATTCCTCTCTTTTCAGCAGATAGGTGGGAAAGTGCCAGTGCCTCTTTTTTATTTTATTACACTACATTTTTATTTTAGTTCTTATTGGCACATGATCATTTTTATTTTAGTTCTTAAAGACACAACAACAATTGGCACGTGATCTGAAATAGTTGTTGCATGCATATTAAAACTTTCAATTAAATGCACATGTTCTGTCTAGTCTAGACCAGTTTTTATATCTCTGGGAATAATATGTACATTCACTCCAAACTCCTGCTGCTGAATTTGCATCTTCCTCACCAAATATTTTCATAAATTTCATAAAAAAATCTACCCTTCCTTTGTTATACTTTCCCTTTTGTGCCCCCAGATACATCTTCATTGCTGCAAATCAAATTCCATTCCCCATTTGTAATATTCCCTGCTAAAAGCTGATTATTTCTTCCAAAATTTTTTAAGCTCCATTATAGCAGTTTTAGGTGGAATATAAATACATGCCAATGTAATTATCCTCCCTTGCCAGTATTCTATTAGTACTACAAATATATCAACTTTTTTATCATCCTCTATCACTATTGGAGCTCCTCTTGCAATTAATATAAGTATTCCTGTTTTCTTTTGTCACAGGTATTCTGCTGAATAACTGTTATTGAAAAACTTTTTATCAAATTCCATGTTCACTTCTTTCCATAGGTGTTTCTTGCAGCAAAAATATTTGCAGTCTACATTTTAATATATTCACTTTTTTTTTTTTTTTTTTTTTTGTATATGTCTGTGAGACCATTTACATTTAAAGATAATATAGAAAGCGTATTATGTTAAAAAGTTATTCCCACCTTTAATGTGTAACAACTTTTTGTTAAGTGTCTAGTTCCAGCTTTTGTGTTACATGCATATGCTAATATTTGGCAGGTTGTTTTTTTGTGCAGTTGTTTCTTGCCATATCCACTTGAACCTATATCACCTCTTAAAAACTTTGTTTTATTGGAAGCCCGCAAAAAAAAAAAAAAAAAAAAAACACCTTCCAGTACACCCCTAAAACCAACTAACTTAATACTAACACACAAAACTATGTATGTTTCCAGATATTGAAGTGTTACCCTCCTAATAGGATCAATTGTCCCAGACTGACAACCACAGCTCATAGACTTGGGATAACCTAAAAGGAAGGCTATGCATGCTAAGATGCATGGAACGGCCTGTTTCTATAAAGTGTTTGGTTTTGTCTTATCTTTATTACTCTCCCGTATTGGGAAAACACTTGAATGCTTTCAGAAAACATTATGTCCTAGCCATCGAAAGAAATAAATACACTGTTTTTATTGCTGTTTATCAGATTGTCTTCAGTAAGACGTGCCATTCGATTCTCAGCTAGAGCGTCTTCTGTGCGGAGACATGCGTGAATGGGCGTACCTTTGTTGAAGGTTGTGCGTCAGGGCTGGCAACTCGGTACGTATAAATCTACTGCCAATCATTAGCGGACCAGAGTTCCGCTGTGGCGACCCCTAACTGGGAAAAGCCGAAAGACACAACAGCATCAGATTGTCTTCATGGAGACATGAAAACCAGGTAGAGTTGCTTCTACAAACACTCGTTTATTTGCTTGACAATGCTCTTTTTATTTGCTTTCTCTCAAAACTTGCCATTAGTTCAAGCCGAAGGCCTTAATCCAGTCATTTCCCTGTGCAAGAGTAAAAAAAGCACATGGATATTTCCTATATCCTGCTGTTTTGACCAGACTTTTCTTCTTTTATTTTTTCTTTTACTTTGCAGTGCCTACATTTCTTAAAATTGAACAAGGAGAAAAAAAGAAGAAGAAAAAACAGGGGCACCTGTTTACTTTAGTATCCCCATTACACTCGAAAATAACTGAGAATACTTTATATCATGCATTATAAAAACACTAGTATTAAGAACAACATTTTGTTTTACTTAGTTAGCTCTTTCCTTCCTTTTCCCTGTCATAAATATTCTTCCAAATATTAATGGCATGAAATAGGGCTTATGACTTAGTCCCCAACAAGTTTAACAAAGTCAAAAAAGTCCAGTATTTTCCAGGTTGTCTAGTTGTCCTTCAGTTCTCATGTTGCAGTATTCTTAGGGTGGGATTCTCTGCCTCAGGCGACCCGAACATCGGCTGCTATATAAAAGCTTAAGCCTGGTTGCATTTGATGCGTGGGATGTCACACGTAGGGCCATAAACTGGAGCCTTAAATGTGATGTCTGCACGCACAGACCTCAGATCTTTTCTGTCGCAGTTGAACATCAGAACAATCACATCGCTCCTATACTTATCAAGACGTCCAAAGCCAAGTACCCATTGGGTAATTCTTTCAATTACTATTGCTTCAGCTTGGTTTGCTTGTTCCTTTTAGCCAATGTCCACTAAGAAGGGTAAATGCCAATGCGGATGTCAAATTCCACATAAAGACGCCCATGATTGTTGCGTTTTCTGTCTAGGCCAGGAACACCATCATACTGCCTGCGCCATTTGCCAATTCTTCATCCCTAAAATGCTTAGAAGAAGTCTGGCTGCCCTTAATCTTTACTTGGAAAACCAGAGACTAAAACAATTAGAACTTAGGATAGATCCGGGATTAGCCGCCCAGGTGGAACCACCTCATAAAAAGCCAAGGTTTCACGACCTGCTTCCTCTGCCTCTCCATTGCCGGACACCTTGCCAGTCACCAGTATAGGGATTGAGGGATGTTTGCTAGAGCCATCTACTTTGTCAGGTCCCCTTGAGGTAGCTGTTTCTGAAGTACCAGCTGGCATGTCCTTGGAGATGACTCGGATGTCGGTTTCCATCAAAATCGAGGGGGTACCAGGATACACCGGACACCTGTCTCGGACACCAGATTGTGAAGCTTTTGCTTTATCTCAGGCCCCTGAAACAAGGCCTTCTCCCTCTCCCAAATCTACTTCTAAAAGGAAAAAATGTATCTCCCTCTGCTAAGGGACTACCTGACTGGCATTCTTTTACTTAGTCCCTGAAGCAGGCCTTCATGGCTCTTAGGCCCTCGGCCTCCTCTCCCTCCACCATCCCAGTGCTAAGCCCCAATGGGGTGGGGAGGTTGGCAGAATGTTTAATGTGTTTACCTTACAGACACAAGGTGCAGGGTTTTATTCTCACATGGGATAACTGGCTAGGCTTAAAATGGCCCACAAAGGCAGTTAGCCTAGTACTAACCAATGAACCTATAAGGATCCAAGGTCTGCCTCAGCTACTTCTATACTCCCTCCCACTTCCCATGAAGAAGAGGAATAAATTCTCTCTTCATCATCTGATGAGTCTCTTACCTACTCAGCACAGATAGCCTCTCCTCTAGAATACTATTCCCTTGATGAGGATTCCATAGACAGAGACTCTCCACCTGAGAACGTCACTTTTGGGGAGACCATAACTAAAATGAAAGAATATTTCAAATGGGATACTTCCCAAATGAATGAAACTCAAAGATATTTTGAGCTGTTGCAAATTGAATTTGTAGTAGATTGTTTTCAAATTGTATTGGCAGTGTGTTTGAGATAGACAGGAAGTAAGCTTCTCTCTGGAAGGATAGCTAAGTAAGAAACTGAAAAGTGAAGTTAATTTAGCATGCTGACAGCTTCATGGAATCTTGTTGCTGCTTTATCCATACATGGTAAAAGGAAACAATTGCCTTGAGTTTTATTTACTGTGCAGATGTAAACTGTATGGAGGTAATTTTGCAGAGAGAGACAAAATCATGAAGTTGGAGTTGTGAGGTGAACTGCCGACGAAAGAGCTTAATAAACTGGTGTAGTGGCTACTACCTGAGTGTTTCCTTACTTCAGTGATTTTCCTGGTTTACTTTTGCGTCGTATTCTGTAAAATGAAAGAATATGTCAAATGGGGTACTTCCCAAATTATATTTTGAGCTATTGCAAATTGAATCTCCTTCACCATCTGTCATTCCCCCAGTTATACCTGCATACCTGGATGCATTTACATCAGCATATAAAAATCCTGAGTCTCAGCCACCTGCTGCTAAGAAATCTGATTGTTCCCCCGCTTGCCAGACACTGCAGTGATTGCTGTAGTTCCAGACAAGCAGTCAAGGCTGATCCCATCTTCGTCCCTTCTGCCCACTGACAAGGACAGCAAAAACATGAACAGGCTAGGGAAGAAAGTTTACGCCTCTTCCACCTTAGCCTTCAGTGCTATTAATTACTAAACCGATATTATTAAGAAGGCCTTGGACTTGGTGTCCCAAGCATCTATACTCCTGTCCTCCCTGCCTGACTCTCCTAACAAGACTGAGGTAGCATCAAAACTGTCCCTGGCATCCCAGGTGGCCAGACACTTAATTAGATGCAGTTCTGATGCAGCAGAGGCTTCTGCTAGATCTGTTGCATCCATCTTGGTGCTCCGCAGATATTCATGGCTTCCGATTCAACCCCTGCCTGAGGATTTCAAATCCAAAATTCTTGATGCTCCAGTAGACCACAACCTCCTGTTTGGGAAGCAGTCTGTGAACTGTTTAAGAATCTTCAGGAGAAAAGCAATGAGCTTCAAGACATTAAGCACCTTTTGGTATCCCCTATACCTAAATACTACAGAAACTGTACAGCTAAGACCACCTATGTCAGAAGAACCCCCTCCACTGCTACCCCTTCTTCTTCCAGGCATAGGAGAGGAGCCAGGAGGCAGACCTCTACAAGACCAGCTTCTTCTCTACCTATCCCCAGACAGCCCTTTCATGACAGAAATGGCACCAACAATGTGTGACTGCCTTGCCCATCTTCCTGTGTCAGCCCATCTATCCCACTGCTTGCCCGTCTGGAGAACAGTTACTTCAGATCGCTGTGTCCTGGCAATAGTAGAAGAGGGATACTTCCTTTCTTGGAAAGAAAGCCCCACCCTCCCTCAGGGGATCCCATTCCCACCCAAAAACTAATTACACCTTATTTCAGACATTATACAGGATATGCTGACCCATGGAACCATAGAACCTGTTCCCCCAGGACACTAAGGAAAAGGCTTTTACTCAAGGCTATTTCTAGTACCAAAAAAAAAAACGGTCCATGGAAGCCAAAACTGGATTTGTCCTTTCTTAAATCTCTTCCTAAAAGTCCCGTCCTTCAGAATGCTATCCCTACAAATCCTCTTTTCACTATTGCCAGCACAGGTGTTCATGGTCACTCTAGACCTGAAGGAGGCCTATGTCCACATCCCTATAAAACCCTCTTGCAGAAAGTACTTACATTTCACTGGGCCCTGTTGTCATTTCCAGTCTACTGCCTTGCCCTTTGGTTTATCCACTGCACCCAGGGTCTTCACCAAATTCCTTGCTCCAGCCATAGCCTATTGCAGAATCAAGGGCATTCATATCGACCCCTAACTAGATGATATCCTCATTCTTTCAGAAAACAAAGTCACCCTAAAAAACCATCTGCAGTTTGCCTTGTCTCTACTACAGGGTCTGGGTTCACCCTCAATCTCCTCAAATCATCCCTAACACCACAGCAGGACAAAATCTTTCTGGGCTGCAGGGTCCAAACTGACCTGATGGAGGTATTCCTTCCTCAGGACAAAGTGCTTTTCCTAACAGGCCACTTTCAGGATCTGCTCCATGTCCACCAACTATCAGCAAGACAGTTCTTGCGACTTCTGGGCCTTATGGCAGCCACCATTCTTATGCTACCATTAGCCAAGATGCACATGAGAAAACTACAATGGTATCTAAAGAATTTGAGGTCCCAACACAACCACCCTCTAGAATTCCAGATTCCCTTCCTACCCTGCCTAAAGGCAGAGTTAAGGTGGTGGATCCAACAAGTTCAAATGAACCCAGGACTTCCCCTTCACCTTCCCACACCAGCTCAGTATAGGCACACAGACGCATCAGACCTGGGCTGGGGCTACCATGAAGGACCTCAAGGTGCAAGAACGCTGGCAGTCACTCCTCCAGAAAAAAACACATCAGTGTGAGAGAAATGACTGCAGTCCTTTTGGCACTGGAAATTTTTCTTTCCATCCTTCAGCCAGGTCCCCTTCAAATCTTCACAGTCAGCACCACAGTCATGTGGTACATCAATAAACAGGGGTGTGCCAAGTCTTATATTCTCTGCAGCCTAGCAGTCCAGATTTAGGACCTAGCCTCTCAAAACAACTCATCTCTGCAGGCAGCCTGCATACCATCCCGAGACGACCACCAGGCAGATGCTCTCAGTAAATCATCCTCTCTGCATCATGAGTGGATGTTAAACAGAAAAGTTTTTCTAGACATTGTCCACCAGTGGAGCACACCTCAAATAGATTTGTTTGCCTCCCCCCAGAACAGACAACTGAAAACATTTTGTACCAAGGACCACTCCCCACTACCTTGGAGAGTGGAAGCCTTCACCATTTCATGGAAGGAACGGTTTCTGTATGCCTTTCCCCCCTTCCCTTGCATTCAAAAGGTCCTTCTGAAGATCATGAGGGAAATGTCAAAAATCTTGCTGGTGACTTCCTATTGGCCAAGGCAGCATTGGTTCCCCCTTCTACTATCCACTGCCAAGGGCAGTCACCACAAGTTACCCCACAAGGTAGACCTACTCACACAGCAGAAGGGAACACTCATCCACCCTCACCTGGAATTGCTATGTCTAACACTCTGGATGATAAACTTTTGATACCCTTCTGATACCACTACTCTGAGGACATGCTTTCGGTCCTGAGGGAGGCCAGGAAACCTAACACAAGGAGATCCTACATTTTAAAATGGGAAGGATTCTCCAAATGGTGTTGCCAAAGACATAGGGATCCCTTTCTAGTGGATGTCCCTCTAGTCTTAGCTAATGTGTGTGAACTTATCAAGGCAGGCTTTTCATATTCTTCACTGAAAGCCACCTGTCTGCAGTCTCTGCCTGCTTACTCTTAGACCCTCTTTTACTCTCCAGGTTACATGTTAAATTGTTCCTTAAAGAGGTCTTGCACATCAGGCCACCAAGGAAGCCTGTTCCACCACCTTGGGACCTAAACTTTATCATAGAAAAACTAAACTTTATCATAGAAAAACTCACACTGGCCCCATTCGAACCAGTCAGTTCTTCAACACTTCAAATGTGCACATCACGTGAAAAACAGTCCTGCTGGTAGCTCTCACCTCAGTTAGAAGGGTGTCAGAGTTACAGGCACTCATGGCCTGTCTATCCTACACTTCCACAAAGACAGGATGACCCTGCGCACCAACCCTTCTTTCATGCCCAAAGTGGTCAACAAGCTCAGTCCATCCACCTGCCCACCTTCTTTTCCCCTCCCGCCAATGACAGTGAGAGAATACTCCATTCCCTGGATGTGGACAGACAGGTAAGATTTTATTTGGACAAAACTAAGTCTGTAAGGATATTTAATTAACTGTTTGTATCCTTTCATCCCAGGGCCCTGGGCAAGACAGTCTCCAAACAAACTATCTCCTGTTGGATCAGGGAAAACTATCTGCTTCTGCTACTCCTACCATGGCAAGGACTTACTTCAGGGGGAAAGTTTCCTCTCCAGTAGGGCTTGTAGCATCCTCCAAAGCCTTCTTCAAGGCCTGGAGGCAGCCACCTGATCCACTATACACACCTTTACCAGTCAGTACAAATTGGACCATGTCTCCAGAGCAGGTTTTGCTAGGGCAGTCCTGCAGGGACTTCTGGAATCAGCTACCTCTACCTCCACCATTCCTCCTTCCTAAGCAGTGGTACTCTCCCACACTAAGAATACTGCAACATGAGACTAGAAGGACATAAAGTAGTTGTGTAAAATCTTACCAAAACCATAGATGTCCTTCTCTTCCATGTCACAGTATTACTTCCCTCTCACCTATCTCCCTGCATGCCTTTTCACCTGTTTGTGGAGCACCCTGGAGCACCAAGTAGACTGTGGTCACACTGGACACCTAATGGCACTTTACACATCTGGAGGACATCATTTGGCTCTACCTAGTACACTGTCCAGCTGGACAGTTAGTTCTGAGGTCTGTGCGTGCAGACTTCACATTTAAGGTTCCTGGTTTATGGACCTGCGTGTGACGTCCCATGCACCAACAGCAACCAGGCTTAAGCTTTTGTATAGGAGCCAACGTTCGGGTCGCCTGAGGCGGAGAATCCCACACTAAGAATACTGCAACATGGAAGACAAGGACATCTATGGCTATGGTAAGATTTTACTCAACTATTCTTTCTGTCATGTTTCACAAATTTAATTAATGCTTTGTAATTCCACATTTATTTGTCAATTTTTGAGTTGCTAGTTTTATTCCTGTTGATCTCTGTCTCCCAAATCCAGCCTCTGCTTCATTTCCAATGTACTACCGGTTCTTCTAGTAAACTCTTGTGCTTTTTTTTTCTGTTTCTCAAGCATTTTCCTCTGAAACATTGGAAAAGATTTCACTGGCACAGTATGTCTGTGATTTTTATTACCAGAAGAACAAGAAGCAGAATCTCCTTCTGTTTCATAACTCACTTTTTCTTAGACAAACTTTTATATTTCTCCTTAGCATGCTCTGCATCAAAAAATGATTTTATCCCACCAGGAAAGAATATTCTGAAAATAGCTGGGTACAGCAGCTTGAATTTCACACCTGCTTCTCAACATTCCACAATTAGTGCAATAGATTTGCTTATCTTCTGCCTGGTGTACAGTGAGTAATCATTTTCCACAAACACTCTACTGTCTCCCACTTTCAGTACTTTGCCCTTCTGCCACAGTTTTGTCAGAATCAACCCCTTCCGCTGGTGGGATTGTATCTTTTCTATTAAAGGTCTAGGTTGCTTTCTCATATCCAGGTTTGGAGCATATACACTATGTACCCTTTTGATTAACAACTCCTGCTGTAGAATACCAGTCCAGTTGCTTATTTGTGCTTTCATAAAATTAATCAGTCGCTTCCTTCCAGCTTCTCTGGTACAGCAGAAAATCTCAGGTTTTCCCTACGTGTTATGTCCTCTAACTGTATTAGCTTTTTAAACATTGCTTCTTGAGCGATCTCATATTCAGCTGGCCTTTTCTTCATTTCGACCTCTGATTTTTGCAGTTTTATTACCTCAGCTGAATATATTTTTAAAGCTTCCTCCATTTTTTCCAGTCTTTTGTTGTTTGATCTGAAATGCTCCTTCACTGTTTCATTTATTTTAATCAGCTCTGAGTACATTTGACTTATTTTTTCCTCTAGGTTACTGGAAGTTATGTCTTACACCAAAGCTGGAGCTTGCACTGTTTTTTGCTGAATTCTTCCTCGTCTTGAGTTTTTTCCTCACCTTTTGTCATTTATTTTCTTTCATATTCTCCTGATTTTTTTTTTGTTTTTTTGGCTGGCATCTAGGCAATGCGCTTACTAGCCACTTGCTGAAATTTACCCAAAAATACTCTCTCTTCTGAGTTTCAGTTTTCACACTGGGAGAGTTTGAAGTTAAGCTATTACTCAATGTGAAGCCATCTTGGCCATTTGAGTGATATTTATGATGTAAAGTGCTTAGGAAATGAGCACTGTAGTAAACTTGAACTTGAGTCTTGGCATTCCCATGTTCTACCCACTGTGGTCACTGACGTACTTTTCTGTAGTAACAGCAGTGACAACCCCTCCCTTCTGCATCACTGCTTTCGGTTCTTCCTTTTCTTACTCTAACTTCTTGCATTGTACAGTCAAGCTTCATGTCATCCTTATTTCTTGCTGTGGTATGGTCTGTGTCTTTTTTTTCCTTCCTATTTTATAAGTACCTCCTCCTATTTCTATGCACCTGCTCCCCTTTTTGCCATATGTTGAGTTAAGGTGGAGGTACAGGTGGTGGGTAAGAAAAAAACCTAAGTTTTCTTTTATTACTCCTGAAAGTGTGTGTGTGTGTGTGTGTGTGTGTGTGTGTGTGTGTGTGTGTGCAAAAAATGAAAAATCTTAAAGGAGTATATATTGAAACAAAAAGGAAGAGAATGAAAACTAAAACTTCTACCAACCTTTCTGAATTCAGGAGTTAGTACTGGTGGGGAACCCTCAACAGTTCCCATAAAAAGAAAGCTTTCTGCATTTAACGCAGTTTGGCGGAAGAAGATTCCAGCAGTATTGCCTGCTTCAGTTTTACAGGCAAAATGTAAAAACTGGTAGAATAATTTGTGTATTGGTCTATCCAGAAGGAAGGCAGTTAGAACTGCCCTAATCTCCTAATACTAGTGCTTCAAGATTTCTATGTTACAGCTGTGTAGCTACCTTCTGTAAAAAAAAAATGAATGATGAGAGGATTTAAGAAGGAGAGAAGATGTGGTGTTTCAGTAAGTTTAGCTCTCTTCAGCAGCCAATCCATTTGTAAAGCTGAATGGTGTTTTAAGCTATGTAATGTTTGCTATAGCTCTTGGTCACAGTTTTATAAAGCAGTTTTTATTTACTGAACTTTGAAGATTACCAAAATGTTGATGAATGTAGAAAATCTTGTAGAAGTCGTTACTGGTTATATTGGCAACATGGATACAGGGTTGACCAAACAAGATGATTATGAGAGAAAGTCTGCCTAGGCAAAGTCATTCAGAGATATGAGAAATGCAATTAAAGTTATATTACATGAGTTGAGAACTTGGAGGAATAAATTCATAATATATACCAAGCAAATGGACCGAAGTTTGGATGAAGGTTCATAACTGGTTCATGAGCAGTATGTCTCCATAGTGCCTGCTCAATAGACATCTACAGAAATTAGAGATGTAGGCATATGACATGTAGTCAGATGGTTCATGTTTAACAGAATTTGGTGTAAAATTAAGAATGATCTGTTTGCTGAAAGGAGATGATTTTAACTGTTTGGATTTTGTAAAAACAAAAATAGTGATGTCGGCTGAGTTTTCAAAAAAGTGTTTGGATGTTGTGAAAACATTTTGGCTTTAATGTACTTTGTCTGAAGGAGTTATTGAGAAGCCACAGGTGCGTTTTAGTTAAGTCTGGGAATTGGTGTGAGAAGGAGAAGACACATTGGTAGATTTGTCAGCCAAGTTAAAAAGTAAAAGAAAGAGTAGTACCTTGGACTAGAACAAGAGACTGCTGTTGGATCATTGCGGTGATGAAAAAGGTTGCCACTAAGAATGTGAAAGTAGGAAATAAATGAATGAACTGTAGTGTCATTTCCTAAGATGCAGTTTGGACAGGAGAACTGTGCTTTTGCAAGAAGTAGAAAAAAAGACTGGAAGTTTGTGGTCTGCATTAAATTGGTAAAATGACTTTAAAGTATGTTGTTGTGTCTTTCAGCTTTTCCCGGTTAGGGGTCACCACAGCGGAACTCCGGTCCACTAATGATTGGCAGTAGATTTTTACATGCCGAGTTGCCGGCCCTGACTCACAACCTTCAACGAAGGTACGCCCATTCACGTATGTCTCCACACAGAAGACGCTCTAGCTGAGATTCCAACAGGACAACGTCTTACTGTGAGGCGACAATGCTACCGCAGCACCACCACCGCAGTCTGGTAAAATGACTTTAAAGTATAATTCCCACTTTTTCATTAATGTTTATCAAAATAATGAATGAACTGAAGATGTGACACTAACTAAAACAGTTTTTCTTGGTAATGTGAGTATAATACATTTCTGGAAGTCAAGTGAGTATAATACATTTCTGGAAGTCAAGTGCATGTTACACTGTAAAGCAGTTCTCTGTAAAGTGTGCAGTGATGCTTTTAAATCCGAGGATGGAAGGGAGTTATGTCAGTGACTGCTGTTAATATAATATGAACAGTGATAAAGTAAAACTGTTATTGTGTCTGTGGTTTATACTGAAATAAGATAAAGGCTAGATCTGCTCAACTGTCCAGATTTTCACAGAAGTTCCAGATTTTTGTCTCATAATTTAGGTCTGCTCCTCATAAAATTTGCAGTTTTCTGGCATATATCAGTGAGGCTTGAGGTCACTAACTGATGACAGACATTTCAGTTTTAAACTTAATATCCTTCAGAAAATGTATGTTAATGCAAAATATACTGTTGACTTTCTAAGGATGTTCATCATGCATACAGCTGCAGTCATAACAGATGGGGTTTTCCTGCCATCAGGCGGGTCCTCGGTCGGCCAAATTCCAAAGTCTAGGTCCGGCGTCGGATGTCGTCGCTTCTTCCCTGACGTCAGTGCGACAGGGGTATAAAAGAACCAGCCGACGCCATTTTCTTCAGTCTTTCTTGCCGCGCGGTGCCCGAAGCAGAAGCAGTTCGCAAGTGCCGGTCGGCCAGCTCCTGAGATTACGAATATTTTTCAACCAAAGTCTTCTTGAAAGCTAAGTACCCCATTGGGGAAACTTTTCTTGCCTCAGACCGATGTCAGACAAAGTTAATAATTGCATTTCATGTGGGAAGCAAATACTGCATAAGGATTTTCATTCCCTCTGCATTCCTTGCTTAGGCCCAGACCACGACGTCTCGGCCTGTCGTTTTTGTGCTACATTCAACAGACGCACTATTAAGCGTTGGGCAGAGTTCGCCCAACACTATTTTGGCAAAAAGTTTAATTACATTATGTCGTTGGATACTCCGACTCCAGTTTTGAGTAAAAGATGCAAAGATAAGGACCGACATACAAGGTCCGCGACTTCTACCGACACCACGCTAAAGCCGACTACAGGTGCTCCGGTTGTCAGTGAGGCGCCTACGCAGCCCCTGACTACCGATGACACTTCATTGGTGGTGTCTTCTGTGCCCGAGGTCACAGGCTCTTCGGCCCACACCCCGACTACAGATACCGAAGCCACTCTTGGCGGTGAAACTCAGAGTTTAGACAGGCCTGCCACCTCTCAAGGTGTCTTCAGGCCTTCTTCTTCTTTTTCCATCAAGGCTTTCACTAAGTCTAGAGCAGCCATGCATACTAAAAGACAAGCTCCACAGGGCCCCTCTCAAGGCCCCATGCCTAAAAAGCAGATGCTGAAAATGGCTGAGGATTTGATTACTCTTATCAGGGGTTCTCAACCCCCCCCCCCCCCGGACAAAAGGCCCCGAGTGGAGGAAGAATCCCCTTCCTCGGACCAGGCCTCCATTATTTCAGAACATTCTGAAGACCAGGAACATTCATACTCCCCTTTTGAAGATTCTGATGCAGAGGAGTCCATTCCCTCTGTCTCCCCTGAGGATTACTCTTTTGGGGAAACCTTACATACCTTGAGGGAACACTTCCACTGGGAAGGCCAAGAGTACTCAGACTCTAAGAAAAGGCTTAGGGGTTTCCTCTTGCTCCCTCAGCACAGGCCTCTGGCTATACCTCCTGTCTTAGACATACTAGATGATGTGTATTCGGAGGCCTGCCTTAACCCAGATTCTTTACCTCCAGCTCCAGTCAAGCCTGACAGGTATTACCGGGTTCCTGATTCACACCAATTCCTATACAAAAGCCATGCGGCTGACCCAGAAACTATTTCACAGGGTCCCAAGGGAATTAAGGCCTCCACTGCTAAAAATCCATTACCTTCAGAGAGAGATTCCAGAGCTTTAGAAAGGTGGGGGAAAAAGGTATACACCTCGGCCACCTTAACCATTAGGGCATTAAACTGTCAGTTCCATATGTTAAAGTACCAACAGTTTCTGTTATCATAGTTGAAAAGCAAAATGTCACAACCTGAACAACCAGACTTGAAGGAGTTGCAGGATTTGTTACATAGTGCAGAGCAAGTGGGTAAACATACCTTGCAATGTGGTTTTGATGCTTTAGAGGCCTCATGTAGAGCTGCTGTTACAGGATCAGTCATACGTAGACATGCTTGGCTCAAAGAGCGAACCTTACCAGATCATGTCAAAGCTAAATTACTAGATGCACCTCTTCAAAAAGATGTATTGTTTGGTGTTAAAGCTGAGGAGGTATTAAAGAAAATGGAGGAAAAGTCAAAATCAATGCAAACAGTGAAAGATTTCCTACTGGTACAACCTCCACGTTTCAGTAGAAATTGGCCTTCAAAAAATTGGTCCTTTCCAGCTACGGACAGACCCCAAAGAGGTAGATACAGGCGCCCGAGGGGTAGAGGGCAATCTCAAGGATCGTTTAGAGGCAGACAATGGCAAGCACCTACACATGGTGAGGATAGTTCACAGCCGTTCAGAAAGCAGAACCAATGACTTTCCCCTTTGCATGCCAAGCAAGGCTCAAATGGCAGCACCTTTAGGTGGAAAACTGGCATTATTTTCGAAAAATTGGCATATTGTCACAAAAGACAAATGGATCCTGGACATTATAGACAGAGGCTACAGATTCCACTTTCACACCCTTCCAAAAATGAGAGGCATGCCAAACCTGCCACACAATCAAAGAGCAGAGACACAAAAACAAATTTCGGATCTCATGGACATGAAAGCTATTCAAGAGGTACCTGCACAAGAACAGGGTCAAGGTTTTTATTCCAGACTATTCCTGGTACCAAGGAAGGGCAAAGATTGGAGACCTATTTTGGACCTATCCATCCTAAACACATTTTTACTCGTGCCAAAATTCAAGATGCTCACATTACAGCAGCTTCTTCCCATGCTGGGCAAGGAGTCTTGGCTGGTAACATTGGACCTCAAGGAGGCATACCTGCATGTCCCATTCAGACAAGATTGCAGAAGATACCTCAGATTTCTTGCAGGTTCAACCCATTATCAATTCTCTGCATTGCCCTTTGGCTTATCTACTGCGCCCAGAGTGTTCACAAAATGCCTGGTATCAGTAATTGCCTACTGCAGACTTCAAGGGATACAAATATACCCATATTTGGACGACTGCCTGATCCAAGCGGACAGCAAGCACATACTTCTGAAACATCTGGCGTTTGTAATAATGTTGTTGAATTCTCTGGGATACACAGTCAACAAAAAGAAATCAAGGCTAATACCCTCTCAAACAATATTTTTCCTGGGTGCCAGCTTGAATACAAATACCTAGATGGCCTACCTCACGCCAGAGAAACAAGGGCAACTAACTCAATACTTCAGAAAACTGGCAACTTTCACCAGGCTGACTGCAAGGAAAATCCTGCAGGCTCTGGGATTCATGGCATCTTGCATCCTGCTAATCCCATGTGCAAAGCTGCATATGAGGAAACTTCAATGGTACCTAAAAAACCTATGGTCTCAACACAGCCACAGTTTGGAAACAATAATACCACTGATTTCATGTCCTCAAAAGGAATTTCTGTGGTGGGCTCAAGCATGCCAAAGAAACACAGGTCTCCCATTCTGCAAGCCCAAGCAAATCAAGTCATCACAACAGACGCCTCGGACTACGCCTGGGGGGCGCACATGACAGATTGGTGCATTCAGGGCAAATGGTCCCAAAAAGAAAAGCACCTACACATCAATCAAAAGGAAATGCTAGCAGTAATAAATGCTGTTATGGCTTTCAAAGACCTACTGCATCCAGGCCAGCTATTGATAAGGACAGACAACACCACAGTAATATGGTACATAAATAAACAGGGAGGAACCCATTCATACCCCCTATGCAGGCTAGCCATGTCTCTTTGGAACATGGCTCTGGAATTACAAATCGAACTTCAAGCACAGTACCTGCCAGGCAAGGAAAACACACTGGCAGACAACCTAAGCAGAAATATGACAGATCCACACGAATGGAAGTTGTATCCTCAAGTTTTTACAAAGATATTTCAAGCATGGGGAAGGCCAGACATAGATCTCTTTGCCTCCCACAGAAATCACCAATTGGCAAAATTCTGCTCAAGGACCTTTCATCCACAGGCCTGGAAAGTGGACACACTCTCTTTCAGTTGGACAACAATGACAGTTTATGCTTTTCCACCTCTTCCTCTGCTGCCCAAAGTTCTATTAAAAACCAGAGCAGACAGACCAAAGATGATTCTCATTGCTCCAGCCTGGCCAAGACAACACTGGTACCCACTCCTGAGGAGCCTGACGCATTCCCCACCATGGATCCTGCCTCTAATGCCTCTTCTACTGACTCAGCACAACTTCAAAACTCTTCACAGTCAGCTGAAAACACTCAATCTAGCCGCATGGAAGATTCCTTAAATTCACAACAGACCCTACTCTCCAAGGAGGTGCAGGATGTCATTTTGGAGGCCAGAAGGCCTTCTACTAGAAAAGCCTACTCCGCAAAATGGAAACGGTTTTGTGCCTGGAATGAGAAAAAGGGTCAGAATCCTGGAATACTGAATTTACCTCAAATATTACAGTACTTAGCTGAGATGCTAAGCAGTGGACTTTCATTCTCCTCCATCAAAATCCATGCCTCAGCCATTTCTGCAGAATACAACACTGATCCTCCTTTATTCTCTCACCCCCTCTTAAGACAGTTCCTCAGAGGGGCTAAGAATATAAAACCCCCAAGGAAACAACCAGTACCTGCTTGGGACCTTAATTTCATTCTAGAAAAACTGACCTTGCCTCCTTTTGAGCCAGCTGCTTCAACAGAACTGCAATATTTGTCCTGGAAAATAGCCTTCCTTCTGGCTATCACCTCAGCTCGCAGGGTTTCGGAACTACAAGCCCTCATGGCTGTGCAGCCTTTCATCATTTTCCATCAGGACAGAGTTTCCTTACGAACCAATCCTTCCTTTATGCCAAAGGTAGTATCCAGGGTAGCCTTGAATCAGGCTATCTACTTACCTACCTTTTACCCTAATCCTCAAAACAAAGGGGAGAGACTACTACATTCCTTGGACATTCACAGACAGCTATGTTATTATTTGGACAGAACAAAGCCTTTCAGAAAATCAGAGCAACTCTTTGTGTCCTATGCTACAGGAGCTCAAGGGAAGCCTGTTTCCAAACAGACAATCTCAAAATGGATAGCCCACTGCATACGCTTTTGTTACTCTTTTCATGGTAAAACTGTACCTGCAGGCATCAGATCTCACTCCACAAGGGCTACAGCTACCTCTGCAGCTTTCCTCAGGGGGGTTCCTACCAAAGATATTTTGGAAGCAGCCACTTGGAGTTCTGTACATACTTTCTCCAAGCACTATCACCTACCATTATACTCCAAATCTAGAGCAGGCTTTGCCACTGCAGTCTTGCAGGGCATCCTGGCTCCTCCTAGTTCCACCTAGTGCCTACCACCCATTTTTAGCTTTGGGATTCTACCCATCTGTTATGACTGCAGCTATATGCACGATGAACATAGTACAGTTTTGTACCTACCATAAATGTAGATGTTCAAGTGCTAATACAGCTGCAGTCCAGGTTTCCCTCCCTCCTTCCCCTCTTGGGACAGGCCTAAGGGCTAACACCTCCTCATACAACCTGATATATGGGGTATTCTTTTATGGTGTATTTGCTTGCAATTACTGTTTTTTGATTATATTGCATTGCATTAGTACATACATTTATGTATTGCCTTCCTTCTGGGGGCACCTGACATCTGGGGCAAGAAAAACTGAAGAAAATGGCGTCGGCTGGTTCTTTTATACCCCTGTCGCACTGACGTCAGGGAAGAAGCGACGACATCCGACGTCAGACCTAGACTTTGGAATTCGGCCGACCAAGGACCTGCCTGACGGCAGGAAAACCCCATCTGTTATGACTGCAGCTGTATTAGCACTCGAACATCTACATTTATGGTAGGTACAAAACTGTACTTTATAATAGCAATAGTTAAAATCCATCTCTGATTTTAGGCCTTTGTCTCCCCCATTATTTTTGCCTTTTTCCAAATTCTTTGTACTTAGGTTAAGAGGTATGAAACAGTATAATGTTGTAACTTGGGCTGCTAAGGGGAAGGGGTTGATGTGAACTGATCATTATGAGTACATTAAATTAAGATGGTTCCCCAGGTGTTAAAGGTACAGGTGGAAGTGTGCACTAAAATCATGAAGGTGATTATTTTCTAACATTTGAGATGAGCTGTGTCATGCAGCTATAGGACCTTTAGCTGATCTTTACCAAATGAGCAGTTGCAGACAAACTGCTGGTAGAGGCAGTTAAACAGAAAATGACTGAACTGTGAACTTTGAGGCATCTGTATGGGGAAGTGCTAAAACTAATGGTTAAAGAAGAAGCGGCAAACAAAGTGAAAATAAACAAAGTCTGGTACATTGAACAGAATGCAAGCATATGCTTTCGTAGTAACTTCAAAACCACTTCAGTATAACTCACAAAATTGCAAAATCTATTTTCTTAATGGTAGGAAGGGCACACTTTTGTAAGACCGAAGATCAGTTAACTGAGAATATGCAAGTTGTTTTTTTCACATCAGAATAGGAAGTTTATATGGGACAGGAATGGATGGTGTGGGTGCAGATTGGAACATGGCGCTAACATGTATTTTCAGCACAGTTAAACCTAACTTTAGAATGGGGTAAATCTTTGTGGGTATAGTTGCCTGTTTGGAGCATCTGGCCCTATATAGAGAGGTACTTTCCCATTTTGGAAAGTGTATATAATTGTGTGTGATAGCTATGAGGTAAAAGGGTTGGGGATTAAATGAAAATGTACATAGTTTTTGTTGATTGTCTTTATTGAAACAAAAAGTCTGTGAAAATGTGATACGGATCCAGAGACCAGAAGCTGCAGTTGCATTTTAAGAGCAGTTTGCCAAACATTAAAGTGTGCATGTAAGCTGCAAGTAGGAAACATAGTCAAACAAATGTCATGTATAATACGTGAAAGTAATAGCATCTTGTCAGAATGGCTGTCTGGAATGTGAATGTCATTGCAGGTATGGATAACAAGCAAAAACGACTGAGTTATATTAAGAAGAGTGGGAAACAGCGGTATTGCTGTGAAAACACGTAGCTGGAAATAAGCATATGAATTTAGCAGTGGAATGGATTTCAGAATGGTTGTTCAGTAATAGTAATACTGATTGTGAAAGGTGCTCCAGTAATGATGAAGAGAAGAAATAAGACAATATTAGATTTGTTGTTGTAAGGAGGTATTGGCAGAGTAGAAGGGTTACATGGGCATGTATTTATATTCCTCTTAAAACTACTGTTAAAGAACTTAAAGAGAATTGTAGGAGAGGTAATTGGCTTCCAGCAGGGAATATTATTCATGAGTGGCAACTGGAATTTGATATGTAATGGCAAAGATGTATCAGGAGAATCTAATAGGGAAAACATACCAAAGGAGGGTAGTTTTCTGAAGAAGTATATGTGAAAATTTTGGATGGAAAATGTGAATTTATTAGTAGGTCCCCAAACAGTATTATTCTCAAAGAATCAATAACTGAGTTACATTGGGCATGTATTGTATTTCACATGAGTGTGGGTATTTAACTGAAAGGCTTGGAGCACATCCAATAAATATTTCAGACCATGTACCAGTAAAGACTAAAATTAAAGATGCAAGGTGATCAAGTAAAAATGAGACACTGGCACTTTCCTTGCCAATTAAAAAGAGAGAAATGTAACGAATGGGTGGTGGAAGCAATTTAAGAGTTATTTGTGAAGATACACATTTCTTCAGAAGGGATAGCTGAGGAGTGGGAATAAAATGAAAATGGAATTTAAAATATGGTAGAAATGAGAGAGAGATATATGAAGTTAATAATAGGAATTATTTAGAGGGATTATCAAAGGTTGAAGTATTGTAGAGAAAGGGGAATCTTGCAGAACACGAACAGCAGTTATTGATTGATAAAGAGAAAATAAGGGCACATTTAAATAATATGAAAAAGGCTGCTATTAAGCAAATATTTTTGATAATGACACCAGAGTACAAAAACTGCTAGCACAACTACTTGGGCAATGGAAACTGGAAAGGGGTGTTGCAAGACTTAGAGAGCCTATGACTAGAAAATGTATAGAACAGATGAATAGGGAAACCAATAAAAGACACAAAAGGATGTATTTATCGAAGACTTAAATATGCTAAGGCTAGAGGAAGATGAGACTTTATAATTAATAGCTGTAATAAGAGGAGATGAGATAAACAATACTGATGTATGTTTAGTCAACAAAGAAGTCTTCAGAAACAGAAGGTGTTCATGTGTAAGTTAGGAGGGAAGAAAGTGATAAAAGATCTAGAAGGTTATCTTTAACAATATTTTAAAAGGGGAGTCAGTACCAGCATCTTGAAGGAAAGCTTTGGTGGCTGTACTACCCAAAAAATATAAAGTCTGAATGACTGTACTAGCTGAAAGAATGGCTGAGGTGTTACCAAAAGTGACCGATATGGAGCAGTGTATTTTACAGGATTAGTAGCAAACATTTGACAACATTAGCAGAATGATGATGCAGGGAAGCAAAGTGCAGGAAGACACTGTTATTGTGGGAGAGTATTGACGCAGAGAAAGCATTCAGTGGACTTAATTGGGAATTTGAGTAGGGCAGAGAGGCAGCATTTGCATTTCCTGAAAGAATTGGGCTAATTAGGAAGATATATGAAGCATTAGACGTAGGAATGAAAATGGAAAGGCTCCTCTCTTTCAAGCTGTGTTTGAACAGAGGAACCAGGCAGGGTTTTGCAGTTTCCCTTTTATTTGCATTATACTTTGGGCTATTGGCAAAATAAAAGTGACTCACAAATTCAAGGGTCTAACTGGTATGGTACTCAAAAAAAATTAGCCTTATTTGCAGATGGCATTATTTTATATTTGATAAATCCAGAAAAGGATATTTCACTGTTGTGGAACACTTTGAGACAGTTTCATGTTTTTTCAGGATGTGAAATAATTGAAGATAAGACAAATGCTATAGAAGTGCACTATGATTTAATTCCAGTGAGCACTGTTGCAGTATTACTAACAAGTGAGTTAACCCGCTAAGGATAAATGTTGTGTGCAGCCAGGATATTGAAGCTTAGGCATCTTGCAGTCACACTTTACATCAAACATGTGACCCAAGTGTGCCAAAGCTACTAAAGTACATAAGGGACGTCCAGTCGCAAAGTACCTCGGAACTTTCTTGCTACCAATCTAAATACTGAACTTGCATTTCAGCTTCTGTCTGGCAGATGTATGGTCACTGCTAGTCCCATTTGCTTTGGGCTGATGAGTGTCCCCATTGGGGAATCTGCTCCCCCCCCACCAAATTTGTCTAAAGTTACGCTTTTTCATAGGTAGGTACTAGGCTATCTGCCCGAGGGCATTTATAAGCCTAGCCAGAGTGTGTCGGCTTTCGCCACCCCATTGATTAATTAACTGAGCCTCTGTCAAGCAGAGCCAATGAAGTGATCCCAGGGGTGTATTTTCTGTTACCCATCCACTCAACAAGGCTTCTCTTGAAGAGTGTTAGTGAGGGGCTGTGCCTAATGTAGTTAGGAATTTTGTTCCAAAGCATGGGGAGTCTCTGTGACAGGACTGTATCCCTCCAGCATGTTCTATTTATTGTTGTGGCAAGGTTTAGCTCACTAGAGCGCGTGGCTCACAGTGACTTGGATTTCTTTAGGTGGAGCATGTCCATCAATTCTGAGTTGGACATGGCTTTGTAAGTCAGGCAGAGATCACCTCTGAGTAAGCGATATGCCACTGAGTACAGCCGGAGGTTTTTCAGTCGGGCTGCATAGGACATATGTTTGAGGCCAGTAATCCTCTTGGTGAGGTGCTTTTGTGGTATTTCAAGCTGTTGGAAGTGTCTTGTGAGATACATCCCAAATGGGGCATTGTACTCTATGATGGGTCTGATGAGTAGAGGGGCACTATAACCTCTCTATTTCTAGATGCGAACCCCTTAGTAATTAGATGGGCCACATAGAAGGATTTCCTAACTACTTTGGCAATATGATTGTCAAAGGAGAGAGTACTATCTACCTGGGTCCCCAGATCTCTTATTACCTCTTCTGTGTTAAGGGGGCTGCCACCTCTGTGGTAATTCGTGGGTGTTTTGTTTTTCCCAAACGGAATGACTATGCATTTTTTGGCATTTAGCTTAAGTCCATGACTTTGACACCAGGTGTCTGTCTCAGTAAGGCCTTTTTGGAGGATATCTGTGTCAGCCGGAGAGTCAGTTATGGCTCCCAGTTTGCAGTCATCGGCGATCTTGGTTAGCCATAGTCCTCCTGTGTTTGCCTGTACTTCTGAGAAATATATGCCGAACAGTAGGGGTCCCAGAACCGAGCCTTGCAGGACACTACTTGTGACTGGTTTAGAGTCAGACCTGGAGCCCGCTATTCTTACCGTGTTAGTTCTGTCTGTAAGCCAGTTGGCAACCCATCTTGTGACATAGGGGTTTATGTTCAGGCTGGTGAGTTTTTCTATAATACCAGAGTAAGGAATGGTGTTGAACTCCTTGGCGAGATCAAGGTAGGCTGTGTGAACCACCTTTCCCTCGTCTATGGCCTTGGTAACTGTCCCGAAGAAGTCAGCCAGGTTTAGTAGGCATGATCTGCCCTTAGCAAAGCCGACCTGGTTCGGGTCAAGTGTTTGGAGGTTCCCAATGTCTTTGTTAATGAGTTCCATGATGATGCGCTCCACAGCCTTGCAGACCAGGCTAGTCAGGCTTATGGGGTGATAGTTACCAGGGTCAGTTGTGGCCCCTCCTTTGTGGAGTGGAATAACCATGCTGTGTGCCATTCTATGGGCACGTAGCCTGTGGAGAGGCTGAGGTTGAACAGCGTGTTTAGGTGGGGGGGTTAGTTTGTTCTGTAGTTCGTGCAAGACGCAGCCTGGGACACCATCTGGCCCCACTGATGCTGTGTTTTTGGCTTTTGAAAGGGCTGTTTTCACCTGTGCTTCTGTGATTTCCGGGACACTACACTTTTCCAGTATTGTTGTGGGCCCTTTTGAAGGTGAGAGGGAGGTGAAGTTTGCACTGAATCTATCTGCCAGTATGTTGGCAATATCAGTAGGTTCAGTATATTTTATGCTGTTTTGCACTATCTCAGAGCATATCTGCCAGTTGCCACTTAGATTCTTGACATAGCTAAAGAAGGCTTTGTGGTTATCTTTTGAATCATTGGCTATTTTTCTTTCAAAGTTAGCCTTGGATGATTTTATGAGGGACCTTAGTTTCTTACTGATACTGATCAGGGTTGTCTTTCCTTCTTGGAATTTGCTTTTTTTCCGAACTAGTTTCCTCCTTTTGTTGTATAACCTGTTTATGGCAGGGGTCCACCAGACTGGTTTCCTTCTCTTAGGGGAGTGAGTCTTGGTTTTGCTAGGGACGGCACGATCCATGCATCCTTGTAGGTGCTCATAGAGTACAATTGTAAAGGATTCTGCATCTTGGGCAGTGTTATCCTTTAGCGTGGGGGTGTCAGTTGTCACGTCAGTTAAGATGAGAAAGTATTATTGTGGGAGGCAAATTCCACATAGATACAGCTGTACTAAAAGTTTATTTTGCTTGGATGCTAGTCACAACTATAGAGTATTCTGTCTTGTCATTATTTTGTTCCTAAGATCCTTAGGAGCCTTTTGTCTTAAGATTTAAGAACCCAAGGCTCAGTGGGAGCTGTCCCACTTTCTGACATCATGCCCTCCATCTGTTTCCTCCTTTTGTTTGGCAAATCCTTCAGGAGTGCTACAAACATTATTTTGGAATGAATGATAAGGGCTTTTCTGAAGCACAGATTGACATAGGTGACAGCATATCCCCCTCTGTTTGCAGGGTGGAGAAGATTGGCCCACAGTCACTGATCATGGGTTCTTCTGCAGTGCATGTTCTAGCATCAGTGGTTTTGGATCTGAGACATCATCCAGAGTCTGTATGTTTGGCATCAACCAGCACCTTTTTCTCAGCACCAAAACTTTTCCTTTTCATTTTTTCATTTTCTCAACATCATCTGTGTCGGCAGGCACTCGAGTCGATTGATCAGTGTTGATTCTTTGGCACTGTCCTCAGCACCAACTCATTTGGTGTATTTCTCCATGTCGGCCTTCAGTGTGCTGGATACGGTCTCTCTCTCTCTAAGCCCTCTGGATCATTGATGTCTGCCATCTGTGCTTGACAGATTTAGGGTCATCCTTCAAAGCTTTGGAAACGATGAGTGCCTATCCTCTAAGAGTGCATACAGAGCTACCACCAATGTTGGCTCCACCCACTAGTAGCCACCAGTTGGTCATTCAGACTGCTTATTACATGTCACTGGGGTAGACCAGAATTGAAAGTCTCAAAGAACTTGTACAAGTCCTTTGGAGATTCAGACCAGCCCCTCCCAAGATATTCTCAGGAAGAGGATGTGCAGGAGGTGAGACATAGAGACCTAGATTTCCATCCCTATGGAGTCCTAAACTTCTTCATACTGCTTTGGATGATTGAGAAGTTTCCACCAGCCCCTTCAGAACTCGCCACCATTAGCAAAATCCTTCAGTTAATGCATCAAAGGGGATCTTGGTCTACTGCCTACCCCCCCTCCCCCCCATGGTGTGTTATTTGAGGCCTGTTATTCTACACACTCTACCTTCTGGAGGGTCCCACCTGCCAGCCTCTTGATAGATTTGACCAGCAGGACAACATGGAAGAACCAGACTCCACTGAGGGCTAACCCTCGTAAGCTAGGCAGAATTATTCACCCTGTGCCTCGCTTAGGGATAGTCAGCTTCTGGTCCAAATGGCCTCTTGTGGATGCAATTAGTGTAGCAGCAGCCACCAAAAGAGAGGTGTTAGAAGAAGCTGCTACTGCTGTCCATCTGCCTAATAAGTCCTGTTGACTAGCATTGGTCAAGTTGGGGAAGCACACCTATGCCTTGGGTACCTATGCCCTAAGAGCTTTGAACTGTGCAGCTCACACAAACCACTTCCATAGAGGTTTAGCACATCATGTTTTAGACTCTTTTGGAAGGTCACCCAGAGCTGAATCAAGAAAACAAATCGAGACTAATGAGAGTACCAACCTCTTCATGCAGCTGTTACATAATGGAGCCACAGGAACAGGCATTACCCGGAGGTGCCACTGCTGGCTCCAATTTTTGTGACTTTGAAGAAAATTTTCTAGGCTTCCTTCTGCAATGTTCCCTTTGATGTTTGGAATAGGGAGTTGGCATAATGGTAAAGGTGTTTACCTCAAAGACACAAGTTACGGGGCTTGATTTTCACTTTCGGTCAAGGTCTGATTATTAGTTCAGTGTGTAACAGTCTGCAAACTGATTATCTAGTATTTACTTATGAACGTTGGTTCCACCATCTTTGGACATATGATGAAAGATGGACTATTGAAGTATGAGCAAGAAGGTAAAACATTGTCTGACATAGGTTTCAGATTTGAGACTGCTCAAAAATCTTATAACAGAAATCAGAAGAGGTCTGACTCTTCTAGATAGAGGTGGCCCTTGCAGTCAACACCAACTAAGAGGTAGCAGAGGTCTACAACAGCCTGGGATTTTGGGGGTCTCTCTTTTTGTCCCTTAAGGCTTACCTGATTACTCACCTCTAGAGGCAAGTCGGAGTCCTCGCCACAAAGATATGTGGATGGCTGTCATGCAAGACAGCTGGGGGGTGGGGGGAGATATAGTATCCAGGAGGTATATGGTACCCTTTTCCCACCCATTCCTCGTCAGTCTCAGCCACTGCCAAACATCCCACCCCATCAAGAAAGCAGCAGAAACAGAATTTGTCATTCTCTTGGAAAAGAGTCATCCAAGAGGTCCCATAAATCCAGAGTCTCAGGAGTCTATTGAAGAGTTGTTTTGATTCCAGAGTGAATCAAGAACCTCTGAACAATCTTGGATCTCTGCAGCTGTGCGTCACAAAGACCCCATTCAGTATGGTCATGGTGAAAGCAATTTTGTTCTGCCTCCAGGGAAATGATTGGTTGCCTACTGTGCCCCATCAACAATGCTAAAGCACCCAGGTGGTTTCTGTGCTTCTGTCAGGGAGTCAGTCACTTTTTTCCACCACATCTATGGGTGTTCGCACATGGCATTAGTTGCAGCCCATCTGAAACTAAGAGGGATTTAAATGCTCACATTCTTGGGTGATCGGATCATCACTGCAATAGCCAAGGAGTTTCTCATAACAGCCAGCGATTACTTACTCCAGTTTGCTTATCATTAGGAATTATTGCATCTTCAGTCTGCTCTGCCCATCATCTTTTTAGGGTGCTGTCTGAGCACAACAAATTGCCTTGTGAGTCTTCCTTCCTACAGGATTCAGTATCTAGGAACGGATAATCAATGCCTGTTAGTTCAACACAGCCCACCAGCCTCTCTGGTTCTTAAGAGTTCCAGTGTTGATGTCTTTGACCATTGTAATGGTTATTCATGTGCATTTCTTTATGAGAATTTTACACTGGATGCTCCATGTTTAGTGGTCTTAACTTTCATATCCCCTGTACAATCCAACTGTGCAGACAGCATCTTAATTGGTGGTTAACCTCTCCAACAGTTGTGATGGAAAGGCCCTTTGTTTTCCCCCCAGCTTCAGCAACAGTCACAACAGATGCCTCCTTTCTGGGGTGGGGCTGGGGCATTATGAGAGGAGAATAATCCAAGAGACATGGACAGAAGCAGAGGCCAATTTTCACAGAATCCTGAAGATGAGAGCTGTTCTCTTCACTTTTCAGGAATTTCAGAACCTGCTACTCCAGGAGTTGTATCCATTCCATCAGGCAGTATGTCTGATGTATGATGCATAAACAAGCAAGGAGGAACCACATCTTGCTTCTTTTGCAGAGAGGCCATGAGAGTGTGGCAATGAACAATAGCTTTGCACCATTTCTGATTATAGCACACATGCCGAGGAAAGCCACCTGCTTAGCAGTCAGGCTCAGGAAGTCCAACTTAATGCCTCGCCTTTGGTCTCACAATCCCACGTTACCACAGCAAATCTTTAGCTGTTGGGGTAAGTCTTGCTGTTACCTTTTTATTTCTTCCTCCAGCACCAAATGCAGTAGCTAATTCATTCTTATCCCTAGCAAGGGACAGTCACCAAGAGAAGCTCTAGACTTTCTCCCAGTTCCCTTAATCATCATGTTCTTACAGAAAGCAGCAGCATACAGAGCGACAGTGATCCTTCTTGCTGCATTCTAGCCCAGGCAAATATGTTGTCCCTTGCTTAGGCTTCACTTAACTCAAACCCATGACTTCTATATCCTCCTGTCAGATCTCGCCCCCAATCAGGCAGCCTTTCCCAGGTCTACAGAACATCAAGTTAACTGAATCGTTTTTCCAGTTCAGTTGATGTTCAAAGACCCAGCCTTATCCCAGAGTTTTTTTTTTACTTTTTGTCATCATCTCAAAAAGAATCAGCTCATAAAGTTTATAAAAGTAAGTGTAAATGTTTCTTTTGTGCTAATGAACAAGGTATAGAGTCCTTTTCTGCTCCTTTTCCAGCTGTTTTACAATTGATATCAAGTACATGTGATGCTGGCTCTAGTTATTCTGCTGTCAAAGTACAGTTGCCATCCACTTTTAATTTTCATCATGGCTTTTGTAACTATTCTCTTACAATCTAAGAGCTATGTAAGGCATTTTGAGGGAAGCCTTCCTGTTGCTTTCTGCAGTAAAAGACCTACTCCTCCTTAGGACCTCAACTTTGTCCTTGAATCATTAACTAGACCCCTTTTTGAAACAGGTTCTTCTGCAGGTCTAAAATTCCTATCTTGGAAGTCTCTAGTTTTGGTAGCCATCAGGTCAGCTTAGGAAATCTTCAGACTTACAAAATATATATTTCACTGTTCCATATTTTTTTTTCACAAGAATAGAGTATTGCTAAGAATAAATCCATTATTTGTACCCAAAATAGCTTCAGAGACGGGTCTACTTTATTTAAACGAAAACGCGTTACATCGAAACCACTCCATCGACAACATATACATCGGACCGCAAAATAATTGAATGCACAAAACAGCAAAACTCAAAATACCTAATTGTCATACTTGGCCAACCCCACCGCCCGAAACACACTACCCACCCAAACAAAATAAATAAACCACAAACATGCACCAACCAAAACCCTACTTCTAACCCTACACTAAACCCCACATACACCACTATCTATGCACTCTCCTTAACCCCTCCCTAACCCTAAGGTCCGTAACTACCGCACACTTACCCTACGGAGCTATACACAAACAAAATAAATAAACCACACACATACACTAACCAAACCCCTACCTCAACCCCTACACTAAATGTTAAATACATTACCCATATTACATTACCTGTCTATGCACTTACCTTATCCCGCACCCTAATCCTAACCCTAATGTCCGTAACTGTCGCACACTTACCTTACGGATCTGTAGCTCAAAAGGGCCAACCAAAACACTTCCACATTTCGAATTTTGCGGTAATTTTGTGGTTTTGTGCATTAGATTATTTTCCAGTTCGATTTATATGTGTCGATGGAGTGGTGTTTGATGTAACGCATTTTCCTTTAAATAAAGTAGACCCTCAGAGACAAATCGAAACCAACCCATTAATTTTACCTGTCATCTTTCCTAATCACTTACATGGGAGAGAGTATTTTCTGCACACACTAGATGTAGGCAAGACAACTGAGATCTTGCCTTTACAGAACCAAAACAACAGGAAAAGATCATCAGTTCATATCATGTGTCGTCAACAAGCTAGGTTAGCAAGTTTCCAAAATAACATTGTCCAGCTAGCTTTCAGTCTTCATATCCTTTGTTTACTCTTCTGGAAATAAATTATTCCTAGTTAAACCAAGAAATTATTCCACAAGAGATGTCTCAATTTTTATGGCCTTTTTTTTTAGAAATTCTTCTGTAGTTGAAATTTGTGCAGCAGCAATACTTTCTACATTGCATACCTCTGCCAAGTATTACAAGCTGGATATTATTTTGAGATCCAGAGCCTTGTTTGGAGCTACAGTTCTGAGAGGTATCCTGTCATGATGCCAACCCAAGTATTCAGTTGTTTGGGATTTTGTCCCAGTAGTCTGATTAGAAGTACTGGATGAAATAGGATAGGGGAGTTGTATACTGTCCATAATGCTGGATCCTTTTCAGTCCACCTAATACAGCATCCCTCCCCTGTCCCCCATCCAAATTGTTACCTTTCATTGCAGTCCTAATGGAACAACCTGAAGCTCTATATGAAAGGGGCTATGGTCCTCTACTCCTATTGATATTAGCCAATGAGTGATGTCCTTCCATATCACTGTTGCAGTATTCATAACCGAAGGGATCTCCTGCCAACGTCTGACCAGTGTACCAAAGCCTTTAATACTTCCAGGAGCCATATATCACACGTACGCTCCCCATACAAGGCATAGGGCATAAAGGTGATGTATGGATGCACACACTTAGAACTTCTTTGCCGTCATTCCAAATGCCATAATTGAATATCAGGCCGAATGCCCTTCTGCTGTGGGGGTTACCAAACCGCGCTTCAGGTGAGTACCCCATTGGGATTTCCTCTTATCTTTCCTTTTTTTATTTAGTGTTGTTGGGTTCAAATCATGAAGAAAGGGAAAATGTCAGTATGGGATGCAAATTCCCCATAAAGATCATCACGACCAGTGTCTTTTCTGTTTGGGTACTTCCCATGACCATACACAGTGTTCTGTCTGCCAGACTTTTGTCCCCAAGACCCTACATAGTTGCCTCTCCTCTTTGTCTATTTACCTTGGAAACCAACAGCTTAAGCTGTTGGCTGAAGGTAATTTGGCAGAGTTTTCCCATCCTGAGTGTCAGCCATCTGCCAAGAAAAAGGCCAGAAAACTTAGGTCTGATAAGGCTGCTGTCCAGGTTCCCTCAGACATCTCTCTCAAGAGTAGGAAAAGCCCAGAGGGTCATCTGATAATTGCATCAAATTTCTCTGCCCCATGACCCTATTAGAGACATGCATGGATCCTATTTCTCACATGTCCTCTGAGGCTTTACAAACATCTGTTCCTGATTTTCAGGGGGAACCTTTGCTGATTATATCTGAGAGACTGAGGGGGGAGTCTGCAGATCTTAGGGAGGAGATCCCTACTATGCTTGTTAAATATTGCCAGGGGTCTGATCCTCCTAGGGTGTTTAGTGCAGATGTCCCACAGAAACAGAAAACCAAGCATACTTTCCCCATAGTTAAGGATCCTAAAGTGATTGGCAGTATTTTACTCAGGGGTTATTTAATGCTTTAATGTCTACTCAGGGGGTGTCTTTGCCTGCCCCTCAATGATCTTCCACTCCTCTTAAAAGATCCAGAGAATTTGACTCTTCAGATGAGGATCTAGATTTTGGGGAAGAGTTCCTGGTGTACTCTTCTCAAATTCCTTCTCCCCTGGACTATGGCTGAGAGAAGGAGGATTCCTTTAGTCCAGATTCCCCTTTGGAGGATCTCTCCTTTGGGGATACTGTTGCCTGCATGATGGATTTTTTTTAAGTGTGATTGTTCTCAAGTCTGTGATAGTCAGAAAAGATGGCGTCTCCTATCCCTTCAACTTTTTCCCCTGTTCTAGCTGTCTTCTTGGATACCTTTTCATCAGCTTCTTTGGCCTCTGATTCTCATCCCCCTGCTTCCAAAAAAACTGAAAGATTTTACAGGGTGCCTGATGAATGTAAATTTCTTTATACATGCCCTTCTTCTGATCCTTTGGTTGTGTTGTTTTGTTCTGACAAGCCCTCCAAAATGTTGCCATCTACCAAGTTGCTTCCTTCAGATAAGGGTAGTAGGGCCATGGAGAGGCTGGGTAAAAGGTTAATCCTGCTGCCAGTTTATACTTTCAAGCCATCAACTACACAGAAATGACCAGGTATGTTTTTGCCCTCCTTTCTCAGGTTTCTGACCTTCTTGACTCTGAGGGGAAGGCATCTGCCCATTCCCTGCTGGGCTGTACTTGTCAAGTTGCTTGCCACTCTTTCAAAGGTAGGTATGATGCAGCTGATGCCTCTTCCAGGACTGCTCCCTATGGTTCTCTTACAAGGCATTATTCCTGACTTCGTCTTCAGGCTTTGCCGGATGACATTAAGGCCAAATATTTGGATGGTCCTTTGGATAATAAAAATCATTTTGGTGCTGCTGCTGAACTTTTCAAGTCTGACCAGGATAAGGGTAAAGCCTTGCAGATGTTGACACATATTTTTGTTTCTCCTTTTCCTAAGTTTCAGAGGAATTACTCTTCTAAATCTGCTTTTGTTTGCTGGCAGTCTTGCCCTCTGCCTAAGGGAAAAAAGGGTTCTAGCTGTGTGCCTGCCCACTCAAACTCAAACCCCTACCTTCCAGAAACCTGCTTTTCAGGATACGCCAGGTTCCATTTTACAGTTTGCTTCCTCTTTCCCTGTTTCTTCCAAATTGGTTAAAGATCAGAACAGACTCCTGGATTCTTGTCCCATTTTCTGTCCAGGGGTATCTCATGTTTTGGAAATCCCTCCTCCCTTTTGGGCATCCATCAACCTCCTTGGGAACAAACTCCTCTTCTCCCAGAGGTGTTGCATTCTCTTTTGGTCCAGGGCATTATTTAAGCCGTGTCTCCTGCCTAGGTAGGGAGAGGTTTTTATTCCAGAATATTTTTGGTTTCCAGAAAGGAAGACACTTGGAGACCAATTTTGGAACTTTCCCAGCTCAACACTTTTCTCAACATGCTTTCCTTTTGAATGTTGTCACTTCAGACTGTTTTTCCTCCTCTTCTACACCAGGCTTTTCTGGTCTCTCTGAATTTCAGGGATGCTTAGCTTTATATCTCCATCCATCCCCTTTTTAGGAAATGTTTGCATGTCTCTGTTTCTTCCTTGCATTTTAAGATGTCCTTCTATTCTCATGATGCAGTATTCCAACTCTTGGGTTTTCCTGTCTTGCTACCCGAACATCCATCCAGTGTACAAAAGCTCGTAGTCACTGCTGGGTGCGTGGGATGTCTGACGTTGGCTAAGGGAACATGGGCCATAAAAGTGACGTCTCCACGTACCAGACCTCAGAACTTCTCTGCCGCCAGTTGAACATCAGCTTTTCCTGCTGTATTGGCTGTTGCATCGAAAATTCTAAGATAAATACCCTGTTGGGGACGTTTTGTTTCTTTTGATCACTGCATGTGTGTGTAGGTTCATGTCATCCAGGAAGGGAAAGTGTAGGTGAAGTCGTCAGATCCCTCATAAAGATGACCACGAACTTTGCCTCTTTTGTTTAGGGCCAGCGCACAACCATAAGTCCAGCTCTATCTGCCATACTTTCATTCTGAAAATGCTACGCAGCTGTCTCCACGTGTTAAACATTTATCTTGAGAGTCAGTGCCTTAAGCGCTTAGCTTTCGATATGGAGGGGCCATCCGGTCAGTCCGTTGAGCCACCCAAGAAAAAGGCAAATGTTGCTAGGCCTGAATCCATAGCTGTGCATCCTCCATCTAACATCCCTCCTGAGGCTGATGTCAGCCTGAGGGCATGGGTACAGTGGGTACTGCTGTGGAAGCTGCGGAACCCAGAGTGGAAGGCATGTCATCAGCGGTATTGCAGACATCGACTACCGATGGCAAGGAGGCCACCCACACGGATCCCTCCACTACTTCACAGATTTTTAAATCCAGACCTACCTTGGCTCCAATGCCTGCTAGGCCTTCCCTCAAATGAAAAGAGAAAAGAAAGCACGTTTCTCCAACAGTAGAGAGCCAGCCTGATTGGCAAGGTTTTCTCAAAGCCTTTTTAATGCCGTCTTGGCTTGGAGGCGTACTACACCCTTAGCCTCCACTGTGGCTCCTCCTGTGATGAGCCCTAGACCTCAGGCCCTAGATACTTCCCAAGCTGAAGCTGAGTAATCTTCTGACTCTTTCTCAGGGGATCCCTGTCTTATGTCTCCCAAATGCCATCTCCAAATGCCATCTCCTCTTGGCTATGCCTCCCCTGAGGAAGGGGCAGAAAGACTGCCAGGAAGCAGGCAATGCCCTCCAGGCCCACCCAGACTCCTGCCCAGAAGCCTCAATTTCAAGACAGGGCAGGTAGGCTGTGACTGTCTGCCATTCCAGAAACAACCTCTCGATTCAATTCCCCTATCCCTAAGGCTCTCTCACTGTCTCCCTGCTTGGAAAAACATCACCACAGACAGGTGGGTCTTGTCCGTCATAGAAATGGGTTATTTTATGACCTAAATCACAGCCCCTTCCTTTAGGGGCATTCCACAGCTCCCCAAAGAACAGCGTCCATTACTTCAGCCAGTTATAGATGGCCTTATTGCTCAGGGAACAATCCAGCCTGTCCCTATGACAGAAAAAGGAAAAGGTTTCTATTCAAGACTCTCACTAGTCCCAAGAAAAGATGTCCCCTGGAGACCAATTCTAGATCCACCTCAGCCTCTTTCTGCATGTGCCCACCTTTCGAATGCTCACTCTGCAAGACCCTCTTCCCCTTGATTTTCTCTCAGGAGTTCTTGGCCACCTTGGACATTAAGGATGCCTACCTGCACATCCCCATAAGGCCCAACTATAGGAAGTATCTGCAGTTCTATGTGGCCTCCTCACATTTTTAGTTCTGTGCCTTGCCCTTCGGACTTTCTACAGCACCAAAGGTCTTCACCAAGTGCTTTGCACCAGCGGTGGCCTTCTGCAGGACCCAAGGGATTCAAATTTTCCCTTACCTAGACGATTTGCTACGCCTTCGGCAAACAGTAGTGTCACTCCTGCAAGCACTGGGCTTCAAGATAAATTACCCCAAGTCCAACCTAACCCCCTCTAAGGACTAAATATTCTTAGAGTGCAGGATAAGGACGGATGTCATGAGGGCCTTTCTGCCACCCCAAAAGATGGAAAGTGTAAGGCACTACCTGCTCACTATCCTTCAGGCCACAGACTTGACTGCTAGGCAGTACTTTAGACTCCTGGGGCATATGGCAATCTACCATTCTGATGCTGTCATTGACAAGGCTCCATATGAGAAAGCTACAGTGGTACTTAAGGTCCATTTGGTCACACCACTCTCATCCTATAGAGTACAAAATCCCCTTCTTACCTTGTATCAAGAAAGAGATTCAGTGGTGGTGCCTTGCCAGTGCAGGAGATGTACATGGATGCCTCAGATCTGGGCTGAGGAGCAGCCTTGGTTTCCTTAAGAGTCCAGGGCACTTAGCCAGACTCCATCAAACAGGAACATATCAATATCAGAGTGATGAGAGCAATTCTGTTGGTCCTAAAGGCCTTCCAACGTATGCTGAAGCAGGTCCCACTAAAACTGTTCACAGACAATACTACAGTTCTGTAGTATGTGAACAAGCAGGGGGAACCAAATCCTATGTGCTATGCAGACTAGCTCTCCAACTGTGGGAGCTTGTCACGAAACAGGGAGTCACACTACAGGCAGTGTATATCCCTTCAGAGCAGAGTACTCTGGCAGACACACTAAGCAGGTCAGTGTCACAGTGCCACAAATGAATGTTCCACAGGGATGTGTTATTGGACATAGTCCACAAATGAGGTACATCTCAGATCTGTGTGCCTCCCCTATGAACAGGTAACTTCCATCCTTTTGCACCAGGCTGCCCCAGTCTTCTGGCAAGGGCAACAGACGCCTTCTCAGTCTCTTGGAGGGGGATGTTTCTGTATGCATTTCCCCCCTTCCTATTTCTCCAGAAAGTCATACAGAAACGGGACAAACCAAAACTCTTGTTGGTGATTCCCTTTTGGCCAAGACAACACTGGATGTTCATCGTGTTTCACTGTTGCCGTCATTACACTTGGGGTGTTCATCGTGTGATGCTGCTGCAGTCATTACACTTGGGTTATCCTGCCGTCAGGCGGTTCCCCAGCCGGCCTGAGTTCCAAAATCTTGGTCCAGCGTCGGTTGCTGTCGCCTCCTCCCTGACGTCAGTGCGACAGGGGTATATAAGATGCAGCCGACGCCATTTTCTTCAGTCTTTCTTGCAGCGCGGTACCCAAAGCAAAAGCAGTTTGCAAGTGCCAGTCGTCCTACTCCAAAGATTTTCATTCCGAATCCAGAACCAAAGTCTTCTACAAAGCTAAGTACCCTGTTGAGGAAACGTTTTCTTGCCTCAGACCCATGTCAGTAAAAGTTAATAACTGTATTTCTTGTGGGAAGCAAATACCTCATAAGGATTTCCATTCTTATTGTATCCCATGCCTAGGCCCAGACCACGACGTTACTGGTTGTCAGTTTTGTGCTGGGTTTAATAAGCGCACTATTAAACGTCGGTTTGATTTTGCCCGATATTACTTTGGCAGAAAATTTAATTATACCATGCCGTCGGAACTTCCGACGACCAGCAT
Source organism: Protopterus annectens (assembly GCF_019279795.1). Classification (NCBI taxonomy): domain Eukaryota; kingdom Metazoa; phylum Chordata; order Ceratodontiformes; family Protopteridae; genus Protopterus; species Protopterus annectens. The sequence continues at coordinate 1,189,933,007 of NC_056745.1, forward strand.
TCATAAAAAGCGCAAAGACAAGGACATGCATCCGAGGCCCAAAAATGACGACGAAGCCTCTTCTAGGCCAGTCACCGGTTCTCTGGTTTTCAGTGAGGCGCCTTCGCAGCCCCTGACGACCGCTTCTGCAGAACCACAGGCCGCCCCCGACCCCCACGTGGAGATGGCTGGGCCTTCGGACGCATTAGCTTTTCAGCAGACCGATACCGATCCTGCAGAGGGATCCGGAGTACCTGAGCTACCCGCACCTTCAGAGGGTGTCTTCAGACCTACTCAGCTAAGCATTAAACCCTCTTCTAAGTCAAAGCCTCCTTTAAAAACTAAGAAACAAGTACAGCATTCCCCAGGACAGGCCTCCATGCCTAAGAAACAAATGCTCAAAATGGCCAAAGACCTAATCACTCTGATCAGGGGTTCCCATCCCCCACCTGATAAACGGCCTAGACAGGATGCAGGTTATGATTCATCCGACCAGGGGTCCATTTCCTCAGATTCATCCTCAGACCTGGGATATTCTTTACCCCCTTATGAGGATTCTGATGCTGAGGAATCTACTCCATCAGCCTCTCCGCCTGAGGACTACTCCTTTGGGGAAACCTTACATACCATGAGGTAGCATTTCCATTGGGAAGGCCAGGATTATTCAGAATCCAAGAAAAGGCTCAGAGACTTCCTATTATTACCTCAACACAGACCCCTGGCTATTCCACCAGTGCTAGATATTGTGGATAATGTGTACACTGAATCCAGCTTAAATCCTGATTCCTTACCTCCAGCTCCATTTAAACCGGACAGATACTACAGAGTCCCTGACTCACACAAATTTCGGTATAAAAGCCCTGTTGCTGATCCTGAAACTATTTCTCAGGGACCCAAAGGGGTTAAGGCCTCATCAGCAAAGAATCCAGTTCCCTCTGAGAGAGATTCCAGAGCACTAGACAGATGGGGAAAGAAAGTATATACATCTTCAACTTTAGCAATGAGAGCCTTAAATTGCCAGTTTCACATGCTAAAATATCAGCAATTTTTGATGTCTCAGTTGAAACAAAAAATGCTTCCAGATACAGATCCTCCTAATTTTAAAGAAATGCAGGATTTATTGCATGCCGCTGAACAAGTGGGAAAGCATACTTTGCAATGTGGATGTCCTTCATGGATGTAACAGGATTCAAATTTATCCATACCTGGTCAATTTAAAAAGTCAAGGCTGATACCATCCCAGACAAGGACAAATCTGAACAAGTTAACAGCAAATCTTGGTTCCATTTGCCAGACTACATATGAATTTTTCAAGGAAGGCCAGTTGATGATAAGGACAGACAAACACACAGTCATGTGGTACATCAACAAACAGGGAGGCACAACATCCAGTTACAGGCAATTTGTTACCAGGAAAAAAAACTCTCTAGCAGATATGTTAAGCAGGATCCTTCATTGGAAAGGACTAACAGCATATGCATTCCCACCTCTTCCCTTGATACACAAAGACAGCTTTCAAAAGTTTATTCTTGAAGAAGAACGCAGACCATTCAGAAGAAGAGAAGATATGCTGGAAAAAATGGAAAAGGTTTGTCATCAGGCTCAGAAAAGAAGATGTATCAATCAAACATATGCCCCCAACACATTCTGGTATCTCTGGCCTAAACTACTTCATTCAGGCGTGTCCTTCCTCCATCAAGATTCATGCATCAGCTATTTCAGCAGAATACAGCTTTGATCCACCTGTTTCTGCTTTCCTTACTTACTTTACTTACAAGGGAGAGTTTTTCAGAACTAGGGCCTAATGGCAGTGCAACCCTTTCTAATCTTCCACCACAGAGGGAAAGAATACCCTTCCATGGAAAGCAAATTCCACAGAACATAAGACCTCATTCTACAAGGGCAACAGCCACTACCACAGCCTTCTACGAGGAGTGGCTACATGGTATTCACCCAGTTGTTATGACTGCAGATGCATCCATGAAGGACATATTTTGATTCTTTAGAGGCCTCATGCAGAGCAGCAGTTACAGGCATGGTTAAAAGAACATACGTTACCAGATCATGTTAAAGCTAAATTACTGGATGCACATTTACAGCAGGATGTTTTATTTGGAGTTAAGGCAGAAGAGGTATTAAAGAAAATGGAGGATAAGGCAAAATCTAAGCAAACAGTGAAGGATTTCTTACAGGTTCAGCCTCTTCAGTTTAGTAGAAACTGGCCAACAAAGAATTGGTCCTTTCCAGTTAATAAACAACCATACGCTCCGCAAGGATGGCGTGCAGGGTCAAGCCAACAATGTAAACCACCAACGACCAGCAAAAAACGATAGTGAACATGCAGTAATTAAGAAATAATGATTATTTATTTATAATTCCTTCAAATCCAGACCGGTTTCGGCTATTCAGAATTTGTTGTATTCATTGACAAAGGCTGAATAGCCGAAACTGGTCTGGATTTGAAGGAATTATAAATAAATAATCATTATTTCTTCATTACTGCGTGTTCACTATCGTTTTTTGCTGGTCGTTGGTGGTTTACATCCTTTCCAGTTAATGACAGACCTCAAAGGGGCAGATACAGACGGCCAAGAGGTAGAGGTCAACCAGAAGGTCCTTACAGGCCTCGAAAATGGGGTGCATCAGGCCAGAAAGAAGGGGAAGACAGGCACCAACCATATAAAAAACAGCCCCAATGACTTCCCACTCCAGCTGCCAAACAACTCACTCTTGGCAGCCCCTTTGGGAGGAAAACTGGCACTTTTTCATCACAATTGGCATATGATCACCCATGACAAATGGGTTCTCAATATTATTTCAAAAGGTTACAGGTTCCACTTTCACACTCTGCCAAGATTAAAAGGAATGCCAAATCTGCCACTAAATCAATGTGCAGAGGCCCAAAAAGAAATTATGGCACTCATGAACATGGGAGCTATTCAAAAGATACCAACACAGGAACAAGGGCAAGGATTTTACTCAAGACTCTTTCAGGTTCCCAGAAAAGACAAAGCCTGGAGGCCCATTCTGGATCTCTCTTCACTACACACTTTCCTGGATGTTCCAAAATTCAAAATGTTGACATTACAGCAGCTTCTTCCCATGCTGGGCAAGCAAGCTTGGCTCTTGACTTTGGACCTCAAGGAGGCATACCTGCATGTCCCTATCAGACAAAACTGCAGAAGATACCTCAGGTTCTTAGCTGGTCCAATGCACTATCAATTCTCTGCACTGCCCTTTGGATTATCTACTGCGCCCAGGGTCTTCACAAACTGCCTGGCACCAGTAATTGCATTTTGCAGACAGAAAGGAATTCAAATTTACCCATACCTGGACGACTGCCTGATTCAAGCGGAGAGCAAGGACATTCTTCTACAACATCTGGCGTTTGTAAAAAAAGTTATTAGGTTGCCTGGGGTACACAGTAAACAAAAATAAATCAAAACTAGTGCCCTCACAAGAGATAATATTCCTGGGTGTAAGCTTGAACACAACGGCTCAGATGGCTTTTCTCACGCCAGACAAGCAAGGACAACTGACACAATAATTTCAATTGATGGCAACAAAGACCCAACTCCCTGCAAGAAAAATTCTGCAGGCCTTGGGCTTCATGGCATCTTGCATACTACTAATTCCATATGCCAGACTGCATAAGAGGAAACTGCAATGGTACCTAAAGAATGTATGGTCTCAACACTGTCAAAGTTTGGAAACAGTTATACCACTAATACCTTGCCTTCAACAGGAGTTTCAGTGGTGGGCTCAAGCTTGTCACCTCAACAAGGGACAGCCATTCACTCAACCCACAGCCAGGCAAACACTGACAACAGATGCATCGGATTACGCCTGGGGAGCACACTTGGCAGGAAAATGTATTCAGGGCAAGTGGCCCGCAGAACAAAGGCATCTTCAGATCAATCAAAAAGAGATGCTAGCTGTACAAAATGCCCTTATAGCTTTCAAGGACCTGTTGCATCCAGGACAACTACTACTAAAGACAGACAACACCACAGTTATGTGGTACATAAACAAGCAAGGGGGCACTCACTCCTACCCCCTCTGCAGACAAGCCATGACCTTGTGGAACACAGCTATAAACTATCAAGTTCATCTACAAGCACAGTTCCTGCCAGGAGAGAAAAACACACTGGCAGATGACTTAAGCAGAAATATCATGGAGCCCCACGAATGGGAATTGAACCCTCAAATATTCAGAATGATAACAAAGAAATGGTGGAGCCCAGACATAGATCTGTTTGCCTCCCCAATGAATTGCCAGCTAAAGAAATTCTGCACAAGGAGTTACCATCCACAAACATAAAAAGTGGATGCCCTCTCATTCAGCTGGACAAACCTACAAGTATATGCTTTTCTACCACTGCCTCTTCTCCTAAAGGTACTCATAAAAGCCAGGCAAGAAGAGCCAAAAATGATCCTGATTGCACCAGACTGGCCACGCCAGCACTGGTACCCAATCTTAAAAAACTCAGCACAAGGACCACCCTGGATTTTGCCTCAAATACCACATCTGCTGTCTCAGCACAACAATCAGTTACTCCACAGCCAGCTAAAGACACTAAACCTAGCTGCATAGAAGATTCCCTAGCCACGCAAGCAATGCCTCTCTCCAAAGCAGTTATGGATGTCATTCTGGAGGCCAGAAGGCCTAGTACCAGGAAAGCCTACTCAGATAAATGGAAGAGATTCTGTGCCTGGAACCAGGCCCACCGCCTTGATCCTCTTGTGCCAAACATTCCTCAGATACTACAATATTTGACTGAGATGCTGGACAAAGGCCTCTCCTTTTCATCCATCAAGATCCACGCCTCTGCCATCTCTGCACATTACAACACGGATCCACCAATTTTCTCTAATCCTTTGCTAAAACAGTACCTCAGAGGGGCTAAAACATAAGACCGCCCCGTAGAGCACCTACTCCAACTTGGGACCTCAACTTTGTTTTGGAAAAATTAACTTTACCTCCTTTTGAACCAGCTAGCATGGCAGAATTAAAATACATTTCTTGGAAAACTGCTCTGCTCCTGGCAATAACTTCTGCAAGAAGACTTTCAGAATTACAGGAACTAATGGCAGTGGAACCTTTCTTCATTTTCCACCAGGACGGGGTGTCCTTAAGAACTAACCCTACGTTTATGCCTAAGGTGGTTTCAAGTGTGTCTCTAAACCAAACCATTCACTTGCCTACTTTTTATCCAAAACCACAGAATAAAGGGGAAAGACTACTGCATTCATTGGACATTCACAGGCAGTTACGCTTCTACTTGGACAAAACCAAAGCTTTCAGAAAATCTGAGCCATTATTGGTAGCATATGCTGCAGCAGCACAGGGAAAAGCTATTTCAAAACAGACTATTTCCAAATGGATAGGACATTGCATATATTTCTGCTATACGCACCATGGAAAACCTGTGCCAAACAGCATTAGATCTCACTCCACCAGGGCAACAGCCACTTCAACTGCCTACCTCAGAGGAGCATGGATATTTTGGAAGCAGCAACATGGAGTTCTGTGCATACCTTCACCAAGCATTACCATCTGCCTCTATACTCTAAATGCAGAGCTGGCTTCACCTCTGCAGTGCTGCAGGGCCTTATAGCCACCCCTAATGCCTTATAGAACCAACCACCCTACCTCAGCTTTGGGATTCTACCCAAGTGTAATGACTGCAGCAGTGTCACATGATGAACATAGTACAGTTTTGTACCTACCATAAATGTAGATGTTCGAGTGTAGACACTGCTGCAGTCCAGGTTACCCTCCCTCCTTCCCCTCTTACTGGCTAGTACGTACCTAGTCCCTCTACATTTTACTACCTATGGGGAGTATTTGCTGGTAGCTGAAAGTATGTTGTTTGCATTTCTTATGTATGTTTTATTAGCAGTTTGAATTACCTACCTATTTGGGGGCACCTGACATCTGGGGCAAGAGAAAATGGCATCGGCTGCATCTTATATACCCCTGTCGCACTGACGTCAGGGAGGAGGCGACAGCAACCGATGCCGGACCAAGACTTTGGACCTCAGGCTGGCTGGGGAACCACCTGACGGCAGGATAACCCAAGTGTAATGACTGCAGCAGTGTCTACACTCGAACATCTACATTTATGGTAGGTACAAAACTACTTTATCCTGCTGGCAGGCGACTCGCAGTCGGCCCGAGTTCCAAAGTCTTGGTCCGGCGTCGGTTGCTGTTGCCTCTTCCCTGACGTCAGTGCACCAGGGGTATAAAAGATGCTACCGATGCCATTTTCTTCAGTCTTTCTTGCCGTGCGGTGCCCGAAGCAAAAGCATTTCTCAAGTGCCGGTCAGCCGACTCCTGAGATTTTCAAAATTGAGTTTCAGATCCGAAGTCTTCAATAAAGCTAAGTACCCCATTGGGGAAACATTTTCTTGCTCCAGACCGATGTCAGTAAAAGTTAATAATTGTATTTCTTGTGGGAAGCAAATACCTCATAAGGACTTCACTCTTACTGTGTTCCTTGCCTAGGCCCTGACCACGACGTTACCAGTTGTCGGTTTTGCGCTAAATTCAATAAACGCACTATTAAACGTTGGTTTGATTTTGCTTTACATTATTTTGGCCGAAGGTTTAATTGCATAATGCCGTTGGAACAACCGACGCCCAGAATTTTTAAAAAATGCAAAGACAAAGAAAAGGACAGGCATCCGAGGTCCAAAACCGACGATGAAGCCTCTTCTAAGCCAGTCGCCGGTTCGCCGGTTCTCAGTGAGGCGCTTTCGCAGCCCCTGACACCCGCTACCTCAGAGCCACAGGCAGTAACCAACAGCCATGTGGAGACACCGAGGCCTGTGGAAACTCAAGGTATTGGGCCTATGGAAACTATTCCCTCAGATGGGTCTGGAGCCGCTGAGCAGGCATCGGCTTCTGAGGGTGTTTTCAGACCTTCACAGCTTACAATTAAGCCCACTACAGCTGCCAAGACAAAGTCAAAGACACCATTAAAGACAAGGAAATAAGTACAGTATTCTCCAGAACAGTCATCCATGCCAAAGAAACAGATGCTTAAAATGGCCGAAGACCTAATTACTTTAATCAGGGGTTCCCATCCCCCTCCTGACAAAAGGCCTAGGCAAGACACTGACTATGATTCCTCTGACCAGGTTTCTATTTCCTCTGATTCCTCTTCTGATCAGGGATATTCTCTCCCTCCCTATGAGGACTCTGATGCAGAAGAGTCTATTCCTTCAGCTTCTCCACCTGAGGATTACTCTTTTGGGGAAACCCTGCACACCATGAGGGAGCATTTCCATTGGTAGAGCCAGGATTATTCAGAATCCAAGAAAAGGCTCAGAGACTTCTTTTTATTGCCTCAGCACAGGCCCCTGGCTATTCCCCCTGTGCTTGATATTGTTGATGATGTTTTCTCTGAATCCAGTCTGTCTCCTGATTCTTTACCCCCTGCACCAGTCAAGCCAGACAGGTACTGTAGGGTCCCTGGTTCTCATAAATTTCTTTACAAAAACCCTGCAGCAGACCCAGAAACAATTTCCCAGGGTCCTAAAGGGGTTAAGGCTTCCACTGCTAAAAATCCTGTCCCCTCGGATAGGGATTCCAGAGCTCTGGACAGATGGGGGAGAAAAGTTTACACTTCTGCTACTTTAGCTGTAAGGGCTTTAAATTGCCAGTTTCACATGCTTAAATATCAACAGTACCTCATGTCATTGTTAAAACAGAAAATGGTTTCTAATTCAGAAAGTCCTGACAGTAAGGAAATGCAGGATTTATTGCATGCAGTTGAACAAGTGGGAAAGCATACTCTGCAATGTGGTTTTGATTCATTAGAGGCTTCTTGTAGAGCCGCAGTTACAGGCTCTGTTATTCAAAGGCATGCTTGGGTGAAAGAACAAAGCTTACCTGACCATGTTAAAGTAAAATTATTGGATGCTCCACTACAGCATGATACTTTGTTTGTTGTTAAGGCAGAAGAGGTGTTAAAGAAAATGGAGGATAAAGCAAAATCAATGCAGACAGTGAAGGATTTCTTACAGGTTCAACCACCTAGATTTAGCAGAAACTGGCCTTCAAAAAATTGGTCCTTTCTAGTGTCAGACAGACCAAAAAGAGGCAGATACAGACACCCAAGAGGCAGATCTCAGCCCCAAGGCTCCTACAGACCTAAACAATGGGGTGCTTCAGCCCCCAAAGGAGGAGGAGACAAATCACAGCCTTATAGGAAACAGTCCCAATGACTTCCCTCTACAGATGCCAAGCACTTACCTTTTGGCAGCACCCCTAGGGGGAAAGCTAGCACTTTTCTCAAAAAATTGGCACATAATCACCCAGGACAAATGGGTACTGAATATTGTTTCTCAAGGTTACAGGTTCCACTTTCACACGCTTCCAAAATCAAAAGGTATGCCAGACCTACCACAAACCCAATGGGCAGAGGCACAAAAACAGATTGCTGCTCTTATGGACATGGGAGCTATTCAAAGAGTTCCTCGGCAAGAACAGGGACAAGGATTTTACTCAAGACTTTTCTTAGTACCCAGAAAGGACAAAGCCTGGAGAGCAATACTGGACCTGTCAATCCTAAATACTTTCCTGGATGTTCCAAGATTCAAAATGTTAACACTATAGCAACTTCTGCCCATGCTGGGCAAGAAGGCTTGACTAGTTACTTTGGACCTCAAGGAGGTATACCTGCATGTCCCAGTCAGGCAGTCTTGCAGAAGATACCTCAGATTCATAGCAGGCTCAATGCATTACCAATTCCCTGCACTGCCCTTTGGCTTATCTACTGCGCCCAGGGTCTTCACAAAATGCCTGGCACCAGTAATTGCATTATGCAGACAAAAAGGAATTCAGATATCTCCCTACTTGGACGACTGCCTTATTCAAGCAGAGAGCAAGGACATTATTCTAAAGCATCTGGCATTTGTAAAAAGATTACTTATTTGCCTAGGGTACACAGTAAACGAAAATAAATCAAAACTAGTGCCCTCTCAAGAGATAATATTCCTGGGTGCAAGCTTAAATACAACTGCCCAGATGGCTTATCTCACGCCAGACAAAGGCAACTGACTCATTACTTCCAAATGATGGCAACAAAAACCCAGGTCCCTGCAAGAAAAATTCTGCAGGCCCTGGGCTTCATGGCATCCTGCATTCTACTAATTCCATATGCAAAACTGCATATGAGGAAACTACAATGGTATCTAAAAAGTGTTTGGACTCAGCATTGTCACATCCTGGAGACAATCATAACCTTAATTACCTGCCTACAACAGGAGTTTCGATGGTGGTCCCAGGCCTGTCACCACAACAAGGGACAGCCTTTCACCTTACCCACAGCCAGGCAGAAAATAACAACGGATGCATCGGATTATGCCTGGGAGGCACATATGGCAGGAAAATGTATTCAGGGCACATGGCCCAAGGAACAAATGCATCTTCACATCAATCAAAAAGAGATGTTAGCTGTCTTCTGCATCCAGGACAACTTTTAATAAAGATGGACAATACCACAGTTATGTGGTATATAAACAAGCAAGGGGGCACACATTCCTACCCCCTATGCAGACAAGCCATGACTTTGTGGAACGTGGCACTGACCTATCAAGTACATCTGCAGGCACAATTCCTGCCAGGAACAAAAAATACACTGGCAGACGAACTAAGCAGAAATCTCATGGATCCTCATGAATGGAAACTAAATCCACAAGTGTTCAGCATGATAACGAGGAAATGGGGACGCCCAGACATAGATCTATTTGCCTCCCATCACAATTACCAAATACAGAAATTCTGCACAATAATTTATCACTCTCAAGCATGGAAAGTGGATGCTGTATCATTCAGCTGGAAAGTCCTGACAGTCTATGCCTTCCCTCCGATGCCTCTTATTACCAAGGTACTCCTAAAAGTCAGACAAGAAAGGCCAAAAATGATCCTGATTGCCCCAGACTGGCCACGCCAACACTGGTACCCAATCCTAAAGAGCTTGTCTCAAGGCCCAGCTTGGCTTCTACCATAAATTCCTCAACTTCTGACGCAACGAGACAATCAGATTCTGCACAGTCAGCTCAGAACCTTAAATCTGGCAGCATGGCAGATAATGTAGCTACTCAGACTGCACCTCTCTCTAAAGCTGTTCTGGATGTCATTTTAGACGCCAGGAGGCCCAGCACTAGGAAATCTTACGCAGAAAAATGGAAGAGATTCTGTGCTTGGAACCAGGCACAAGGGCTCGAACAACTTGTCCCAAATATACCTCAGATTTTACAATACCCAACTGAGATGCTGGACAAAGTCCTATCTTTCTCATCAATTAAAATCCATGCCTCTGCCATTTCAGCTCATTACAATACGGAACCCCCTATTTTTTCACATCCTCTTCTACGACAGTACCTCAGAGGGGCAAAAAATATAAGACCCCCAAGAAGAGCACCAGTACCAACTTGGGATCTCAATTTTGTTTTAGAAAAACTCACAATGTCTCCTTTTGAACCATCCAGCACAGCTGATCTAAAATTCTTATAATGGAAAACTGCTCTGCTCCTAGCAATAACTTCAGCAAGAAGAGTCTCAGAGTTACAGGCATTAATGGCTGTGGAACCTTTCATAATTTTTCATCAGGACAGGGTTTCTCTTAGGACAAACCCAACATTCATGCCAAAAGTGGTCTCCAATGTGGCCTTGAACCAGACCATTCATTTACCAACTTTCTACCCAAATCCCCAGAATAAAGGGGAGAGACTTCTGCATGCTTTGGATATACACAGACAGCTACTATTCTACTTGGACAAAACAAAAGCTTTCAGAAAAACTAAGCAACTGTTTGTAGCCTATGCTGCAGGAACACAAGGAAAGCCTATTACAAAGCAGACACTTTCAAAATGAATAGGACACTGCATCCGCTTCTGTTATGCACAACATGGCAAACCAGTGCCTAAGGGTATTAGGCCACATTCTACCAGAGCAGCAGCCACTTCAACAGCTTTTCTCAGAGGAGTACCAACCAAAGACATTTTAGAAGCTGCAACTTGGAGCTCAGTGCACATTTTCACCAAGCACTGCCACTTACCTCTCTACTCTAAATCCAGAGCAGGCTTTGCTACAAGCAAATGCACCACATAGGTTGTATAGAAATGAGAAGTACAGAAAAGTCCCAGCAATGAAAAGGGGGATGGTGGGTGGGTAACCTGGACTGCAACAGTGAAACACGATGAACATAGTACAGTTGTGTATCTACCGTAAATGTAGATGTTTGAGTGTATTCACTGTTGCAGTCCAGGTTACCCACCCACCAACCCCCTTTTCATTGCTCGGACTTTTCTGTACTTCTCACTTCTATACAATCTATGTGGTGTATTTGCTTGTAGATGAAGGAAATGTTTATAGTAATATATGCCTTTTTTTTTTTGGCATCATTTTATCTTTCCAGCCTTCCTATCTGGGGGCACCTGACATCTGGGGCAAGAAAAACTGAAGAAAATGGTGTCGGTTGCATCTTTTATACCACTGGCGCACTGACGTCAGGGAAGAGGCGACAGAAACTGACGCAGGACCAAGACTTTGGAACTCGGGCCGACTGCGGGTCGCCTGCCAGCAGGATAACCCAAATGTAATGACTGCAACAGTAAATACACTCGAACATCTACATTTATGGTAGGTACACAACTGTACTTTCTCCCTCCTTCTGCATTTAGCCAGGGGCAGTCACCACAAGTTTCCTCACAGAGTCCACCTTCTCACACAGGACAAGGGATCCCTAATCCACCCCTACCTACAATCTCTGAACCTTACCCTATGTGTGATAGAATTCTGAGCCCTTACAGACACCTCTGCAATGAGGACGTGCTCACAGTCCTGCATGAGATCAGGAAACCTAATACTTGGAGATCTTGTATGTCTAAATGGAAAAGATTCTCCATATGATGTCTACAAAGACAGTTGGACCCTTTCCAGGGTGATGCCCATTTGGTACTGTCATACCTGTGTGAACTCTTGCAGATAGGGTTGGCATACTCCTCTGTTAAAGCCCACCTTACTGCGGGGGGGTGGCCTAATGGTTAAGGTGTTTGCCTTACAAGCACAAGCTGCAGGGTTTGAGTCTCACAAGGGATAATTGGCTAGGCTTAAAATGGCCCACAAGGGCAGTTAGCCTAGTATTAATCTATGAACCTATTTCAGCTTGTCTGCCTCTGGATCCTCCTTTGACTTCTGAATTGCCTGCAAAGTTATTCCTAAAGGGAGTGCTGCATCTCAGGCCCCCCAGGAAACCCATCCCACCACCTTGAGACCTGAATTATGTCTTGTAGAAGCTCACAGTGGTCCCCTTTGAACCAGCTTCTAAGGCTTGTCTTAAACATTGCACTTGGAAAACAATGCTTCTAGTAGCTTTGACATCAGCTAGAAGACTGTCAGAGTTACAGGCCCTCGTGGCCATTTCTGCTTGCCTCATCTTCCACAAAGACAGGGTAATTCTTAGGACCAACCCATGCTTCATGTCCAAGGTGGTCAGTGAGCTATCCATAAACCAAGCTGTTCACCTTCCCACCATTTTCACCCGTCCTCAGAGTGACAGTGAGAGTCTTACATTCCCTTGATGTGCATGGACAGCTTAGGTTTTACCTAGACAAGTCGAAATCTGTCAGAAAGTCAGACCAGTTGTTTGTCTCCTTTCACCCCAGGGCCCTGGGGAAAGCAGTGACAAAGCAGACATTTTCAGTCTGAATTTCCAGAGCAATTTCCTTCTGCTATGCATACCATGGGAAATCGTTGGGAGTCCAAAATTAAAGCACACTCTGCTAGGGCTATGGCTTCATCTGGGGCTTTCTTTAAAGGATTGGACATTGGCACCATTTTAGAGGCAGCTACATGGACCTCTGTCCATACCTTTACCAAGCATTACAAATTGGACAACATTTCCAAATCCAGGGCTGGATTTGTCAGGGCTATCCTCCATGAATTTTTAGAATATAGTTCCAAGCCCACCACCCTTTTCTTCCCAGTGAGATTTGACACTCACCCAAGAGTTGGAGTACTGCAACATGAGAATAGAAGGACTTAGAATAATTGCGTCAAATCTTACCATAACCATAGATGCCCTTCTCTTCCATGTTGCAGTATTCCTTTCCTCCCTCCTTCCCCTCTTCTTTCCTTGATCTTTTCCTTCTTGGATGGCACTGGACATGTACAGTTTTCCTGGGACTGGGGTCCACCTGGGTCGCTCAGTTCTGAGGTCTGATACTTGCAGACATCACTTTTATGGCCCACATTCCCTTAGCCAACATCAGATGTCCCACATATCCAACAGTGACTACAAGCTTTTGTATACTGGCCGGATGTTCGGGTAGCAAGAGAGGAAAACCCAAGAGATGGAATACTGCAAAATGGAAGAGAAGGGACATCTATGGTTATGGTAAGATTTTACACAACTATTCTTTCTCTGCTTTGCCCTTTGGTCTCTCTGTTACGTCAAGAGTGTTCACCAGATGACTCACTACTGTCATTGCCTTTTGCAGGATGAGAGGAGTTCAGATCTTTCACTATCTGGATGATCTGCTCATTAGCTTCTTCCCCTGATGCTCTGCTTCAGGATTTCCAGTTTACTATTTCCCTGCTGTAGAGTCTGGAGTTCACCGTAAATTTCCAGAAATCAGTTCTGATGCCTTCTCAGGATCATACTTTCCTTGGTTGCGGACTTCAGACCATTCCCATGCTGGCATTTCTGCCTGCCCCCAAGGCTGTCTCTTACTGCATTTGTCCAGTCTCTTCTTGCCCTGTCTTAGGTGACAGCCGGGTGCTTTCTCAGGGGTTTGGGTTCATGGCTTCCACAATTCCCATCCTCCCTCTGGCAAGGCTGCACACGAGAAAGCTAAAGTGGTACATCAGGTTAGTGTGGCTCCAACATTCTCAGTCCCCTTCCTTCCTTCCTTGTCTCAAGCTTTATCTTCAGTGGTGGATTCATCAACTTTGTCAACCTGAGACTTCCTTCCAGGTTCCATTCCCAAGTCAAGAGCTCTTTATTGATGCTTCAGACGGGATGGGGGGGGGGGCCTCCTTCGGATCTGTCAAGTTTCAGGGTCTCTGGCCTGTTCATCAGAGGTTGGATCACATCAGTATAAAAGAGTTGAGAACTCTGCTTCTAGGTCTTCAGGCTTTTCATTCTCTCTTTCATCCCAGGCCCCTCAGAATTTTCACAGATACCACCTCAGTGATGTGATATGTTAGCAGTTGAGGCGGCACAAGGTCCTATCTTTTTTGCAGATTAGCTGTTCAGATCTGAGATTTAGCTGTCTAGTGTCATGTGACTCTTCAGGCTGTTTACATTCCCTTGAAGCACAATGTAGTGGCAAGCTCTCTGAGCAGGACCAGCACACAAGCTCACACATGGATGCTTCACAGAGATGTGTTCCTGGACATTGTCAACTGATGGGATATTCCTCACGTAAATCTTTTTGCCTCCCCTCTGAACAGACAAATTCCTCTGTTCTGTTCCAGAGTCCCAAGTCCTCTGGCTTGGGAAAGTGGGACAACCTGTGTTTCCCTTGGAAGGGGATGTTTTTGTATGCCATCCCTCCCCTTCCTCTGTTATCACAAGTTTTGCACAAGATCAGACAGAACTCTCCCAAAATCTTGTTTTTGGCCCAGAAAGTATTGGTTCCCCTTTCTTTCTCACTTGGCTAGGGGTAGTCACCACAAGTTAGCTCACAGGGTGGACCTTCACATTCAAGACAAGGAGTCTCTTATCCATTCTCACTTGTCCACTCTTCAGCTGATGCTGTGGGTGATAGAGTTTTGATCCCTTTTAGGCAGCTCTTTTTCGAGGCTGTGCCAGGAAGCATGCTACAAGAAAATTATATTTGTCCAAATTGAAAAGATTTTATGTCTGGTGCCTCTCTTGCCATCAGGATGCCACATTGGTTGAGGCTCCTCTGGTTCTCTCTTATTTGTGCGATCTGTTCCATGCTGGGTTGACATATTCTCCAGTTAAAGCTCATCTGTTAACAATTTCTGCTGGTCTGCCCTTGACTCCTCTTCTGGTCAATAGGTTTGAGGTCAAACGATTTCTCAAAGGTGTCCATCATATCAGTTCTCCCTAGAAGCCTATTCTGCCTTCCTGGGACCTCAATTTTGTTCTTGAAAAATTGACGTGAACTTTTCTTGAGCCTGATGCTTCCTTACAACATTGTACTGAAGACTGTTCTTTTTTTGGCTCTCACTTCGGCCAAGAGGGTGTCTGAATTTCAGGCTGTCATGGCTGTTCCTTCTTTCTTAGTTTGAGGTAGAGACAGGGTGTCTCTTCATACTAATAATTTTGTGCCCACTGAGCTGCTCTTAATCAGTCTTATTCAGCATCCCTCCTTTTTTTTCCATCTCTGCAGTCTGCCAGTGCGAAGACTCAGCTATTACTGTAGCTTGTGGCCGTCTGAAACTCTCGAGCTTCTCCCTAACCATAATGCTGCAACCCCTAACATACCTCAGATCTCGTTTGCCGCTTTTGCATATAGATGTGGTCAGCCTTGCTCTCATGTGTATTTAGAAGTCAAGTGCTTTTACGATAATTTCCTTCTATTTTATTTTTCTGTTTTACCATTGCCAGTATTATTTTTCCTTAAGCTTTAATAATTTTTTTCTACTTGTAAATTTTCCTTTTGCATGGTGTATTCTTAAGTACCATTTCTGTTACTGGTTTACCATTTTTTCCCCTTTTTCTTCTTCCTTACCCTTTAAAAAAAAAACTCACTCTTTCTTACTGTTTTGAGATTTTTCATGATATCTGAGAAAGGCTGTAAAAAATGCAAAAAAATGTGTCCATAAGCTGCCTTATTCTGATGCATATGACTTATGCGTCTATTGCATAGGCGCAGAACACCTTAATGTGCATTGTGACATTTGTCACAGTTTTAATCCATGGGTTGTAGCAGACCAGAAAAACAAGATAATCCTAAAGGGTCTTTTGCTACTAATTCTTTCCCTCTAAAGTAGCTTCCAAGGATGCTTCAAGAAGGTTCTTCAACTCCATCATCAATGGAGCCGCCACTTAAAAAATATCCAAGTTGTATCCAAAGCCGTCCAGCTCCAAGACAGCATCTCCTAAAGTGTCTTCGGATCAGAGTACTTCGGCTCTGAAGGTACTTCCTCTGGTCCAATACTCTGTTGACTATAGATCCAGTCCATTCTAGGATCTTGCCTCCATTCCTTGAAAGAAGGCAGTCCAAGTCCCCATCTATTGTTTCATCTCATTCTTCCAGGAGTCTCACTGAAGTCAGCATGGATAGAGTGATGAGGAAGTTTCTCTTGGCACAGATACAGATGGGGGTTCTCCTGGCTCCAACTCCCTCACGCCAGGAAGCCAAAGCCAGATCTACCCTTCCAGTACTGGCTCCTTCTTCAGTCCAACACTTTATTTCAGAGCCCTTGGATCTGAGTTTGCCAAGACCATCTGGTTCAGATCCCAGAGTACTGGTGTCCTCTGATCCGAAGGTTTCTATGAGTGCCCAAGCTCTAACAAGTTTGGAGCCGAGTGGCTCTCAGAGCCGAAGTATCCCAGTCAGATTCGTGGTGTTTGAGTCTACTCTAAAATTTTTGGAGCCCTCTCTGCCCCTCGGTGCTGATGGGAGAGAAGCATGGCTTCTCAACTCCATTGGCTTCTTTCTCCCTGGGACGGTCTGCCTTTGAGGTAGTGGAGAGAGTTTTCTCTGCTTTGGCAGGATGGATGGTCTCTTCCCCCCTCAGATCTTCTTTCAACATGCCATGTGCATCTATACCAAGAGCCTCGACATTGATGCCACAGGGCAGCCAGTCCAACTCCTTTAGGCTACCCAGCAGGATATTACCCTCGCTTCCAATACTTCACCGGAACATCCCAGTGTGGAAGTACCATGAAGAAGTTCAAAAGGAGGCAGTTAGATTCCCCTCAAGAATCTACAAAGGAAGATACAGATTGCAAAGAAGGGGAAGTATCCCCTAGATCACCACCGAAAGACATCTCATTTGGAGATATGCTGGAGAGCCTCAAGCAGTGGTAGTGATTGGTTCTCCCAAAATCCTTCCCCAGAGGAATCAGTGGTTCTGGAGCCTTTTGATCTGGCCTGTCTACCTTCTGGGCAACTCTGATCACTGATGAGCTCATTAAGTTGATCTCACAGTGGGCATGGAAGGAAGCTGATGTGATTGAACATATCCTCAAGAGACCAGACCGAATCCTGTCACCCCCGACAGGAAGGGAACACTGGAGCAAAGGAGTGCAAGTAAATGCCATGGTCATGGTGGCGGCCACGAAGAAGGAACTTGTGGAGCAAAGTTCCACTGTCCATCCCCCTAATAGATAGTGCAGGACTTTGAACAGATACAAGAAGTGTGTCTATGCTTCCGCAACCTTTGCTCTTAGAGCACTGAATTACTTGGCAGATTTCACAAGGTTACAAAGAGATTTGATTAAGGAATTGTCAAATACTCTTTCAGGGACCACTGTTGCAGAGGCTCGAGATTCAGTAGCATTGCAAGTGGGCAACCCTACAGTCCATCTTAAATTCATCAGTGAGGCTTATTTCTCATACAGCTGAGGGTACTTCAGGGGTGGTGGCTTCAGGCTTCTCAGTAAGGAGACAAGCCTGCATGTGCTTATGTGATTTTGTGGAGCGCTACAAGTCTACTTGTGTCAATGATCCCCTTGATGGATCTTCTTTGTTCGGCCCAAAAGTGAATGACACACTCTTCAGGTGCGAGAAAGATGCTGCTGTAGGGGTATGTTTTTCAAGCCCCCCCCCCCCCCCGAGACCTTTCCTAGGAACCAGTGAGCGGGGCAAAAAATAATGTGGTTCAAAAAATCTTAGGGTCCTTTCCAAGACCCACATGGAGATCATTCCCCCAGAGGCAGCGGGGGGAATGCTAATGGAAGACACCACCCATGCTGCAGAGGTGGTCCGCAGTCTGACAAGCCCTACCAGCGCTCCTGAAAGGAGGTCCAACTTTCCTTCTCTGGAGGCAGTTGGGGGTCATTTATCCCTCCTCCAGAGGACCTGGCTAAATATCACAAAAGACACTTGGGTGCAGAGGATTATTTCCAGAGGTTATATATTATATCCATTCTCACAAAAGTTTCCCAATATTCCAACCAATCAGAGGAAAGCAGCAGCTCTGGAAATACTAAAGCTGCTAGAAAAAAAGTCATCCAGGAAGTGCCACCAGACCAGAAAGGATCTGGAATTTACTCAAGATTCTTTTTAGTGCCAAAGAAAACAGGGGACTGGAGACCAATTCTGGATCTCCGAAACTTGAACAAGTCAGTTTGACACTTAAAAGTTTCGGATGGTCACAGTCCAGTCCATCCTGCTATTTCTAGACAAGGTTGATTGGATGTGCTCAGTAGACCTTCAGGATGGGTACTGTCACATAAAAGTGAACAGAAGATCCAGAAGGTTTTTACTTTCCCAGCTGGAAACCAGTCATTATCAGTTCCAAGCCCTGCCGTTTGGTCTCACCACAGCCCCCAGGGTGTTCACCAAATGCATGCAGTGGTGGCAGCTCACTTGAGACTGCAGGGATTCCAGGTGTTTATGTATTTAGACGACTGGCTCATTACTGCTCCGACCAGGCATCTACTCATATTAGCAAGAGACCAGGTACTCCAAATTTGCTCCCTTCTGGGAATCACAATAAACTACAACAAATCTCTGTTACTATTTTCACTGCTTCCAGTGTAGTTGGTTTAGATTTTGAATTGCTTTTTTGGCAGCCACCATTATTAGACACAGCAAGGCCTTACCATGTCTAGGCAATTCCAATTCTGTTTCATAGCTCAGAAAAATCATCTTCCTCTTCAGATCAGTCTGCCCACCCAGTATCTCCTACAGTGCATCCTTCAAGGAATCCTTAAAGTCTACCAACTAATTGCACTCCCAGAAAATATGTTCCCAATTACCTCTTTCTTCCCATTCACACCTCTAACATTTACTGTCTGCCTGTAGAAAAATTCTCTGGAGTCTGCTTGGGATATAAAATGCCTATGTAAACATTTCCAGGCAAAAATCCTAAGTTTTCTAGATTTTGTTGCATATTTGGGAAACATACATATATCCTCTCATTGTTTCTTTGTGAATTGCTTATCCAATCTCTCTCCCCAATCCTTTCTAACCTCCTCTGATGATCTTATTGTTATCATGCAATATTTGTATGCTGTACTAATTATTCCTTTTTTTAATGGCAGCTTCTGTTTTAGATTATATTAAAAACTCTACCAGTGCATTTGTTTAGGACCCCCTAGTACTTATACTTTGGTATCAATCCCTGATAGAGAAGGCAGTCTCTAATCTGCAGTTCAAGTAAATTCTTGACGTGTTCCCATTCTGTCATCTTTCGCTCTCTAGTTATTTGCTCCCAATACCTGGGTTCCTCTGCCAATTTTTCCAATAAATTCTAGACCCCCTCTTGCCTATTGTCTGTATCCCTAATTGCAGTCATCCCTATCGGCAGAATCTCCTTTCTCCATTCCTGTGTTGGTTTAGTTCTTAGAATACTTTCTGCTACTTTATGGATATAATTACTGTTGTTCTCTTTAAAGGCCTGCATCCAAAATCCCAGCCTCTCCTTGTTTCTTGAGCTTTTCCCATGTTTCATCATCATTTCTTTCCACTTTGAATTGTAGTTTTCTGCTTATGCTATGTATAGGAGTCTTAACTGTGCAGCTCTGAAATACCCCTTTGAACTGGGTAATCCCAATCCGCCCTCTTCTACTGGAAGAATCAACTTATCTCACTTGACTCTTGCCGCCTTCCCCTCCCAGATAAAGTCCTTCAGCTCTGTATTAATTGCTACGCATAACTTCTCCTTTGGTTGATAAAAATATGCCTGACCTGTGTACAAGACTAAAGGGACTAAAAACATTTTAATTGCTTAAGTCTTACTATCCACATCCATAACTTCCATTGTCTCAGTTTTTGTATTATCTTTTGATTAGTCTCTTCTCACATATCCTTAGCTGCCACACTAGAATCATTTTTAATCCATACTCCTAAATTTTTCATTTTACTCATCTCCCCATAAGTACGAGTAATCATGAAACCAGTTCATGTGTGGGTACATAATTTACCACTACTGCCTTTGTTTACCTTCATTAATTTTGTATCCTGAAAGGATCTGAAACTGCCTCAAAATGTTCCACAACACTGTAATGTATTTTTCTGGTTTTATCAAGTACAAAATAATATTATCTGCAGATAAAGCAGCTTTTCTTGACTACCATACCAATTATATCCTTGAATTTCCGAGTCCCTTATTTTCTTTACCAGTGGTTCTAAATTTAATGCAAATAATAAAGATCGTAGGATCAAATTTCAATACAGTATCTGCAGTAGCTTCACTTCCCCTGAACAGAGTACAGACATTGAGTTCAGGTCGCAAAAATTATTCACACCACCAAAATTTCAACCGGATTAATTCTTCAAACCTTGGGGTCAATATCTGTGGCCATAATACTTGTTCCCCTGGCAAGATATATGAAAATTCTTCAGTGGATGCTAGTATCCCAATGGTCAAGTCTTTATTAAAGGATGTCAGTTCAAATAAGGATCACACAGACATGCAAGAAGTACCTTTGGTAATGAATAAGGTCAAATCAGCTTTTACAAGGCTGTCCATTCATTCTTCCTCAACCCAAAGCAATAGTTACCACAGACACATCCCAGATTGGGTGGGAGGGGGCACTTTCTTTGCAAGCTTTTCAGAATGCTCTACCTCTGGGGACAGTTACAATCCAAACAGTATGTCAGTAGTTTGGTATATCAACAAACAGGAAGGAAACAATCTTATGCCTTGTGTTGAGAAGTTCTGAGAGTGTGGCAATGGGTGATTTCATCCAACTGCTTTCTGATAGCAATGCACATTCCGGGGACGTCCAGTGTGACAGCAGACAGAATGAGCAGGTCCATTGTTGTACCTCAAGAGTGGTCTCTCAACAAAAAAGTGACGGAGTCTATTTTTCCTCAATGGGGTCAGTCTTGCTGTGATCTTTTCGCATCTCCCCTAAACAAGTGCATCAGCTTCTTTGCCCTTATCCCCCAGTGAGGATTCACCGATGGATGCTGTGTTCCACGATTGGCTCTCTGGTCTTCTCTGTGCTTATTTACCAACCCCTCTGATTCCCAAATTCCTACAGAAAGCTGGAAAATTGAAGAGCAAAGTCATCCTCATTGTACCTTATTGGCCTTGACAAGTTTGGTTCCCCTTCCTTTGGCTTATCTTCTTTACCCACTTTGGATTCTGGATCCAGTTCCAGACCTACTATCTCACTCAACAGGCATGATTCATCTGGACATGTCAAACCTCAAGCTAACACTGTGGTTTTTCCACTTCTATTAATAGCCAGACAACCTATGCTCTCATCCCCTGTTCATCATATACCTTTTTCTTCCCATAGAGCTACAGCTAGGAAGAGTAAATGAAAGAGGTTTGTTGGATGGATGGAAAACGTATCAATCCCTTTTCAATCCCTATACAAAGTGTACTGTGATTTTTGGCAGAAATTTTTAATGAGGGGCATAGCTCCCTCTACCATTAAGGTTCAATTGGCAACAATCTCTAACTTTCCTGTAAGAGTTGACAGTTCTTCTCTAGCTTCTACTAAGATATGCAAGGCATTCCTAAAAGGTACTATTTTACTTCGACCACTTTATAAAGATTCTACATGTTCGTGTTTCACTGTTGCAGTCCTGACATATGGGTTGCAGTCCTCAAATATGAGTTATCCGGCTCCCGGTAGCTATCAGTCAGTCTAAATACCAGAGTCCTAGGTATATGACGTCGGCTGCCTCCAGTTGTAAAACTGATGTCAGTATGTCAGATATAAAGGGAAGCAGCCGATGCCATTTCCCCAGTCTTTCTTGCCGCGGAGCCCGAAGCAGATGCAATTCGCACTAGTGCCGGTCGGCCGTTTACCTTCGTTTCGCTTTCCGACTACCAAGTTAAAGATACCTTCAGATAAGTACCCCATTGGGGATCCTCTTTTCTTGCTTTAACGAATGTCAGGTAAAGTTAATAACTGCCTTGACTGTGGAAAACAGATTCCGCACCATTCCTATTGTATAACTTGTTTGGGCCTTGAGCATGACATCCCTAACTGGGATCTCTGTGCTTCCTTTAACCCGCGTACCATATGCCGTAGAGCTAAGATTTTGTATAAGCATTTCGGAGTCTGGCCTAAGTTCGTCTGTATGGCGTCTTCTGGTCTCCCGACTTCGGATATACCTAGGAAACACAAAGACAAGGACCGTGACAGGCCTAGGTTTAAATCTACTAACAACGTACCGGTGAAATTGGTCATCAGCTTTCGCAGCCCCTGCAGTCCGCAGATTTTCAGCCTCTGCCAAGAAATTTACGGAGTCCTCCATGCCACAGGCTGCTATTTCGTCTTCAGACCCTCTGCCTGTCACTGCCTCAGATGGGTCCGGAGCCGCTTTGCAGGCACCGGCTTCTGACACCTCTTCTTTTTGACATGAGACCAGAACCAGACCAGCTATTGACATGAGACTAGAACCAGACCGGCTACCGTAATTCAGACTTCTGCAGTTACTAGGCCTCCCGAGTCCCTCCGGATTACTAGTAAACCTTGCAGCCACAAACCTACTCACAAGCAGGCGTCGGCCTCCCCTCCTGTACCTCAGTCATAGTTGGTAAAGATGGCTGGTGATCATCTTTCCCTGATTAGGGGCTCTCATTCCCCCCCCCCCACCTTCAAAGAGAGCTAGGGAAGTATCTCCTGATGTTTTGTTTGTCTCAGATTCTGAGATTTCCAGTATGTCTGCTGGTGAAGAAGGATATTCGCAACTTTTTTCTAGCTTTGAGGATTCTGATGCTGAGGACTCTATCCCTTCTGCCTCTCCTCCATAAAATGTTTCCTTTGGGGATACTTTGAATACTCTTAGGGAGCATTTTAAATGGGAATGTCAGGATTTTCCACAGTCTAAGAAAAGAGTCAGGGAATTTTTAGATTTGCCACAGCATAAGCCTCTGGCTATACCTCCAGTTTTGGAAGTTGTGGATGATGTTTTCATGGAAAATTCTTTAACTCCTAATTCTGTCCCTCCTGCCCCCAGAAAACCAGATATGTATTACAGGGTTCCTGAATCTCATCAATTCCTTTTTAAAAACCCTACTGCTGATCCAGAAATTATTTTGCAAGGTCACAAGGGTGTTAAGGCTACCATTGCTAAAAACCCTGTGCCTTCTGATATGGAATCACGGGCCTTGGACAGGTGGGGTAAAAGTCTATACCGCTGCAACTCTTGCCATTAGATCCGTGAATTGTCTTTTTCACATGCTTAAGTATCAGCAGCATACTTTGGAGGCTGTTAAGGCTAAACTTGGAGATATTCCTTCCATGACGGAGAACAAAGATTTACAAGACTTACTGAATTTTGCCACTTTAGTTAATAAGCATTCACTTAATTGTGGTTTTGACACTTTGGAGGCTTCCTGCAGAGCAACAGCCACTGGTTCCGTAATTAGAAGGCATGCTTGGCTCAGGGAGCAGCCTTTTTCTGAACCAGTTAAATCTAAATTCCTGGATGTTCCTTTGCACAAGGACAATCTCTTTGCTAATAAGGCTGAGGACGTACTAAAGAAGTTGGAGGATAAGGCAAAATCTATGCAAGCTGTAAAAGATTTCCTTCAGGTTCAGCCTCCTCGGTTTAGTAGGCATTGTCCTTCCAAGAATTGGCCTTTTCCTGATCCTAGCAAGCAGGGTCGCTCTAGACCTAGGGGTTTCAGAACTTCCAGAGGGCAGGCAACTGCCCCTCAAAGGGCTAAGCAATGGCATTCGTCTTCTGTTAAATCAGGGAGTTCTAAGCCAGCTTCCCAAAGCAGACATTCTCAATGACTCTGGTTTTCTTGTGCCTACCTCTGCGGACCCTGGGTTTCCTTTGGGGGGAAGGTTAGCCAGGTTCGCAGAGGTATGGTCTACCATACCTATATATATATATATATATATATATATATATATATATATATATATATATATATATTTATATATATATATATATATATATTTGTCTAGACGACAAATGGGTTCTCAGTATAGTGAACCAAGGTTACAAGTTTTACTTTCACACATTCCCTGTTTTACAAGGATACCCAGACATACCCAGAACTCTCAGGGCAGAGGTAGAAACTCAAATTTCTTCTCTACTGACTATGGCGGCTATAGAACCATTTCCTGCAAATCAGGCAGGCCTTGGTTTTTATTAAAGGCTTTTTCTGATACCCAAGAAAGGGGGCACCTGGCAACCCTATTCTGGATCTGTCCATTCTAAACACTTTTCTGGTGATTCCCAAATTCAAGATGCTCACCCTTCAATAATTACTACCAATGCTGGGCAAGGATTCATGGCTGGTAACTTTGGATCTCAAGGAGACTTATCTGCACATCCCAATAAGGGAAAGTTGCAGACAGTTCCTTCACTTCAGGGCTGGGGAGCAACACTTTCAATTCTCTGCATTGTCCTTTGGCTTATCTGTTGCTCCCAGAATTTTTACGAAGTGCCTGGCTCCAGCCATTGCTTTTTACAGGCAGAGAAACATTCAGATTTATCCTTACCTGGATGACTGTCTCATTCAAGCAAACTCCCCAGAACAACTAGAAAAGGATTTGGATTTCGTGAAGAAGATTCTCACCTCTTTGGGTTACACTCTCAATGGAAATAAGTCAAAGTTGGTTCCTTCAAGGGCGATTGTTTTCCTGGGAGCGAGTCTGAATACAGCCACCCAAATGGTATTCCTCCCTCAACAGAAGCAAGAAGATCTTTCCGCTTACTTCATGAACTTGGCAAGCATGACCCAGCTCTCTGCAAGGCAATTCCTGCAAGCACTGGGGTTCATGGCTCCATGTATTTTGATGATCCCATATGCAAGGCTGCATATGAGAAAACTTAAATGGTGCCTCAAGAATCTTTGGTGTCAACACACACAGGACCTAGACTTGATTCTTCCCCTGATTCCCTGTCTACAAATGGAGTTCCTCCGGTGGGTGACAGCCTGTTCTCAGAACAAGGGTCTGCCTTTCTGCCCACCGCCTGCCAGCCAGACTCTCACCACAGATGTCTCAGATGTTGCATGGGGGGCTCATCTGGAGGGCAGGGGCATACAGGGGACTTGGAGCACCCAGCAGATTCATCTGCACATAAACTTAAAAGAATTGATGGCAGTGCAGCAGGCCTTACTGGCTTTCAAGGACCTACTCTACCCTGGGACTCAGCTGATCAGGACAGACAATACCACAGTCATGTGGTACATCAACAAGCAAGGAGGGACTCACTCTTACCCCTTGTGCAGACAAAGCATGAGACTATGGTCCATAGCAGCATCCATGGGCTTGCATCTAATAGCCCAGTATCTTCCAGGGAGGCTAAACTCCTTGGCGGATCATTTGAGCAGACATGTTCTGGATCCTCACGAGTGGCAACTGAACAGGAACATTTTCCATCGCATCGCTCATCACTGGGGCACCCCACAAGTGGATCTTTTCTCCTCTCACACCAGTCATCTTCTTCCAACCTTCTGCACCAGGGAGTTTCACAGCAGAACTTGGAGGGTGACAACGTTGTCCTTCCCATGGACACATCTCTCAGTTTATGCATTCCCTCCTCTGCCTCTTCTTCCCAGAGTGCTGCTAAAGATAAGGGACGAAAAAACAAAGGCTATTCTGGTAGCTCCAGATTGGCCCAGGTAGCATTGGTATCCCCTCCTTCGTAGTCTTTCCCAGGGTCAGCCTTGGCATCTTCCCCTGGTACCAGATCGTTTGGTTCAGGAAGGGGGAAAGTTCCTTCATCCTCATCTTCAAACTCTGCATTTAACTGCCTGGCTAATACTTTAAATCTTTCCGAACAGGTGGTTGAAGTTCTTCTTGAGGCCAGGAGGCCTAGCACAAGAAAATCCTATGCAGATAAATGGAAGAGATTTTGCTCTTGGATGCTAGCTAAAGGTGGAGACTCTTCTCATCCTTCTCTTTCACTCATTCTTGACTACCTAGCAGGATTGCTTAATGGTGGGCTTTCCGTTTCTTCAATCAGAATTCACGCTTCAGCAATTTCGGCTCATTGTTATTTTGAGCAACCCATATTTTCTCACCCCTTGATGAAGCAGTTCCTGAGGGGAGCTAGTAAGTTTAGACCTCCCAGAAGAGCTCCTACTCCTGCTTGGGATCTTAATTTTGTCTTGGAAAAATTTACTCTGCCTCCCTTTGAACCAGCTGCCTCTGCAGATTTGAAGTTTCTATTCTGGAAGATTGCTTTCCTTTAGCTATTACTTCAGCTAGAAGGGTATCTGAGCTGCAAGCCTTAATGGCATTAGAACCTTGCATTATTTTTCACTCAGATCGGGTTTCTCTGAGAACCAGTCCCTCCTTTATGACGAAGGTGGTTTCCACTTTAACCCTTAACCAGTCTGTTCACCTGCCTACATTTGTCAACAGTCCTCAAAATAAAGGGGAAAGGATTCTGCATTCTCTTGATGTGCATAGACAGCTGAGATTTTACTTGGGCAGGACTAAATCCTTTCGAAATTATGAACAGTTATTGGTTAGTTTTGCTCCAGGGGCTCAGGGTAAAGCTATTTCAAAACAAGCCATCTCCAAATGGATTGCTCATTATATTCACTTTTGTTACCTGCAGCATGAGAAGGTTCCCCCACAGGGTATTAGGACCCATTCTACTAGAGCAGCCTCTACCTCTGCAGCCTTTCTGAGAGGTGTACCTACTAAGGACATTCTAGAAGCAGCTACTTGGTCTTCTGCCCGTACTTTCACAAAGCATTACAATCTGTCTTTGTTTTCTAAATCCAGGGATGGTTTTGCCTTTGCAGTTTTGCAGGGCCTCCTTACCAACCCTTAATCTGTGATCCTTCCCTCCCCCCTTTGTCTTCTTACTGGGTTTTGGGAATCAACCCATATGTGATGACTGCAACAGTGAAACATGAAGAACATAGTATAGTTTTGTACACTTACCATAAATGTAGATGTTCGAGTGTATTCACTGTTGCAGTCCTGGTTTCCCACCCACCATTCCCCCCTTTTTTCCTAAGGCACAGACTATAGATTTTTATTTTTTGTATGACATGTGTCCAGGGTGCTACCATTCCTGGGTTAGCCATCTTTTGGGGGCTCCTGACATTTAAGGCAAGAAAAACTGAGGAAATGGCGTTGGCTGCCTCCCTTTATACCTGATGTACTGACATCAGTTTTACAACCGGTGGCAGCTGACGTCATATACCAAGGACTCTGGTTTTTGGGCCGACTGAGGGCTACCGGGAGACCTGATAACCCATATGGGAGGACTGCAACAGTGAATACACTCGAACATCTACATTTATGGTCAGTGTACACAACTGTACTTTCTACATGGTATTTGAATCTTCTATTGCAGGCCTTACTTGATTTTCCATAAGGATAGAGTGTCCTTAAGAGCCAATCTTTCCTTCCTTCCTTTCCTAAAGTGGTTTCAGAATTCATTATCAACAAGTCTATTAACTTGCCCATTTTCTTTCGTAAATTTGAAAACAAAGGTGAATATATGATGTTAAGTTGTCTATCTCGTCTTCATTCTTGCTGGTTAGGACTCTGCCATCTTCAATAGCTCGAGAGCTGTTTACTGGCTCGAGGCTACCCCATATCCCATGATGCCTGGCACTAGTTACCCAGATCTCATTTGCTGCTTCAGACTGCGAGGTTGTTTTACTGGCTCAGGCTCGTATACTTTTTTATATTGCTTTTTTTACTAGAATTTATCCTTTAATAGTGTACCTAATTCCTTAATTGTACTATTCCCCTCCCTTAGCTAGATTCTTTAAATAGTATCTATCCCTGTTTTTTTCTTGAAAACTCGTTTTACTTAGAAAGTTTTCTCCACCCCTCCCCCTCCCTTCCCTTTTGCAGTAGCCGTTTAAATTAGAGGCAAACCCTTTTTTTGCCTTTTTCTAGTTTTAAAAAAATAAAAATAAAAAATAAATAATATATAACGTTTTTTAGGTAGTGTCTGTAGTAGTAGACTTTACTTAGTTTTTAGTGTGTGTTAGCTGTATAGTTTATAGTGTTTAGTTAGTTATACCTGCTAACTTGTTTTTTGCTTGTGTGTGCGTGTTTAACCTTGGTGTGTGTTTGGTAACATGTCCAAGGATACTAAAGTGTCCGGATTCAAGAAGTGTGACTCATGCTGTCAGAAAATGTTTCTGACAGATGGTCACACTTCTTGTGTCTACTGTCTGGGCACGGTGCACCTGCAGGACTCTTGTTCAGTCTGTCATGGTTTCAGCCCAAGGGTCCGGCAGGAGCGCAAAAATAAGTTAATCCTTCGGGGTTTGCTTAAGCCACAGGATTCACCGGCTAAGGCTCAGCCTGCGAAATCCTCCAAGCCACCCAAGTCTTCGGCTCCTAGTTCTGAGCTGTCATTGGGTGAAGCACCATCATCCGCCTCGGCTCCGGTCGGAGCCGATGTGCCTCCCTCACAGTCGACTCCAACACGAACTTCGGAGCCGTCCATGAGTCGAAAGAGATCTAGGTCTCCCTCCTTGGAGTCGATACGCTCAGCTCCACGGTCACCTCTGCTCCAATCAGAGAGCAGTCATAGGTCCTCTCACTCCTCTTGGTCCTCTAGACTTTCAGACCATGATTTGGAGAGAGTGGTCAGCAGGTTGCTGAAATCGCAGGCCCTAGCACAAATGTTGTCCAGCCCCCCCTCATCAGGTGTCTGCTCCGTCCACTTCTGCAGATATTCCTCCTCCCTTGAGTTCGGAGCCGGAGTTCGTTGGGGTTCGAGTCGTCGAACTGTCGGCTCCGATACCTTCTCCTTCGGTTCCATCGGCTCCGATCCCATCCTTGGTTCCGTCCTTGGAGGGATCTGGGCACCGGGATTCCCTCGTTGGCTCCGAGGGGGCGATTGGCATCGGACCCTTGTCTGACCCCGCTCTCCCCCTCGGAGCTTCGGCGCAGGTGAGCTTGGCTCCTACATTGGCTTCGGAGCCGTCCTACTTGGTGCAGAGAGGAATTCTGATTTCTTCGGAACCAGAGTCTTCTTTACATCCGGAGAGGGACGCCTTCGAGGTCATGAGGAGTGTACTGGCCCCTGAGCCAGTCCCACGATCAACCCCATCGGCTCCTCCCCCTATGGTGCCTGCGTCTGCCTCTGCCCCTCCTCCTGACCCCAAGTGTGGGGAACCAGCGCTCCGGGGCACCCCTTTGGGTGTTTCTTCCTCTTCCGAGGCCTCCCCTGATCACTCAGAGGAGCCACCTCATAAGAGGAAGTGCAAGAGGAAGCACGTTGACTCCCCTGAGTCTGTCACATCAGATACTGACTTAGAGGATTCAGAAGGGTCCCCGAGATCCCCTGTCTCCTTTTCAGACATCCTTGAAATCCTTAAGCAGAGGGGGAACTGGAATACCCTAGCCCCTTCCGAGGATAAGTCGGTATTTCTGGATGCGTTTGGTTCCCCACCCTCCACCTCCTGGGTGTCTCCGCCTTTCGACCCAGGTCTGAAGAAGTCTGTTTCATTAAAGACGAAACCTAGGTGAACTATCATCAGCATTCTTGTGCTTGGTGTGAATTGTGGCTCCTGATACTGAGTTGTGATTGCTTGGTTCTTCACTTGGAATTCTACAGTTCATTGGGGAGTCGTTGATATGTGGTTGGTGTGGTTAACATGGGGAACCTTTGCAGCCAGAGGCCACTTCACTGGAGACCTGACTTCTCCTAGTACTTGCTTCAGGCATGTTTCCATTATTGCATGCACTTGGTCACCCGTGCGTGCATTCTCAACTGTTGTCTGTTCTGCTCTTTGACTCCAGGAATTCAGCTTCCTTTGTTATTGCTGTACTTCAGGCCTCAAGTCTTCTGAACATTGTTTTTTAAGCCCATTTTCTTTTGGTGGATTTACTGCTTGGGTTTCATCCCATTCATAGAAGTTATTGGGGAGGCTCCCTGATGTTACACATATACAATAGAAAATGTACAAAACCTCCATTAAAGCAAAAGCATTTATAAGGTTATAACAGAAACATATTAAGAGTTCAGCAGTGAGTTAATTGCTTTGTGCAATAGGCAGACATTAAAGTCAATTCGTCCATTGTTCCACAAACCCTTTTCCCATTTTTTACACATGGGGGTCAGGGTGCAACTTAACAGTAACAGTCTAGAGCCAGTGTTCATACTGCTGGGTGGCTAGCTGTACCAAAGTTATTGTTCCATAGCACACACATGCATGCATACTCACTTCAGCCAATTTGGACTATTCAGTCCATCTCCTGCATGTCTTTGGAATGTGGGAAGAAACCAGAGCACCCAAAGAAAAAACACAAACACAGGGAGGAGGACATGAAGACTTAGCACAGAAGGTACCCCAGCTAAGAATCAGACTGGAGAACCTCTTGGTCTTAAGCATCAGTAAACATTTCATATAAAAAATGTACAAGGTTAGTTTTGAAAGTAGTACTCTAGTACACATTTATTAAAGTGAATGTCCCTGTAAGTCATGGGATTGTATTATTTTGTGGAAATGTTGGGTTAATCTTTATTGTTAAGTCTTGATTTGGAGAACATGTACTTACAAATGATTGAGGGTAAACTGTCATCCTCATGAGCTAGGTGCACTTGTGTAGTTGGCATACTACATCATTTTTTATGCTAGCAATGATTGTGTTCCTCTTTAAGGGTAAAGGGGCATGCTCAGGGACTGCGTGCACTTGTGTAGTTGTCATATTTCACCATATTGTATGCCAGCACTGATTGTTGTTGCATTGTTATATGCATTTCTGCCCAAGAAGTGTTTAGGAAGAATTCTGAATTGTTTGTTGAAGAGGATGAACCTAGTTGTAGAACCCTTAAAAGTAAAAGACTGACACAGAATATTAATAATCCCTGTGTCTTGAGACGAACCTCTCCAAATGCCGGCAATTCAGCAGCTTAGTCCAACAATAAATGCCAGTGGAAAAAATGTTCCAAAAATTCAATGAGGTCTAGAAACAAACTGGAAATTTATTAAACCAATATTAGTATCCAATGTTAAGCGCTTTCACTTGCTTGATAGCAAGCTTCATCAGAACAATGTAAAACAGACCTCTCAGCATTTAAATAAACTTTTTGGCGCCAACATACAAAATATTTTGTCTTAAAGGCATATGACACCACAAATTTACACAGTTATACAGCACCAATTGTCATATCACAAAAATGTCCTCAATCTGTGCTGTTCACAACACAAATACAAACACAAAACATAATATAATCTAAAAACTTGAAAAATAAAATATTAATATATACATATATAAATTTTCTATTTATGTACGGAATTAATATTTCTAACATATTCTGTCAAAACTGACCTATAAAAGTCTAATCAATTGAACAGTATATATTCTGTGTATATGACTGTCCTAAATCTGACGAGTCAGAAAATATGGCTGTAATATGCCATCAGTGTGTAATAAAAATAATATAAAACAGTAATAAAATTATTAATGTCTTATAGTCACACATTAGTTTCTAAATATAGCTGCTAGATGTACCAATAAACCACAAGCTCAACCCATAATTAACAAAGGTTTTATAGAAATAACATCATTAAGTCCTGGTGGGGTTGAAGAATCCAATAATACCTGCCACCAATACTCTTAACTTAAAATAATGCCTATCTCCACATTTTTTAATATGCCTGTAAAGTGCATTCTTTTCATCTTTTGTCCTTATACTATATAAATGAGAGAATATCCGCTTATTAAATTTCTTCTCAGTTTTTCCTATATAAAATCCTGAGCATGCCATACATTTAGCCATATATACAATCATCTTAGTACAATTGCCTTGTTTGAATTTAACTTTTGTGCTGTTTATGTTCTGCAACACTAAACTTTTTTCCTGAAAAATGTAGCCACACTGTTTACAATTTCCACATTTTTTAGTATAAGTATCTTATAATACTGGTTTTAAATTACTTTTCACTAAATATTTCTTAATATTGTACCCCATCTTGAACACAAATCTAGGTCTTGTTCCTAATATACTGACTAATTCCCCATCAATAGATATAATATTCCAGTTGGTAGTCAAAATATTCTTAACTTTACCAATATATGGTCCATATTCCAACGCACAGCATTTCCCATATGATGGACTGTCCACTAAAGAATGTGCTATTGTATCATCAGTCACCCATGATTCAAAATGTGAACCCAACAAAGGTTTATATTTACTGGTCCATCCTTCGATGGCCAACTGACTAACTCTAGCCATCATCTTATCATCATATCCTCTTTCCTTAAACATGGTCGTAATATATGCCACTTCCTCTATCATATCTTTGTACACAGAAGTCATTCTAATGGCACGTATAATCTGCCCTTTATAAATATTAATGAACCTGTTGCTGGGATGGTTGCTGGAAAATTCTAAATAACTGTTAGAAAAAGTATTTTTTCTATAAATTCTTGACTTGAACCTAGGTCCCATTTTAGTAACACATGTGTCCAAGTAGGGTACACCATATTCATTCCTATGCAAAGTGAATTTGAGATAACTACTGCTCTGATTGAGATATTCTAGGAATTGGTCCAAAACGTCAGAACTCCCTTCTCATAATATGTATATCATCTTCTTTCGGCTGTTCCCGTTATGGGGTCGCCACAACAGATCACCTGTTTCCATTTCTTCCTGTCCTCTGCATCTTGCTCTGTCACACCAACCACCTGCATGTCCTCTCTCACCACATCCATAAACCTTATCTTAGGCCTTCCTCTTTTCCTGTTACCTGGTAGCTTCATCCTTAGCATCTTTTTCCCAATATACTCAGCATCCCTCCTCAGCACATGTCCAAACCAACGTAATCGTGCCTCTCTGGCTTTGTCTCCAAACCTTCCAACCTGGGCTGACCCTCTAATATACTTATTCCTAATCCTGTCCACCCTCATCACACCCATTGCAAATCTTAACATCTTTAATTCTGCCACATCCAGATCAAACTCCTGCCTTTTTGTCAATGCCACTGTCTCCAGCCCATATAACATAGCTGGTCTCACTACCCTCTTGTTAGACCTTCCCTTTCACTCTTACAGGTACTCGTCTGCCACAAATCACTCCTGACACTCTTCTCCACCCACTCCATCCTGCCTGTACTCTCTTCTTCACCTCTCTTCCACACTCACCATTACTCTGAACTATTGACCCCAAGTATTTAAACTCATCCACCTTCGCCACCTCTGCTCCTTGCAGCCTCACCATTCCTCTATCCTCCCTCTCATTCACACACATATATTCTGTCTTAGTCCTGCTGACCTTCATTCCTCTTCTCTCTAGAGCATATCTCCATCTCTCCAGGGTCTCCTCCACCTGTTCCCTACTCTCACTACAGATCACAATGTCATCTGCAAACATCATAGTCCATGGGGACTCCTGTCTGATCTCATCTGTCAACCTTTCCATCACCATTGCAAATAAGAAAGGGCTCAGAGCTGATCCTTGATGTAACCCCACCTCCACCTTAAACGCATCCATCACTCCCACCGCAGACCTCACCGCTGTCACACTACCCTCGTACATATCCTGTACCACTCTTACATACTTTTCTGACACTCCTGCCTTCCTCATACAATACCACAACTCCTCTCTAGGCACCCTGTCATATGCTTTCTCTAAGTCTACAAAAACACAATGCAACTCCTTCCAACATTCTCTGTACTTCTCCATCAACACTATCAGAGCAAAGATCGCTTCTGTAGTGCTCTTTCCTGGCATGAAACCATACTGCTGATCACTAATCATCACGCCCCTTCTTAACCTTGCTTCCACTACTCTTTCCCATAACTTCATGCTGTGACTGATCAATTTTATCCCTGTGTAGCTACTACAGCTCTGCACATCACCCTTATTCTTAAAAATCGGTACCAAAACACTTTTTCTCCATTCCTCAGGCATCCTCTCACTTTCCAAGATTTCATTAAACAATCTGGTTAAAAACTCCACTGCCATTTCACCTAAACACCTCCATGCTTCCATCTGGGCCAACAGCCTTTCCATTCTTCATTCTCTTCATAGCTATCCTTACTTCCTCCTTGCTAATCCATTGTACTTCATGATTTACTGTCCCTACATCATCCAACCTTCTCTTCCTCTCATTCTCTTCATTCATCAACCCCTCAAAGTACTCTTTCCATCTCCTCAACACACTCTCCTTGCTTGTGAGTATGTTTCCCTCATTATCCTTTATCACCTTTACCTGCTGCACATCTTTCCTAGCTCAGTCCCTCTGTCTTGCCAATCGGTACAGGTCCTTTTCTCCCTCCTTAGTGTCCAACCTTTCATACAACTCTTCATATGCCTTAGCCTTCGCCACCTCTCTCTTTGCCATGCACCTCATCTCCTTATACTCCTGTCTACTTTCTTCATATGTCTGACAATACCACTTCTTCTTTGCCAACCTCTTTCTCTGTATACTCTCCTGTACTTCCTCATTCCACTACCATGTCTCCTTGTCGTCCTTCCTCTGTCCAGATGTGATACCAAGCACCTTTCTAGCCGTCTCCCTTACTAGCTCTGCTGTAGTTACCCCGCTATTTGGTAACTCTTCACTACCACCCAGTGCCTGCCTTAACTCATCCCTGAACTCCACCTCACAATTACCCTTTTTCAATTTCCACCACTTGATCCTTGGTGCTGTCCTCACAATCCTCCTCCTCTTCTTGATAACCAATGTCATCCTACAAACCACTATCCTATGCTGCCTAACGACACTTTCTCCGGTCACCACTTTACAGTCTCCAGTCTCCTTCAAACTGGCCCTCCTACATAAGATATAATCCACCTGTGTGCATCTTACTCCACTCTTGTATGTCACCCTATGCTCCTCCCTCTTGTTAAAATACGTATTCACCACAGCCATGTCCATCCTTTTTGCAAAATCCACTACCATCTGACCTTCTGCATTCCTTTGTTTAACACCATACCTACCCATCACTTCCTCATCCCCTCTGTTCCCTTCACCAACATGCCCATTGAAATCTGCTCCAATCACCACTCTCTCACCCTTGGGTACAGTTATCACCACTTCATCCAATTCACTCCAAAATTTTTCTTTCTCATCCATTGCACACCCAACTTGTGGAGCATACACACTAACAACATTCATCATTACACCATCAATTTCCAGCTTCATAAACATCACTCTATCCAACACTCTTTTCACCTCCAAAACACTCTCAGCATACTGTTCCTTCAGAATAACTCCTACGCCATTTCACCTCCCATCCACACCATGATAAAACAATTTGAACCCACCTCCGATACACCTAGCCATACTCCCCTTCCATCTGGTCTCTTGCACACACAATATACCAACCTTCCTTCTGTCCATCATATCAGCTAGCTCTCTTCCTGTACCAGTCATACTGCCAACATTCAAAGTTCCGACCCTCATTACCACAGTCCTAGCCTTTCTCCTCTCCTCCTGCCTTCGGCCATGTCTTCCGCCTCTTCTCCTCCTTCGGCCAACAGTAGCCCAATTTCTGCCAGCACCCTGTAGGCTAACAGTACTGGTGGTGGTCGTTGTTAACCCGGGCCTCGACCGATCCGGTATAAAAAATTTTCTTGGTGACTGCATGAAATGTTTTGGCGAAGTTTTGCACTGGATGCCCTTCCTGACGCAACCCTTCCCATTTATCCGGGCTTGGGACCAGCACAAAGAAATGCACTGGCTTGTGCATCCCCAGTGGCTGGGTTCCCATAATATGTATATATCATCTAGATATCGGGAATAATATTTGATATATTTCATGAACTGACTATTAAACACCTTATTCTCTTCCCAATCTAACATAACCAAATTGGCGAAAATGGGAGCACACGCTGCTCCCATAGCAACGCCCCTGGTTTGTCTGAAGAGTTCTCCCTCGAATAGAATGTAATTATATTCAAGGACAATTGACATCATATCCAATAATAAACATGTTTTATCTCATTTAAGGTCTGCATATTTATGTATACTGTTAGCAAATGCCTCTAAACCTTCAGTTTTGGGAATACAAGAGAAGAGATCTACAACATCTATAGTTGCAAATAACAGATTGTTTCTTCTCAAGGGGCATTGCTATGGGAGCAGCATGTGCTCCCATTTTTGCCAATTTGGTTATGTTAGATTGGGAAGAGAATAAGGTGTTTAATAGTCAGTTTATGAAATATATCAAATATTATTCCCGATATCTAGATGATATGTACATATTATCGGAAGGGAGTTCTGACTTTTTGGACCAGTTCCTAGAATATCTCAATCAGAGCAGTAGTTATCTCAAATTCACTTCGCATAGGAATGAATATGGTATACCCTACTTGGACACGTGTTTCTAAAATGGGACCTGGGTTCAAGTCAAGAATTTATAGAAAAAATACTTTTTCTAACAGTTATTTAGAATTTTCCAGCAACCATCCCAGGAATAGGTTCAGTAATATTTATAAAGGGCAGATTATACGTGCCATTAGAATGACTTCTGTGTGCAAAGATATGATAGAGGAAGTGGCATATATCACGACCATGTTTAAGGAAAGAGGATATGATGATAAGATGATGGCTAGAGTTAGTCAGTTGGCCATCGAAGGATGGACCAGTAAATATAAACCTTTGTTGTGTTCACATTTTGAATCAGGGGTGACTGATGATACAATAGCACATTCTTTAGTGGACAGTCCATCATATGGGAAATGCTGTGTGTTGGAATATGGACCATGTATTGGTAAAGTTAAGAATATTTTGACTACCAACTGGAATATTATATCTATTGACAAGGAATTAGTCAGTATATTAGGAACAGGACCTAGATTTGTGTTCAAGATGGGGTACAATATTAAGAAATATTTAGTGAAAAGTAATTTAAAACCAGTATTACAAGATACTTATACTAAAAAATGTGGAAATTGTAAACAGTGTGGCTACATTTTTCAGGAAAAAGGTTTAGTGTTGGAGAACATAAACAGCACAAAACTTAAATTCAAACAAGGCAATTGTTGTACTAAGATGATTGTATATATGGCTAAATGTCTGGCATGCTCAGGATTTTATATAGGAAAAACGGAGAGGAAATTTAATAAGCGGATATACTCTCATTTATATATTACAAGGACAAAAGATGAAAAGAATGCACTTTACAGGCATATTAAAAAATGTGGAGATAGGCATTATTTTAAGTTTCCTATTATTGACAGTGTTCAAATAGATATTGGGGGGGGGGTGGGATTGCAAGGGCCTGTTATCATACAAAGAGTATTGGTGGCGGGTATTATTGGATTCTTCAACCCCACCAGGACTTAATGATGTTATTTCTATAAAACCTTTGTTAGTTATGGGTTGAGCCTGTGGTTTATTGGTACATCTAAAAGCTATATTTAGAAGCTAATGTGTGACTTTAAGACATTAATAATTTTATTACTGTTTTATATTATTTTTATTACACAATGATGGCATATTACAGCCATATTTTCTGACTCGTCAGATTCAGGACAGTCATATACACAGAATATATACTGTTCAATTGATTAGACTTTTATAGGACAGTTTTGACAGAATATGTTAGAAATATTCGTTCCGTACATAGACAATTTATATATGTATATATTAATATTTTATTTTTCAAGTTTTTAGATTACATTATGTTTTGTGTTTGTATTTGTGTTGTGAGCAGCACAGATTGAGGACATTTTTGTGATAAGACAATTGGTGCTGTATAACTGTGTAAATTTTTGGTGTCATATGTCTGTAAGACAAAGTATTTTGTATGTTGGCGCCAAAAAGTTTATTTAAATGCTGAGAGGCCTGTTTTACATTGTTCTGCTGAAGCTTGCTATCAAGCAAGTGAAAGCGCTTAACGTTGGATACTATATTGGTTTAATAAATTTCCAGTTTGTTTCTAGACCTCATTGATTTTTTGGAACCTTTTTTTCCACTGGCATTTATTGTTGGAATAAGCTGCTGAACTGCTGGCATTTGGAGAGGTTCGTCTCAAGACACAGGGATTATTAATGTTCTGTGTCAGTCTTTTCTTCGGTAGTTTTACGGAACATTTTTTGTGTTGGTTCTTAAAAGTAAAAGAGGGTCACCTAGAAGGTCAGCCAATTATAATAAGAATGCATATTTTAACTGCAAAAATTAAAAGTTACTCTTGAAGGGATGCTTCTTTGTCTGTCCTTTTCCATTCTTACATTGTGCTGTTCTGCTTGTCTTAGAACAGGGTGTCCTCCTGTTGCTTGAACTTTACTGCTCAGGGAACTGCTTGCGGCCACCCCTTATATGAAAAAATACTGTGCCCATTAGTTTGTTGTGCCTCTGTCCAGCAGTGACACAGAGATGATTCCCGGGGTAAACCTACGATCTCCCATCCACAGGTCTAGATTTCTCTTGATCAGAGTCAGCGAGGTGCTCTGCCTCACATGGACCGGGATTCTATTCCACAGCATAGGGAGTCTCTGAGTGATAAATCTATCCCTCCAGCACGTCCTATTTATATTCGTGCTAAGGTTTAAGTCGCTTGCTCTAGTGGTTTTGGTGGATTTGGATTTTTGAGGTGGAGCATGTCCATTAATTCCGGGTTGGACATGGCCTTGTATGTCAGGCACATGTCACCTCTGAGCAGACTGTATGCGACTGAATAGAGCTGGAGTTTCTTCAATCTGGCAGCATATGACAGATTTTGGAGTCCCTTTATCCTTTTGGTGAGGAACTTTTGGGGTCTCTCCAATTGCTGCAGATGTCGGGTGAGATACATCCCGAATGGGGCATTGTACTCGATCATTGGTCTGATAAGTGAAGAGTACAGGGGAACAATGACCTCACTAGATCTGGATGTGAATCCCTTCATGATCAGGTGGGCAATGTAGAAGGTCTTTCTAACCACTTTAGCAACGTGAGTGTCAAAAGAAAGGCCACTGTCAACCTGGGTCCCCATGTCCCTGATAACCTCTTCTGTGCTTAGTGGATTGCCACCTATATGGTAGCTTGGGGTTACCTTGTTTTTCCCGAAGGGTATGACTATACATTTTTGGCATTTAACTTCAGGCCATGGCTCTGGCACCAGCTATCTGTTTCCGTGAGTCCCTTCTGAAGGATATCCGTGTCCGATGCACTTTCCACTATGGCGCCCAGTTTGCAGTCGCCTGCAAACTTTGTCAGCCAAAGTCCTCCCATGTTGGCCTGTACTTCTGAGAAGTAGATGCCAAACAATAGGGGTCCAAGGACCGAGCCCTGTGGGACACCACTTGTGACCGGCTTGGAGTCTGACATAGCGCCAGCAATTCTAACCCTGTGGGTTCTGTCCTTAAGCCAGTTTGCAACCCATCTTGTGACATATGGGTTTACATTTAAGCTGGTAAGTTTTTCTACAATACCCAAGTGGGGTATTGTGTCGAAAGCCTTTGCAAGGTCAAGGTAGGCTGTATGGACTGCCTTTCCCTCATCAATGGCCTTGGTGACTGTTTCGAAGAAGTCGACCAAGTTCAAAAGGCATGATCTTCCCTTGACAAAGCCAAACTGGGTCGGGTCCAATGTCTGCAAGTCCCCTATATCTTTGTTTATGAGCTCCATTATGATCCTCTCCATAGCTTTGCAGACTAGACTTGTTAAGCTTATGGGGGGATAATTACCAGGGTCTGTAGAGGCGCCGCCTTTGTGGAGTGGGACCACATTGCCGTACGCCACTCCTTGGGCACGTATCCTGTGGTAAGGCTGAGATTAAACAGCTGCCTTATGTGCGGGTTTAATTCCTCATTTAGCTCGTGTAGCACACAGCCGGAGACACCATCCGGTCCCATTGATGCTGTGTTTTTAGCTTTAGAGAGAGCAGCTTTCACCTGCGCATTTGAGATGTCCGGGAGGCTACACTCGGCTGGGATAGTTATCTCTCCTTTAGGGGAGAGGGGTGAAGTTTGCACTGAACCTGTCTGCCAGTATGTTGGCAATGTCTGTGGGTTCAGTGATTTTTGTATCATTTTGGACTAATTCTGAGCATATCTGGGAGTTTCCACCCAGGTTCCTAACATAGCTGAAAAAGGCCTTATGATTGTCCTTTGAATCCATGGCAATTTTTCTCTCAAAATTGGCCTTAGTTGATTTTATGAGTGCTCGTATTTTTTACTAATAATGATCAGGGGTGACTTCCCTTTTATGGATTTTGTTCTATCATGTAATAGCTTTCTCCTCTTATTGTAAAGTTTGTTAATGGCTGGGGTCCACCAGACTGGACGTTTGCCCTTTGTGGAAAGAGTCTTGGTTTTATTTGGGATTGCCTGATCCATGCAGTCCTGGAGGTGTTCATAGAAGGCATTTGTAAGGGCTTCCGCAGCTTGGGTTGTGGTTTCCACTGGCTCAGGGGCCTTGAAGGATACCACACCAGTCTTGAGTAGTGTGAAGTTTGCTTTAGAGAAGTTCTTCACTATGGTCTTTTTTGTTTGGGGTGGGGACGGGATGTGGATTTCCAGTGAGATTAGTTTATGATCAGATCTCACCAATGAGGGATATACTTCCGGTGTGGAGCATTTTGTCCCCATGTTTGTGACAATGAGATCTAGTATATTTTCTCCTCTCGTGGGAACAATAACTAGCTGTTCCATGGCATTTGAATTTATGAACTCCAGGAACCGTTGGGCTAGAAAGTTAGGGCTTGAGTAATGTTCCCAGTCTATATTCGGGTAGTTGAAGTCACCCAATATGATGGTGTTTGGAGATACATTTATACCCTCCAGTGTCTTCAGGAAGGCTGTGTGGGGTTCCTGAGTTTGAGTGGGTGGCCTGTAGCATGCTACAATTTGTAGAGCAGTTTTGCCTATGGTTAGTTGCACCTGGATGGTTTCCGAAGCTTATGCGTTGCCACCAACCTGGAGGTGTGGGTATCCTTTATGAATATGGATACACCCTCCTTTTGTGGTGTGGTCCGGGTTTTGGGGCGGAACGCATGATATGAGGTAAAACCTAATAGTGCTGGGGTGCTCTCAGGAGCCTTGAACCAGGTTTCAGTTACAGCACAGACATCGATGTTCTCCATACTGAGAAGGGCCTCGAGTGCGTGCATTTTGAGATTTAGACTTCTGGCATTGAGCAGCATTACCCTCAGTTTCTTCCCATTTTTGTTTTCTAGGGTGGTAGGTTTAGAATTTGAGCCTTGCCTAAAAAGGCACTATGGGGTGGCAAGAGCCTTAGCCAATATCCGGAATCCCAGGGTGACAGGTGCAAGCCGTCCCTTGAAGCAGCGTGGCTTGTCAAGCATGTCATCCCAGGCAGACAGACACTGGATCCCCTTTGAATGACACCAGACATTAAGCCAATTGTTAAAGCTGATCATCTTGTCTCTATATTGTGGCATCATTCTTGGTGAAGGAAGGATACTGCTCAGGGTTAGGGTCATACCTGCCTGGGCTACATAATCAGAGAGCTCCTCTATGTCTCTTTTCATGTAGTCCAGGAGGTGCGTCTCAGGTCGTTCACACCAGCATGGACAATGACTGTGTCATATTTGTACTTGCCGTGGAGTGACCCAAGTGCTTGTGTTATGTGGCGGATTCTAGCCCGATAGGCAGCTTACTGTGACCCTCTCCTTGTTCAGCCTGGTGAGTGGGACGTCAGTGTGTCTGACTATGGTGTCACCTATGACAAGTATGTTTGGTGTTGTATTTGGCCTTAAGGGCTGTGACTGCTTTGCACACTGCTTTTGTGGTTTATGTGTTGCTTGTGGGGTGTCTTGAGGTAGCAGTTGTTGGGTGTCTGCTTTGGAGGCCTCTGCTGTTTAGGTAAATTTTTACTCAGAGCCTTCGAGTATGCCTTTGTGTGTTTATGTGTTTGATTCAGTGGAGTGGTAGCATTATGTGAGGCTGGTTTTGTGGTGTGTGTAGTTGCCTTCTCCTCCTGTCTGGTCTTGCCAGTCCTGAGTTGAGAGAGCTCAGTCTCCAGTTTGGCTAAATAGCTGCATCTCTCGCAAGTATTTGTGTTATGTGGGAGGAGGGAGAGGGTTGTCTGTGTACATGAGGCAGTTATGACATTGCCTCAAGATTCCCAGATTCACCAGCTGGACCGGAGAGGAGATTGACAACTGACCTTTGGACATGCTAGAATAATATTGGGAAATCCTTAATTGAAAACAAGGGCCAGTGGGGAGTGAGGGTGTAGTGCTTTTAATTTTTAGTGCTGACTTATATAATTGCTTTAGTGAGCAAGTGCCAGGTAACTTGAGTGCAATGTGTTACAAGTAACTAAATGCAAAACGACAAACAGTAACTTTCTTTCAAGTGAAACAAGGAAATAAGTACAGTAAGCAATGCAGATATCACTAGTGATCCACAGAAGCTGAGAAGTTGCGTATTAGGTGGAATTAGCTTCCAGGGAAATAACAAGCAAACAAACAACAAGCATATAAACAAAGCTAGATTCAGCAGGCCTGGATCTAGTCTATGCTAGAGCAAACAAGGTGTACCAATTTCAGTAAGATACAGTTCAAATATTCAGGCACTATAAACCTCTAACCAGAAATTCCCAGCTCAGAAGGGCAGAGTCCAGCCTCTTCTCCCACAAGAGTGCAGACCACGAACCTTCTTAATGTAAAATAACTGGCCTGAAGCCCAAGTGCCTAAACCAGAACTAATACACTTGGACACTGGGCTCTCAATCAGCAGTTCCCAACTTAGATGGATGAAAGCTACCTGTCCTGCCACCACAGTGCTTGCCACAAACCTTCCTAATGTAAAACAACTGGTCTGAAGCCCAAGTGCTTAATCCAAAAGACTTAGAATGATAGCTACACTTTAATCAAGTTACAACCAAGCAGTAATAAATACCATTGAATACTTTAGAGAATGTCTGGATTAGTGCTCAAGTTACACAAACAAAGCTAGATCCAGCAGGCCCGAATCCAGTCTATGCCACAGCAAACAAGGCGCACCAACTTCAGTAAGAAACAGTTCAGATATGCATGCACTATAAGCTTTTAACCAGAAATTCCCAGCTCAGAAGGGCAGAGTCCAGCCTCTCCTCCCACAAGAGTGCAGACCACGAACCCTCTTAATGTAAAATAACTGGCTTGAAAGCCCAAGTGCTTAAACCAGAATTAATACACTTTTAGAATAACAGACACTGAGCCCTCAATCAGCAGTTCTCAACCTAGAAGGATGTAAGCTACCTGTTCTGCCACAACAGTGCAGACCACAAACCCTCTCAGTGCAAAACAACTAACTGGTCCGAAGCCCAAGTGTTTAAACCAAAAGGCTTAGAATGAGTTACACCAAGCAGTA
Organism: Protopterus annectens; assembly: GCF_019279795.1. Lineage (NCBI taxonomy): Eukaryota > Metazoa > Chordata > Ceratodontiformes > Protopteridae > Protopterus > Protopterus annectens. Next base: position 1,189,976,261 of record NC_056745.1, read on the forward strand.
ATAAATACAATTGAGTATTTTTAAGATGATGCAAAAGTAAAATGAAGTAGGTAGAAACACAAGTACAGTGAAAGCAGATGAAAATTTTTTTTTTTTTTTTTTTTTATTATCTGAACAAGTGCTGAGATCAAAGAAACAGATTTGAGTGCTGAAACTAGAAAACTGGCTAGTTATAAGAAAAAAAAAACAAGCTAGAAGGCTTCCCTCAAACAAAGAAGGGCTTGGGGGCTCAGAAGCCTACAAATAGTCTATACCACTTAACAAGAAAGGCAGGAAATAAGCTTAGTGATCTGCAAGTGATTTTTGTTGCTGGATCTTAGTGGTCTGGTGGTGTGATAGGGTTGGAGTAGATTCTGGAGGGATGGGACATTTAGTGGATGATTTACTAGTTTGTGGGTGAGTGAGAGTTGATACCATTAAAGGAGGTGAGGGAGTTCAAGCCAGCCCAGTTCAGCAAGTGAGAGACAGTGGTGACTATGGTAGGATGCCCCTGTGGCGAATTTGGCGATTTTGTTGTAGCAGGTCTCTAGCTTGTTTAGATCGCATTGCCTTAGGTTGGTGTATATTGGACAGGCATAAAGTAGGGTGGAGATAAGATGGGAATTTGCCATTGAAATCTTTGCTGCTTTGGTGAGAAGTTGCTTATTTCTGTATAGCGCTCCTAGTTTTTTGTGGACTTTTTTTATGGTCATGGATATGTGAATGTCAAATTTTAGTTTATTGTCTATTTCCACTCCTAGCAATTTGGTGTGTTCAGTTGGGTATATAGTGGTGTTGTCTTTTGCAGTGATGTTAAAATGAGAGTTGTTTTGAGTATGTTTGGTGGGTTGGAAGATGAGTAGTTTAGTTTTGTTTGGGTTGAGTATTAATTGGGCATCGGATAACCAAGTTTCAACAGAGGAAAAGGCTTCCTGTGTGACTTTTTGCAGTTTGGGTAGGGACTGGGCTGAGCAGATGATGGTTGAGTCATCTGTGTATTGTATGAGTGTGCCATGTTTGGTGGCAGAGGCTAGATTATTGGTGAAACAGAGAAGAGTAGGGGTCCAAGGATGGATCCTTGGGGAACCCCTATGGAGACAGATAGTTGGGGAGATATGTCATTCTGCCATACAACGGATTGTTGGCGGTCAGACAGGTAACTCTGAAACCAGTTGGTGACTGACTGTGAGAAGGATAGGTTATTGAGGACAGAGATAAGTTGTTTGTGTGGGACCACGTCAAATGCTTTAGATAGGTCTAGGAAAGTAGCAGAGGAGAGATAGCCATTGTTTTTATGCTGAAGGATAGTGTTAGTAAAGGAGAGTAAGGCAGTGGTGGTGCTATGGTTTGGTCGGAAACCATGCTGAGTATTGGAAAGGAGGTTGTTAGTAAGGAGGTAGTCTGAGACCTGAGAGTGTATGCATCTCTCTAGTATTTTGGAGAGTGGAGAGAATAGCTATGGGGTGGTAATTGGTTAGTTCTGTGGAGTGTCCGCCTTTGTGGAGGGGAATTATATGTGATACTTTCCACAGTGTGGGAACGTAACTTTCTGACAGAGATCGGTTAATCAAGATGGATACTGGGTAGGCCAGAGCATCAGCTGCGATTTTTAGGTATTCACTTGGGAGGTTGTCTGCTGCTAATCTGGTGGGCTTAAGTTTAGTTAAGAGTTTTTTATGTTGGAGGTAGGTACAGGAGAAAAAGAGAAGGCAGTGGGGAGATTACTAGTTGAAGGTGTGGGTTGGAGGGGAGGGGGGCTGTGTTGTTTAGCTAATGGTAGTATGGTTTGTGTGAAGTGTGTGTTGAATGAGGTAGCAATATTTTCTGAGGAGTGAGGGATGTTAGGAGGAGGGGGTACTGACTTTACCTGAGTGGAGGATGGAGTTTATGGAGGACCAGAATTGTTTGGAGCTGTGTTGGGAGGAGTCTAGGGCAGACTGGTAGTATTGGAATTTGTCCTGTTTTATTAGCTTTTTGACTCTATTGCGTAGTTCTAGGAATTTCTGTCTAATTGAGGGGGTTTTGGTTTTGTGCCAGTGCTCCCAGGCTTTATCCCTGTTTTTCATTTCTGACTTGGTGGTTTTCTGTAGCCATGGGGAGGGTTGTGCTTTGATTCTGGAAAGTCTTATGGGGGCATGGTAATTAAGGATGCTCAGGAAGGTAGTATTAAAAAATTCAACTGCGTCATCAAGACTGAGGTACTTTACAGGATGCTAGTTACATTCTTTGAGGGATGAGATGAATGTGAGTGGGTTAAAGTTTAGTTTTTTACGTATTTGACAGTAGATGACAGGTTTAGCTTGGTATAGGTTTTTTTTGAGTAGGAATATTGGGGAGTGATCACTGAGGCTATCTGATAAGCAGCCTGTTATATATGACTGGGGGCTCTTACTGACTAGTATCCAGTCCAGGGTAGTGTGCTTGTTGGAGTTTTTATTTATCCTGGTTGGCGACTGGACTAGTTGGGTGAAGCCATGAAGGTTTACATGATGGGTTGGATGGTTGCCAGAACAGGATTGCCAGTCAATATTGAAATCACCTAAAATGATAGTTTCTTGGGGGAGATGTTGGGTAGACCAGCTGAGGAGGTTTTCTAGTGGAGGGATGTTTTGGCCAGGTGGGAAGTAGCATACAGTTATGTTGATGGTTTTGTTTTGGTTTATTTTGAGTTTGGTATATATTATTTCTTCATTGCCTATTTGTGGAGCTGATGATTTTAAGATCTGGATGTTTAGATGCTGTTTAAATATTATAGCTACACCGCCTCCTTTCTTGTTTAGCCGGTCTACTCTTATTATGCCATAACCTGTAGGGAGTATTTGCTCACTGGTAATGTGAGGTTTTAGCCGGGTTTCTGTCAGGATGACTATATCTGGGGAGTACAAGTCTATGGTGGCATGGAGTTCATGGACTTTGTTGGATATACTTCTAATATTTAGGCTTAGTAGAAGGAAGTCACTTGGCTTTCTATTGGCTGTAATATGGGAGACGTTGTGGTTTCTAGTCTGATTATGAGGATTGGGGTTGGAGATGGTAGGGCCAGGGGTTTGCTGCTAAGGTTAAGGGTTGCCACAGCGGAACTCCGGTCAGCTAGTGACTGGCAGTCGATTTGTATGGTGCTGAGGTGCCAGCCCAACGCCCAACCTTCAACGAAGGCACGCCCATTCACACATGTCTTTCCAGTGCCACTCAACTGCAGGGAGGGCATGCAGACTAGTGGTTTATCTTGACAATGCAGTTTCCTAATGATAATTTTTTAGCTATGTTGGGATGGTGCGAAGCTCCCTCTTGTGGGAACTTTGGGGAGTAGAAATTCTTTGAGAAATCATGCACAAAATGTTTTCAGTTAAGGTGTCTGAAGGTAAATGTTAATATAAGCGCAACCCTATTTAACTTTAACTGTGTGCGCCTCCTTATTGGATATGGTGTCCAAGACTGTAGGAGGCTTTTTTTTTTAGTTGATTGCTGCCTGAATACGGTCTACCAAATACTGCTTTATCTTTTGGTAAGCCAATAACTGAATAAACTTTCTAGTGTGCAGAAAATTGGGTGAGAGTCTACATTTCCACGGTCTCTTCTGCAGTTTGCTGCACTTACTTATTTCTGCAACTGTGTTGGTATTTATCAATGCATAGGAATGTCTCTGAGCAAACTAGATGTATTTTTTTTTTTTTTTTTTACATTGAGATGGCCTGAAAATTATCTGTCTGGATCGATGTTTTGCTGTGGCTAATAAATCTAAATAATAGAAAAATAAATTATATAAAGGAGACTAAAGAAAAAAATCTTATTTTTTCTTTCTTTCTTATGTTTTTTTCCCTCATACTTGCTGACTGTCAAGCCCATTCCTTCCTTCCTTGGTGGTGAATTGCCAGAGCTATGGAGGTGAGTGTTGTCCAGAGGGGCTGTCATTCAGGCAGCCATGGACAGTATTTTCTCCAAGCTGCACATGTGTGGGGCCTTGCACCCATGATGAGATGTCCTGCACATGTTGGTTGTGTGGCCACTCATGTCTCATTGAATGATCGGGCAACTTGGCTCGAGTGCAAAGGTTTTGTGTTACTCTTTAGAATCCTTTTTAAGTGGTCACATTCGCATTTTGTGACTTTAAAACAAAGAAAGTAATTTATGCATTGTTCTGGTTGGTTTTATGAACCTCTGGTACTGGTAACACAGCCTGCTCCATCCAGAGTACTTGTGCATCTAATGTCAGTATGTATCATGTTAGTAACATGATTGTGGCGGGCAGTGTTTTTCCCTTTGTGTTAGAGCCTCTCATTTCTTTTTGTGTTTGTTGCTGTAATCAAAAATAAGAGTGCGAGTAGTAGTTTTATTTTTTTGTTCCATCATGTTGAAATTGTACAATTTTTGTAAAAGTTAAAACTGATCAATGTGTTGTTGTCCTCTCTCGCTTCCATTCTTACCAGGATGGGTTTGGATCCGATCTGACTTGGCCTTTATATACAAGCTTGAGGTCTTCCACTAGCTCGTGGCTAAACCCTATCCCAGCATGCACTAGGAAAGCTCCCCAGATCTCATTTTCCACTAAACAAGATCAGGTGTTCATTCTACTGGCTCTGGCTAAGTATATCTTTAATTATTGTTGGAAATTGCTTATTCTTACTTACTATTGATCTACATAACAAGTTTAGTGCTAGTTTGTTATTTCTGCTTTGTTCTGCTTTTTTTTCTGCTGTTGGCTGTCATTTCCCACCTAGGTCTTATTCTCCCTATCCCGGCCTCCACCTAACACTCTTAATAGCCTGTTTTAGTTAGAGGGTTCCTCTTACCTTGTTTTTTCTGTATTTTAAAAATTGTTTAAAGACAGTTTCTTTAAATTAGAGAACTGTTTTACCCTTAGCCCGTTTAAGTTAGAGGGCTTCCCCTTCTTTCAATCTTCCGGGCATAGTCCATTTAAGTTAGAGGGCAGTGCCCCCCATTTTTTTCCCTCTCTTTTACAATTGTAGTTGATTGTTTAACTATTGTGTTTACTGTTGTTGTTGCTGCTGTTGTTTAAAAAAAAAAACTGCTGTAGCTTTTTCATGTTACTATCCATTGTTCAGGATGTCTTCTAAAGATTAAAAACCCTCCAGTTTCAAAAAATGTGGACAAAAAATGTCTCTAACTGATATGTCTATTGTCTAGGAGCTGTCCACCTGCAGGAGCCTTGTTCCATTTGTCATTCCTTTAATCACAGGGTTCTTCTGGAGAGGAAAAACAAATTAATACTAAGAGATGTCTTAAAACCCCCTTTCTCAGAAGCAATACAAGAAGGTCCAGGTTCAAAGTCTGATCAGTCTCCATCTTCAAAATCTGACAAGTCTGGGAAGAGATCTTCGTCTTCCAGTACTCCATCGGAGCCTTCCAAAGTATTACTAAAATTTTGACAATGGATCTTAGGACTGTTGCATCCCAAAAATCTACTGCTCCGGCACCATCAGTCTCAGTGCTGGTGAAGTTCAAGTTGCGGAGCCGGTTCCCTGTCTTGGAGCCATTCTCCCCTACTCTAAGATCACCTATACTCCAATCTTCCAAGTCTCCAGCCCCCTTCACTTAGTCTTTCAGGAGCCTTTCTGATGATGACACGGATCGAGTGGTACGGAGGCTATTAAGGACACTGGTGCTGGCCAAGCTGTTATCGGAGCCAACCCTGGGGGCTTCGGATCCGACCACATCCTCCCCTTCTGCTTCAATTCCTCCTCTGATCTAACCTGTGACTTCAGAGCCAGAATGTCCGGAGCTAATATTGGTGGAACCATTAGACCCGAGGCCTATTATGGGATCTTCAGATCTGGCTATTGCTCTGACATCTTTGGCTCCGTCGGAGCTGTAGGAGTCTAGGAGCCAACACTCTCCGGTCGGGTCTGGGGAAGTGAGTCGGATCGGACAGTTGTCTGATCCGAGCTTGCCTCTTGGGGCATTGGCTTGGGTGAGCTTGGCTCCTACTTCAGCCTCAGAGCCATCCTTCTTGCCGGGGATTCCCTCAGCTTCTTCGGATCCAGTGATTTCCTCGGATCAGGGGCGGGGGGCTTCTGAGGTGATGAGAGTGCTGTCTCCGCAGGCAGTTCCACTGTCATCTCTGGATGTTCTTCCCCCAAAGGCACTGGTGTCTGCCTCTGTACCCTTTCATCCACAGGAACGCAGAGATCCTAGGCCTTAGGATGCCCCACAGCGTGCCCCCCCACTCTTCTGAAACCTCCCCAGAGTACCCCTCTTAAGAGGTCCCTTGGAAGACGTTATGTAAGAGGAAGCATTTAGACTCCCCAGAGGAGTCCGTCACTTCTGATATGGATTTCAGTGAAGCTGAAAGGTCACCACGGTCACCTCCTGATGATGTCTTCTTTGGAGACATCTTAGAAATACTTAAACAGGGAGACAGCTGGAAGTCCACCAACACTTCAGCAGAGGAGTCCGTGTACCTGAAGGCCTTTGGATCTTACCTGTCCAACACTTGGGTGTCTCCACCTTTTGGCGAACTTCTGGATTTAGTTTCTCAAAAGGCGTGAGAGTCTCCAGATTAAGTGGAACCTGTTCCTTGGAGGCCAAATAATTAATCACATCCCCCTCAGACAAAAAACTTTTAAGGGAGTCCCAGTAGATGCTATGGTTGTGGCAGCAGCCACTATGAAAGAACTTTCAGAGACATCTTCTTGTGTACATCCACCGAACAAGGAGTCTTGCACAATGGACAGATATGGAAAGCGTATTTTCTCTTCAGCGACTTTTGCTCTCAGATCGCTGAATTACTGACCCACTTTACTAGCTTGCAGAGAGATTTCCTGAAAGAGTTAGGAGATTCTCTTTAAGGTTCAGTAGCTGAATGGATGTTGAGAAGGTTTCCTCTCAGCTCTCTATCTTAAATTCAGTTGTCAACTCCTCCAGGAGACTGATTTTTTTATGCAGCAGATGGAGCGAGTAGAACAGTGGGTTCAGGAATTTCCCTAAGGAGACATTCTTGGATGCGCTTGTGTGACTTTGCAGAGTCCTTTAAGTCTTCTTTTGTGAATGCCCCATTCGATGGCTCATCTCTTTTTTGGGCCTAAAGTCAAGGACACACTAACCAGGTGTGAACAAGAAGGAAAGACTCTTTCTGCCTTAGGAGTTCATTTTTCCTTTCCTACCAGGCCATATCCCAAAGGTCAGAAAGGAAGTGGAAAATGTGGTTTTGAAAAACCCAGAGAGCTTTCCAGGATACACATGGTGAATCATCCCCCGGGGCAGAGGGGGAAGTAGTAATGGAAGATGCTGACCATGCGGCAGAGGGGCTCCCACAGAATCAGGGCAACAGGGAATCTTTCTTTGGTGTAAGCCCTTTCAGTGCTCCTGAAGGGAGGCCCACCTGTGTCCATCTCTGAAGGCAATCGTGGGTCACTTATCTTTGTACTCAGAAGCCTGTCTACGAATGACAAAAGATAAGTGGGTACAAAGCATCATATCCAGAGGTTACTCCTTTTCCTTCTCTATCCCAGACATAAAAAAGATCCCAGACATTCCACCCAGTCAAAGGGAATAGGCAATGCTAGAAATTCAAAAGTTGTTAAGAGTCATCCAAACAGTCCCCACAGACCAAATAGGATCTGGAACTTACTCAAGATTCTTTTTAGTTCAAAAGAAAACAGGGGACTGGAGACCAATTCTCAGCAATCTAAACAAATCTGTAAGAAAATCTAAGTTCTGGATGATAACACTGCAGTCACTACTCCCTTTTCTGGGACAAGACAATTGGATGTGCTCGATAGACATCCAGGATGCGTACTACCACATGAGAATGGACAGGTGATCCAGGAGACACCTGTGCTTTCGGCTGGGAGCCAATCACTACCAGTTTCGAGCTCTGCCCTTTGGCCTCACTACAGTCTCCAAAGTGTTCACCTAATGTATGGCAGTAGTCGCAGCTCACTTGAGGCACCTAGGATTCCGGGTGTTTCCCTGTTTAGATGACTGGCTCCTAACTGCCACCACCGAGCACCTACTAAGAAAAGTGAGAAACACCACCTTGCACCTCTGCTGTCACCTAGGAATTACAATAAACTGCGAGAAATCTGCCTTGCTGCCTTCTCAGCGTGTCATTTTTGTAGGAGCAGAATTGAATACAATAAGTATGATGGCCAAACTTCCTCCAGAAAGAATGCAAGTTCCACAATGTCAGGTTTTAAATCTTCTTATAAAGAAAAAAGTGCAAGCAAGGACAGACCTAAAAGTTTTGGGGACCATGGCAGCAGCAATAACCTTGATCCCATTAGCACATCTGCACATGAGAATTCTCCAGTGGCTACTGTCTGCTCAGTGGTCGATGAAGGAACTGCCTATGTCCAACAAAATATTGATAACAGAATCTTGCAAAAAAGACTTTCGTTGGTGGCTTTACTCCACTTATGTGATGCTAGACCGACCATTTGTACTTCCCCAACCATTAGACACAGTGACCACAGACTCCTCTCAGATAGCGTGGGGAGGAATTATCTGGAAAAGACAGTCCAAGGCACTTGGCAGGATCGTGAAACCCATTTGCACATCAGTGTCTTAGAGATGAGAGCACTGCTTCTGGTGTTGCAAGCATTCCAGGACTCTCTTCCACTGGGGACTATTGCAATACAAACAGACATCATGTCAGTTGTATGATATATAAACAAACGAGGAGGAACTAGATCGTATCCCCTTTGTCGAGAGGCCCTTAGAGTATGGCAGTGGGTGACCTCCTCCCAGTGCTTTCTAATAGCAACACACATCCCAGGAAATCCAGCGTGATAGCAGACAGACTCAGCAGAGCAATTCCAATGCCTCACAAGTGGTCCCTAAAACAGGAAGTAGCAGAAAAGATTTTTGCAAATGGGCCAGCCTTGCTGCGACCTTTTTGCGACATCCATGAATGCCAAATGCAGCAGCTACCTTGCCCTTATCCTCCTCCGGGGGAGTCACCAATGGAAGAATTTGTCCACAATTGGCCCTCTAGTCTCCTCTATGCCTTTCCTCCCTTCCCGTTAATACCCAAAGTTCTGCAGAAAGCCAGTTGCTTGGGAAAGGACTTGATACTCATCGCCCCATATTGGCCTCGTCAGATCTGGTTGTCTTTCCTGTGGCCTCATCTCTGGGAGGAGCCTTGGATTCTGAACCCAGTTCCAGACCTTCTGACTCAGATCAGGAACGCTCCACCCTTCCCTTCAGACTCTCAAATTGACTGCTTCAATTCCAACCATAGCCTTAGCCATAACTTTTTATTAGTTAAACATATCCTAATATCTTCTTATAAGGCTTCAACGAGAAAGATATATAGAAGCAAATGAAAAACATTTTCATTATGGGCTTCTCATAATCATATTGACCCTTTTTCTGCCCCAGTAAATTCCGTACTAGATTTCTTGGCAAAACTATTCAGTGAAGGTGCAGCCGCAGCTACCATTAGATTTCAGCTAACAGCGATATCCAATTTCCATTTAGGTGAGTCAGGCCTCAATATTATGTCTCACAGACTATGAAAAGCCTTTCTTAATGGTACCTTGTTATTAAGACCACCTATCAAAGACCCTCCAGCACCATGGGATTTAAATTTTGTCTTATCTTGTTTAATTTTCCCCAGTTCAAGCCAGCATCATATTACAAACGCAAATTCTTGACATGAAAAACTATTTTCTTGATAGCAATTACCTCTGCTAGAAGAGTGTCAGAGCTGCAAGCTTTGTCAAACCCCCCCCTCCCCACTTGCTGTTCCATAGAGACAGGGTCTCCTTACGAACAAATCTTTCCTTTTTGCCAAAAGTATGTTCAGAATCAAATTTGAACCAATCCATAGAGCTGCCAATCTTTTATCCAAACTACGAGAATATGGCAGAGTACATGTTACACCAGCTGATGTGCATAGACAATTACATGTCTACTTACACAGGGATAATCTAACCAACTATTTATATCTTGTTCAGATTCAAAGAAAGGTACTCCATTCTCTAAAGTGACACTTTCAGAACGGCTTTCAGATTACATAACCTTCGTTTATAAATCTCAGAACAGAGCCCATAGAGTTAAAGTCCACTCTACAAGAGCCATTGCATCCTCTTCCGCCTTTCTGGCTGTACTACCAATTGATACCATTTGGGCTGCGGCAGCATGGGCAAGACCACATACCTTTATCACTCATTACAAAGTCGATTTGGCCTCCAGGAACAGTGCCTCTTTTGGCTCCACAATTCTGAAGAATATTCTCCCTTGAGCCACCCAAGAAAGATGCTGTCCCATCCTGGTAAGAATGAAGGCAAGGTAGGACAACAACACACATGTTATGTACTCACCAAAATGTTCCATGTGTGTTGTCCATCCTCGCCTTCATTCTTACATCCCACCCTCCTTCCCCTGGCCTTTTTAATCCTGGAAGACTGAGTTGGCGCAATTGGATATCATTATTCTTTGACCTTCTTTATTGCTCTCGAAGTTGTTAAACTGCCTATATTTTGTATTCTCTTATTATAACTGCAGACAAGATCTGGGGAGCTTTCCTAGTGCATGCTGGGATAGGGTTTAGCCACGAGCTAGTGGAAGACCTCTGCAGCTTGTATATAAGGCTGAGTCGGATCCAAGGATCAGATCCGAACCCATCCTAGTAAGAATGAAGGCAAAGATTGACAACACACATGGAACATTATGGTGAATACATAACTTCTTTTTTTAATGCATGTAATAAAGTCAGTGAATATGAAAAACAGATTAGGAGCTGTAGTGCGTTAGCTGCAAAAGTGACAGTGCAGGATGGAATGGAGGACATTTTGTCCAGGGCTGATGAGGATTTCAGATACTTGATAGGCAAGTGATTGATTTGTTACACAGATGTGATGTGCCTTTTTCATGGGGATTTTACAGGTTTTGTTTTGTTTTTTTTTTTTTTGTTTTTTTGTAGGGAGATAAATATCTGCAGGAAGTAGTATCAGTGGGCTGCTGATTTGCCAGTAGTTTTTAAGTTCATTTTTCTTCTTGCAGCAGGTCTAAGGCCAAAGAACCCTGAATGACAGGTGATGATGGTTGTTTGTTCCTTTCTGTATAGTTATATTTACACATGATTTATATTTTCTTCTTCAACCACAGTATTACAGCAGGCTTTTCCTGCAGTTTTTTACATTATGCTTAGTTTCTAATGAGCTAGAACTGTGCTAGAGCCAGAAGTTGGGAAGGGGCAGTAACATTTTGCTGCTACAGTTCCAACAGTGTAAATTTTCTTTTTATTTACAGCTTGAGGCTTTGATTAGTTGCACAAGTTTTGCCAGCAGTGCAAAAAGCTATTGGATTGCTGGAAAAGGGACTGGGGTTTGAAGGCAGTTGCCAACATTTTTGCTTAGGTAAGGTATTACACGAGGGTGGGCTGGTGCAAAGACATAGAAGATCAGCATGGTACTGTAGTTGAGACCTGATATAATGCTTGATTCATTTAACAGCAGTGTCATACGCAGGCTTCTGAAGAAAATTTGACATTTTACTTTCATAGTGCTGCATTTTTAATTCTTAGTTCTAAAGTGTTTTATAGATTTGACAGTAATAAAGCAATAATCTTGTATTTGGAAAAGGATATTCAGTCTGAAGAATACTAAAACTAAATGCCAAGAAATGTATAATGGTATAATTTGGGGAAGTTGTCCACTCCCTGGTAACTGTTATAATGACAACACACTCCTAAGAGCTGACCCAGTAGTCAGGGACTTGGGGACACGCACAGTAATCTAGCCTTTGATAATCACATGTCTGCAGTTGTGAGGAAATCATTATATGTTGTGCAACTTATAATCAATGGTATGGCATCTAGGTCCAAAGAGGTCATTGTTCTACTGCAGTCCATTATTTTTCAGACCTATCATTGAATGCATTGCCCTCTTTGGTATATACCTAACCAGTCACATCCATCATTTGGAATGAAAGGAATAAAGGGCATAAGTCACATGTCCTGTGCTGACCACCTCAAGGCCCTATCCCTGTATTTTGTCTCCTACATGCTGTTGAAAGGAGATCTATGCCTGGCATACAAAGCATTGTCAGATCCCATAGTGATGAACCTCCTACATATTCACAAAACAGGCAGCACCAGAATTACCCATTCTAAAGACTTAAACCTTGTCTGTGATGTAAATAGGACCTGCTGGAGAGAGAGGTATGTATTCCAGAGACTACACCTTCTCTGGAACAGGCCCCTCATCCATGTGAAGCAGAAGTCCTCCCTAACCCAATTCTAGTGCATCTTGGACAATTGGCTGGGGATCAGGAAATTCATCCATGTTTTGGCACCCATGTCTCTAATGGACACAGGCAGCCTGTAAGTTCATCTCTCAGGAACCTTCTTGTAAATGTTCCATCTCCCAAGCCCCTGTTTGCACTTATCAAGGGTACCAGAACTTGTCAGAGATTTGGGATGCATGGCTGGGCTTAAAAAGGCCCATGTGATCGTAAGCCTAGTACACATCTATGCACATGTAAGAAAGATTTAGTGGTGCTGCAGTACATGTAAGAGGCTGTGGGCTAGACTTACAGTAGGTAGGTGATTCTTCGTTTAAGATGTCCTTCAAGAATGCAACTGCAGTCATAACATGTGGGTTGTCCTGCCTCAGGCAGCCCTCGGTCGGCCGGATTCCAAAGTCTGGGTCCGACGTCGGCTGATGTCGCATTTCTCTCCGACGTCAGAGCGGCTGGAGTATATAAGCATCAGCCGACGCCATTTTCTTTAGTCTTTCTTGCCGCACGGTGCCCGAAGCAGAAGCAGTTCGCAAGTGCCGGTCGGTCAGCTCCTGTATTCTACGATACCGAAGTCATCAAAAAAGCTAAGTACCCCATTGGGGACCTTTTCTTGCCTCAGCCGATGTCAGAAATTACTGAAAAAGTTAACAATTGTCTTTTTTGTGGTAAACAAATACCTCATAAGGATTTCCACTCTTACTGCCTCCCTTGCCTGGGCCCAGACCACGACGTCTCGGCCTGTGTAGCCTGTGCTCGCTTCAACAAGCGCACTCTCAGGCGCCGGGCGGAGTTTGCTGAAGACTTTTTCGGCGATAAATTTGCTTATACCATGCCGTCGGATCTTCCGACATCGCAAACTCCCAAAAAGCGAAAAGACCGGGACCGACATCCTCGGCCCGCGTCTTCTACCGACTCCACGCCAAAACCTAGCGTGAGTGCTCCGGTTCCCTCTGAGACGGTCTCTCCACCACTCCGAACCGAAGACACCGCAGTACCGACGACTCCGATTCCAGACATTACTCCGCCAGTTATAGATTTTCCTCCAGATACCGAAACCGAGGAAATGCCCGAGACCATTGCTGTAGACAAGGTCACTCCTGCACGTGGAGCTGCCAGGCCTCCTATGGCCATGTCTATTAAGGCCTACACTAGGGCTAAGGCCGCCAGCAAAACAAAGCATATTACTCCAAGATCCTTACCTCAGCCGACTCCAGAGACACAAATTATGTCCATGGCTGCTGATTTAATTTCCATGATTAGAGGTTCACAGACCCATCCAGAGAGAGCATCCCAGCCTCCTCCTGATAAAGGCCCGGGTTGAACCCTCTGACCCTACTCCTTCAGATGAAGACTCTGAGGGCTCTGTCCACTCTGATAGCCAGGAAGAGCTCTTCCAGACCTATGAGGACTCCGATGCAGAAGATTCCATCCCTTCGGCCTCCCCTCCTGAGGATATTTCCTTTGGGGAAGTTCTGCACACCATGAGGGAACATTTCAAGTGGCAGGGCCAAGAATATTCTGATTCCAGGAAATGCCTTAGGACTTTCCTTAAGAAGCCTCAGCACAGGCCCTTAGCTATTCCTCCTGTACTTGATGTTCTGGATGATTTGTATTCTGATTCTAGTGCTACCGCTGATACTCTCCCTCCTGCACCAGCCAAGCCAGACAGGTATTACAGGGTCCCAGAAACTCATTCCCATTTATTCAGGGCCCATACTGTTGATTTGGAAACTATTTCACAGGGGCCTAAAGGAGTTTCAGCCTCCACCTCTAAAATCCTTTGCCCTCCAACAGGGAGGCAAGGTCTTTAGAGAGATGGGGTAAAAAGGTTTACACTTCCACTACTTTATCTATGAGAGCTTTAAATTGCCTTTTTCATATGTTCCAATATCAGGATTATCTTTTAGAAGATTTACAAAAAACACTAGCTTCTCCTGATCCTTTAGACAGGAAAACTTTGCAGGAAGCTGTACATAACACTCAGCAAGTAAGCAATCACTTCCTGCAGTGTGGATATGATGCACTGGAAGCTTCATGTAGGGCAGCTATGACAGGGGCAGTGATGGGAAGACATGCTTGGTTAAAAGATCAACCTCTACCAGATCATGTAAAAGCAAAACTTCTGGATGCACCTTTGGAAAAGAACAAGCTTTTTGGTGCAAATACTAAGGATGTGCTAAAGACCATTGAAGAAAAAGCAAAATCAGTTCAAACTGTAAAGGATTTCCTCCAGGTTCAACCCCCCAGATTCAGTAGGAACTGGCCTTCAAAAAACTGGTCCTTTCCTAATCCACAAAAGTTTCAAAGGGGTAAGAACAGACGTGGCCGAGGAAGAGGCCAATACAGAGGCCCTTACAGGGGACGTCAATGGCAGCCAGGAAACCAAAGAAGTGACGCAGGGGTTTCTCCTGCCCAACAACCACAATCTCAATGACTTTCCTCTACTACCGCCTACCAGGGAACAACTAAAAGCTCCCTTGGGCGGAAAATTATCTCTGTTTGCAGAAAACTGGCACAGACTGACAAAGGACAAATGGATTTTGGACATTATAGACCGAGGGTACAGGTTTCATTTTCATACCCTACCAAGAAAACAAGGCATGCCAAATCTACCACAACATCAAAGGGCAGAGGCTATGAAGCAAATCTCTGCTAGCTCAAATGAAAGCAATAGAAAGAGTTCCACAACAAGAACAAGAACAGGGATTTTACTCAAGACTGTTCCTTGTTCCAAGAAAAGAAACTCAATGGAGACCAATATTGGACTTGTCCGCATTAAACACCTTTCTCATAGTACCAAAGTTCAAAATGCTGACTCTGCAGCAGCTCCTTCCCATGCTGGGCAAGGAGTCGTGGCTGATTACTCTGGACCTCAAGGAGGCATACCTGCATGTCCCTATCAGACACAGTTGCAGAAGATACCTCAGTTTTCTTGCAGGGCCAGAGCATTATCAATTCTCAGCATTGCCATTTGGCTTATCTACTGCGCCCAGAGTGTTTACAAAATGCCTGGCTTCAGTAATTGCTCATTGCAGGCTCCAGGGTATACAAATTTACCCGTACCTGGACGACTGCCTCATACAAGCAGACGACAAACTGATGTTGACAAAAAATCTGGGATATGTCATACGATTACTTCAAGCTCTGGGATACACAGTCAACTTCCAAAAGTCAAGACTGCAGCCATCCCAGCAAATAATCTTCTTAGGAGCCAAACTAGACACAGCCTCTCAAATGGCTTACCTGACAGAAGACAAGCAAGAGAAGTTAACTCAATACTTCAAAGATTTAGCAAAACTCACCCAGATGACTGCAAGGAGATTCCTACAGGCCCTGGGTTACATGGCATCCTGCATTCTACTGGTTCCATTAGCAAAACTACACATGAGAAAGCTTCAATGGTACCTAAAAAGCGTTTGGTCTCAGCACAGCAACAACTTGGACACAATCATACCACTCATTCCATGCTTACAAAAGGAATTCCTATGGTGGGCTTCGGTGAGCAAGGAAAACACAGGTTTGTCATTCAAAAAACCACAGATAACACAGACCATGACTACAGATGCCTCAGACCTCGGATGGGGGGTGCACATGGAAGGCAGATGTATACAAGGACAATGGTCTCCAAAGGAAACACATCTGCATATAAATCAAAAGGAAATGCTGGCAGTAATGCATGCTATCGAGGCTTTTCAAAACCAACTCCAGCAAGGTCACTTAATGATACGGACAGACAACACCACTGTGATGTGGTACATAAACAAGCAGGGGGGCACTCACTCTTATCCCCTTTGCAGACTGACAATGCAGCTTTGGGAGAAATCACTGAGTCTAAACATCCGGTTACAATCACAGTTTGTTCCAGGAAAAGACAATGTGTTGGCGGACAGCCTAAGCAGGATTTTCACAGATCCACACGAGTGGAGGTTGCATCTGAAGGCTTTCAGACAACTCACTTCGACATGGGGCAAGCCAGAAGTGGACCTATTTGCCTCTCACCTCAATCATCTACTACCAAAATTTTGCACAAGGACATACCATCCAAAGGCTTGGAAAATAGATGCTCTTTCATTTAACTGGAGCTCCCTAACAATCTATGCATTCCCACCTCTGCCACTGATGACCTCAGTATTACTAAAGATCAAAGCAGAGAAGCCCAAGGGAATCATAATAGCCCTGGACTGGCCAAGACAACACTGGTACCCACTACTACGGAGCATATGTCACATCAGGAGGTGGGCCCTCCCTCAGTGGCCTCTACTTTTGACTCAGCACAATTTCGGAACACTGCATCCAAACCTTCAAACTCTGCAGCTAACAGCCTGGGAGATCCCATAAATAAATTTAACTTACCTCTCTCTAAGGAAGTTCAGCGGATACTAACAGAGGCTCGAAGACCGTCCACCAGAAAGGTCTACTTAGCCAAGTGGAAAAGATTCAGCAATTGGAATACCAGCAAAGGGCATGATGCATCATTACTGAACATCCCTCTTATCTTGGAATATTTGGCAGATATGTTACAGAGTGGCCTCTCATATTCATCAATAAAAATACATGCATCTGCCATTTCAGCTAGATACAACACTGATCCTCCTGTTTTTCTCACCCCTTACTAAGACAATTCCTCAGGGGAATCAAGAACATTAAGCCACCAAGAAAGGCCCCAGTGCCAGCCTGGGACCTCAATTTTGTCTTAGAAAAACTGACTCAACCTCCTTTTGAGCCAGCAGCATCAGTTGACTTGCAATTTCTATCATGGAAAACAGCTTTCCTGTTGGCAATTACCTCAGCAAGAAGGGTTTGAACTACAGGCCCTAATGGCAATACCACCCTTTATTATTTTCCACAGAGACAGGGTTTCATTAAGGACCAACCCTACCTTTATGCCAAAGGTGGTATCTAGGGTTTCTCTAAATCAAGCTATTCATCTGCCTGCCTTTTTCCCCAATCCTGAGAATAAGGGGGAAAGGCTTTTACATACCTTGGACATTCATAGACAACTTCGATACTACCTGGACAGAACCAAGGCAAGTAGGAAGTCTGAACAGCTTTTGTAGCTTACGCCCTGCAGTCCAAGGAAAAGCAATTTCAAAACAGACTATTTCTAAATGGATTGGACATTGCATCAGATTCTGGTATTCCTTTCATGGAAATACTGTTCCAGCCTATGTCAGACCACATTCCACCAGAGCTACAGCCACCTCTACAGCATTTTTAAGAGGGGTGCCTACAAAGGACATTCTAGAAGCTGCTACATGGAGCTCCATGCATACATTCTCAAAGCACTACAATCTCCCCCTATATTCCAGATCCAGAGCAGGCTTTGCTTCGGCAGTCCTGCAGGGTTTGATTGCCACACCATCACTCTCCTAGAGCATACCTCCTCCCCCAGCTAAGCTATGGTATTCTACCCACATGTTATGACTGCAGTTTCATTCTTGAAGGACATAGTACAGTTTTGTACCTACCATAAATGTAGATGTCCGAGAGACATGCAACTGCAGTCGGGTTTTCCCTCCCTCCATACCCCTCTATGCTTAGGGTCCACTCCTATCCCTCTCTCTCTTAGCTGGGGATATCTGTTATGGTGTATTTGTTTTATTGCTCATGTATTTGTTTGGAATCCTGTTTTTGTCTTCCAATTTGATTACAGCCTTCCTTGGAGGGCACCTGGCATCTGGGGCAAGAAACACTGAAGAAAACGGCTGATGCTTATATACTCCAGCCGCTCTGACGTCGGAGAGAAATGCGACATCAGCCGACGTCGGACCCAGACTTTGGAATCCGGCCGACCGAGGGCTGCCTGAGGCAGGACAACCCACATGTTATGACTGCAGTTGCATGTCTCTCGGACATCTACATTTATGGTAGGTACAAAACTGTACTTTTCATGATCACTCTATTAAACTTTGAACCGTCTTTTAAAGTGGGTTGCAAATGACTGAGCCTACTAATTTCTGCCAGAGTAGATTCTTTGTATGTGGGAGTGTATCTGCATGTGTGTTGGAAAGGGTAGAGTTAGAGGAAAAAGTGGCAGTCATTAATTTTTTGATTCATATAGCACCTTAAATTTCATATTCTACAGTCTGGACAGTATGTGTATTTATGATGGAGTTAGGGTTGGTTAATTTTTTTTTACATGTCTGCAGAACAGTTTTGACGCACACGTAATATGTAATATGACTGGTTAGTTTTAATCACCAACTTTATAAATAAGCCTGTTTTAAAAATGTTCTTTTATGTTATGTAAATTAGGGGTTAGTTCACTGGCACAGTACTCTGAAATGTCCAGTGCACTATCTAGACTGAAAAAGTCTCGATGGAAGAATTACCTTTAAAGACACTGATCTCCCATTCTTGCATGTGTTGTATTTTTTTATTGCAGCAAGACCAAATTCAAGAGCATTATGAATTCCTAGTTTTGGGGGAATAAGGACACATATTTATCTAAGTAGAAAGGCCAGCATTATAGAAAGATGGACATCCTGTGGAGCTCAGTGTAGTCAGCACACATTTGTCAAGATTTTCTTTCTGTGGAATGGTTCCTTAAGTCTCATGAGTAAGTCTTATATGCCTAATATTCTGCATATGCATGAACAGCAAGACCTTTAGTGCAGTTCTTTTTTTCTGTAATTGTTTTCTGTGGTAGTTGCACATTATTCTGCAAAGTACATTTGGGGTATGCTTAAGTGCTGTATTTCTTAATTGTGGAATTCATGGCTAGATGGCACAATAAACTTTTAGAGGGCTTTCTCTAGTGGCAGCACAATATATTTATACATAGAGGTTCCCCTAAGAGTTTCATCAGTTGGTTTTCATCAGTGCAACCTTGAATAAGGATTTCCCACTGTAAGTATTCTAAAATGCCTTAGATTTTTTTAACTAGACTGAAAATGGCTATTAGCCCAACCCACCATGCTTAACAGATGAAGAAAACAAAATCTCTAGTGAAATCAGTGTGCTCTGTAAGTTGCTCTGACACTCGCTCCTCTATCGCATTATAATTTTTGTAATGGGTACAGTCTTGATTATTTGTTTCTGATTCACATTACTAAAATAAGTGTACATTGATCTAAAATATGACAATACAATTGAAATATTTATCAGAAGTCTAGTGATTAGGAGTTCATCACATACATGGATTAAAAGGTTGGAAGTTATAAAATTTACCAGTGAACATTTAGAATCCCATGACTAGGTCTCTAGGCCTTCCCATGGCTTTATTTAAGTTATTTCTTTTTAAGATGGTATAGCATAATCTTGTAAGTAGAGTCACTGTGTTTTTTCTTGTTTTGGAGGCAGCCTAGTGGTGCACTCTGTATGTTTGGAATTTGGTTATTATATACAGTAGTGAAGTTTACAGAAAAGGAACTGTAGACAGAAATTATGAGATGTTCTTTTCCTGGAACATAGGCAGAAACGTACTTTAAATGTTAGACTGTCCATTTTAAGAGACACAAAGCTTATCTACATAAGGCGTCTTAGAAATCTAGGATGCAGAGATGTTTAGTCTGTTTCAGCTTTCCTCCTGTGTGTGATGCTAATAGGGGGCTTCTGTTCCTATGTTACAAGGAATAAGTCATTCATTAATCCTCGTTTTGGAAAGCAGAGAAATGACTTGCCCTAGCCAGAAAAAGAAAACCACTTAGAACAGCAGTACCCCAGTAGCAGATGCTTGTAGAGAGGCAGGGGCTGAGGAAGAAGCATGCACAGGCTGACTAGTTGGACTATACCCATGTCATATGGCAATATAACATTTCCTTAGAAGAGGTGTACATTTTAAATACTGACACTTGCAGTTCATAAGTACCATCAAAGTAGCATCATGTTTTATGAATATTACTTTGTAGATTTTCGGTATTATTAAGGTCTAACATGAGGAGGACCATCCTAGTCAGCCATCAGATCTAATGTTGCCAGGATGTAGTGTTGCGCATGCAGAATTCCTTTCCAGATCTCTTATGATGCATGTAAATGCTCACATCTGAGAAGTGGCCCCAGGCTACTCTTTATGATTTTTTTTTTTTTGTCTTTTTGACCGACTTTCTCCTTTCTCCTTCTTTGGGATTTGGCTGACTTGTTCTTTGTGCTTTGATATTGTTGGCTGTTAGTATTATATTTCCATTTGCTTTCTATCCAGAGTTAGTTTACTCTTCAAAAAATACATACTTTTTATGTTTCATTCTTTTCCTGTTTTTCCTCTTTTTGTTTATGTATGTTGATGCTTTTGGACTTTTTTCACCCTTTTAGTGAATAAGTTATTGGTGGTTAACAGTGTCTTAAATGGCTTTTAAGTGTGAGAAAATACCCCCACCTCAGGGTAGGCAATGGCTTTGTATCTGCTTTGGAGAAGCTCACTTTGCAGAAAGATGGTTGAGGTATGTTTTAAGATGATGCCTCAATGCCCTCCCCTACTAACTCTGGGGCAGTTACTGGCCCTTCAGCCTTGTTAGATTTTTTTGCAGCACCTTCTCAACTGTCCTCACCTGCTGTGGTTCCTCTGAGACTGATAATGGACCACAGGCATGAATGTCAATGTCAGTGGCAGTTTCTTCACTGGCTATGATTTCTTTAGGTAGCTGCAGATATCCATTATCACTGTCAAACTTGCCATTGTTATTGATGATTGTACCAGTGTCTGGGGAGCCTTTTTTCCCCAGGGTTTAGGCTTGATCTACTAGCCTCATCAGCCTTGGTAATGGTGAAGTCATCCTTGGCATCACCAAAGTCTGCCTTATCATCTTCGACTTCGATAACCTGTATGTCAACCTTGGGATCAGTTGGTGTTTTCACCTCAGCAGTTGGTGTTGATCTTTCTGCTGATGTTATACCAAATGGGTTTTGACCTCGACCACTTGAAGTCCATCTCATTGGTTCAGGAAATGGCATCAATCCTGACTATGTTGTTGATTACAATCCTAGCTGCAGTTGTCTTCCTCAGTGTCTGCCAACCTCCGCCCAAGGCATGTCTTTGTCTTTTTTTGCCCACTTGCTGTCTCTCTGATTAAGACAGAGGGGACCAGCAGACACTTGAAAGGTGCCCCCTGGAAATCTGGTGCAGTGTAGTCCTCTTCAGTTTCCTCCTTAGACCCATTACCTCCAAGGACAGCAAAGAAGGCCAGGTATAAGTAGAGGCACATGGCTTACCCTTAGGAGTCTCCCACTCCAGATGTTGATGAAAACAAAGTGGTTGGTTTATTCAGTTGCAGTTTGTTTACTCAGTAGGTGAGCTGTTCTGTTGACCTTTTTCAGTCATGACCCGGATATTAAACAATAGTACAAAATACTGATGATGAATATGCAAAGGAAATAAATTATATTACATAGATGATATAGTACAGTTAAAGTGCACTGAAGTATGCAGTGGTAGTAATTTATTTATTTATTTTCACTTTCTTGATTGGATTAGTCCCACCAGGCCAAAAGCCTGTTTTCAAGGGAGGCCCAGGGTGGTGTTCATATTGACTGGGGGAAATTTGGTCAGGACATTGAAGAACTTCCCTTATTTGTTATTGTTACAAATTAAACCCATTTTGGAGGAGCACTTCCTATTTCTTTTCCAGGCACAGAGGTGGCCCAGAGAAACAGGGAGGCAGACTGAGAGAGAAAGAGATGATGACGTGGTTAAAGAAATGAAGTAGAAAACAAATGTCAAGACTATAGAATGTGTGAAGGATTCTGAGGATATGTTCCAAAGAAACTTGTTTGGAGGTGAGTCAGGAAATGATGGATGTATAATTACAACCCTCCAATCAGGAGGGTTGTGGGATGATTTACTTAAAGAAATGGTGCAGAATAAGCCAGAAAATGAAGGAGACCTTTCCTGGGAGGATATTGTGGAGAAAATACAACAGGAGGATGCAGAGACAGTCCTGAATGTGAGACTTACAGGATTTTGGTATTATTATTATTATTAGGAGATACTTCAGACATAGTCAGGAGAGTCAGTTAAGTTAGTTTTTTTGGTCATGGCTAAATCTTCGTGCAAAGGTGTTAATACTTTTAGCCAGAAGTTAGGTACTGTATCTGGGCTTGGAGTTTTCCAGTTAGAGGCTTTTCTTAATTTTGTTTCAATCTCTCTGGCTGTTACTTCATCCCATTTCATATCCTGTACCTTTGAACTTCTTCTTTCTTTTACTTCTGTCCATTTAGCATCTTTGTGTTCCATAGGATATGCATAAATACTTCTATAAAATGTATCTATTTCTTCTTTTTTTTGGTGGGCTTTCAATTAATTTTACGTTGTTTCCCAGTTCTCTATAAAACTTTTTTGGGTCATCAATAAATTGCTTATTTTGTACTTTTCCTTTACATTTGTTTGTGTATCTTCTACGTTTTTTCTGCTGGTGCTGATATGTTTTGTTTATTAGCCGCGGTGCTGCAGCAGTAGCATTGTTGCCTCACATCAAGAGGTTTTCCCATTCGATTCTCGGCTGAAGCGCCTTCTGTGTGGAGTCTGCATGTCCTCCCCGTGGCCAAGTGGCATTCGAAAGACATGTAGAGTGGGCGTGCCTTCTTTGAAGGTTGGGCGTCGAGCTGGCACCTGTAAAAATTCTACTGCCAATCATTAGCGGACCGGAGTTCCGCTGTGGCGACCCCTAACTGGGAAAAGCTGAAAGAAAAACAACAACATATGTAAAATGTCTTTAGAGTATGGACACTCAAGCCCGAGCACAGAAGTCAGATCAAATATCCATACTATTTAGGAGGAAATCACTGTTTCAGTTGATATTATTTAGGAGAATCAGAATATAAGTGCAGAAACTTTGGATATATTTATCAATACTGTTACTGTTATCCAGAATTCCAGAATTTCTATAGACTGTTATTGTCTATCAGCACTGTTATTGGAAACTGTGTTTGGATATTGTTAACAACTAATAAACCATTCTTAACCAAACTAGAATGTGTGCAGAATTCATTCTGAAAAGTACAAAATACTTGGCCCATAAAGGAGAGACTGACACCTGTTCAGCACAGGTTTGGGTAATTAACAAAGACATTCATTCCAGTTTCATTTCAGTGGCTTCCAGTTAATTCTAGTATATTACAGTCTTATCAATTCTTTCACTGAAGAATAGTGGTAAGATAGAAAAGAAAACATGCAGAGAAAGTAAAAAAAAGGCAAAAGTGGAGTAGCAGAAGTCAGAATAAACTGAAAAAAAAAAGTACCTGGTAAGGATTCAATGTAAAGAAGACAAAGAAATGGACAGGTATGAAGTGTGGGGCAATTTAATAGATTCTTTGGGCATAGTCACATGCGGTAAGTGCATTTATTCTTAACAAAGAGACATTTTGTGACGTTATATTTGAGATTGTTTTTTCATTTATCAGGGAAACATAAAAAGTTCATGTGCAATTTCGAACAGAGGTAGAAACAGAGGCTTTGAAAGGACATTTTTGAAAGCTTTATGTAAAGAAGTACTGGACATTGTAAAAGTGTCTGACAGAAGGGGTTTATGGACTCGTGGTAGGGATTGTAATATTGCGTTAAAAATAAAAGAGAGAAAATTATGCATACACCAAGCATGACTGAAAAAAAACTGGAACAAACCAAACATTTTTTTTTTTTTTTTTTTTTGTGGAAAGGGACATTTGATACATAATCATGACAAAAGAAAATGTTATATTTTTTGAGGAAATGGGACATGATGCAGAAAAAAAAATGTGACTTGAAATGTTATAAATTTAACAAAATTAGATATTTATAGATGGATTGTAAAAATGGAAAGGGTTAAGGAGAATGAAAGAGAAGAAAATGAACAAAGAAAATAAATTTTAGAAGTAGTAGAAATAGAAGAAAATTAGATGAGAAAAATAATGGAGGTCATAGAAGGTTCTGAAATGAGTAATGAAGGCAACATAAGAAAATGGATGAAAAAGAATATATATGCAGCTAATGATTAGGCTTGGTATAATGGTTAAGACGTTTGACTCACAAACAGAAAGTACAGTCTTTGATTCTCATTTTGGGAGGAAATTTGTTAGACTTAGAGTGGCTATTAAGAAAACTGGCCTGATTAGCTACAGACTTATGAAACCATGTAATTATATTAGAAAACATAATATTTTGTAGCAAATGGAGAAAGATTACAAACAGAGGAACTGTGGAGAGGAAAGATAATCTGGAATTTGGGAAATGAGAGCTGTTCTGAAATAGCAGTTTTGTAGAAATACAGTAAAGATATTAGATGTGATTTAACAAAAATGGGAAGATTAACCATTGTAGATTTAAATTGGAAAGAACAAGTATATAGAGTAAAACGTTACTTGTTTATGCTAATTGTAAAGAAAGAGAAAGCTTATTTCATCAGATTTAAACTGTGTAATGCTAAATGTGAATATTATAATAACAAGAGACTTTGTGATTTAAGAGGCAAGCATTAAAAGAAAGGAAATGATGTAAGAAAAATGTTAGAAGTTATAAGATTTGGTAAGTTAAAACTCTGGGAGAAATAATTCATGGACTTAGCAGGGGTATATATAGAACTGAAATGTATTATAGTATCAGAAGGTTTAGTTATAGGAGAAGGGGGAGTAGTGGAAACAGGATTTTCTGATCATTTTGCAATGCAATTAGAGAGAAAGGAAAATAAAGAATTTATAAAATAGGCAAAGGAATAAAAAGGAAAACAATGAGAAAGCATGGGATGAAGAAGGAAAGAGAGTAGTAATACAGTTATGGAAAGATATTACTGTGAGAACGTTTTATAAAAAAAAATGTTTGAATGATGGATGATATTTAAGGAAAAATATAAAAAATGTTTTTACAGTGCCAGTAGGGTGTGAGAAAAGTAGAAAAAAATATAAAAACATGTAACAGTGCATTGGAGGATTTAGAACATAATGTCAGAAAGTACTTTGACAAAGAAAAATAAATTTTATGAAAGAAATCAAGAAGAAAATACAAGAATTTTTATATTAGCAAAGGTATTTTTTGCAAGAAAAAAAAGAAGAATCGAGCAGATTAGGAAAAGAAGATGGTAGTGTAATGAGAGAAATAAAATGTAAAAAGAGAAATATAAATAACTCAGGAAAAGATTATGAATAGTGTAGTACAATATGTATAAGAAATGTTTAAAGAAAAAAGTAGTAAAAACAAAGTTAACAGAAAAGGAGAATAAAGAGTTGGAAAATGAGATTTCTTTAAAAGAGCTAGATAAAGTATTAGGACAAGTAAATATAGAGTTGGATGCAGAATCATATGGAATATGGTATGAAATGTATAAAAATTTAAGGGATTGGCAAAAAAAAAAACAATAAAGATCTTGAATGAAGGGTTAAGTAAAGGTTTTATGTATAAATAATTATGTAGTGGAATACTTAAATTCATACAGAAGAGGGAAGATAGAAGATTAAACTGGAGACTGATAATGTTGAATAGTGATTATAAGATCTTTATGAAAATGATACAAAAGAGATTTGAAACTAAAACGGAAAATGTTATGGCGGATAGCATATGGTATAAAGGGGAAGGGTTGTCAATAATTATTAATGATAGAGAAATTGTAGTTGATATTATGAATAGAAAAGAAGAAGCGAAAATCATGATAGGAGACCTTAGTAAGGCACTTGACAGAACTGGACATGAAACCTTATGGATAATAATGAAAGAATATAATATAAATGGAAAGTTAAGAAATTATGTATGTTAGCCTGTAGTAGTAGTAGTAATAAAGTAAAAATACTGTATATAAATGGCTGGTTAAGCCAAGAGGTACATATGAAGATTGATGTAAGACAGAGATATCCAGTGAGTAGTAAACTCTTTGCACTAGTTATGAATGCGATGGTATGTGAAATAAATTATGAAATGAAGGAGGTGGGGTATGTAGCACCTAAAGGGTTAAGAATTCCACTTCTGTTAATATATGCAGATGACATTATGATAATTGCAAAAAGCAAAATCTGGATAAACATAGTAATAAATTGCACAAATGAGTGTCTAGAGAAAACCGAGATGGCTTTAAATGAAGAGAAAACTAAAGGTTTAGGCAATATAGTAAAGATTTGTGGTATTATTTTACAGTGAATTAAATTTCTGTATTGGGTATAAAATGCATGAATAAAGATGTAGTATGGGAAAAAACATTACAAGAAATAAACACACCTGTCTTTTCTGGAGAACATATAAATTATGGGAAAAACTATGTAAAGAAGATTTTTTGAAGATATAAAAGTGGATAAAATAAATATGGATATGGTTAAATATGGCTAAATATGGCTATAATAAAAATAGAAGTAAAGAATGTTAAAAGAACAGATAAAAAGTTATATGGATTGATTATATGGAATGAAAGAATTAATTAAATTATGTTTAATAGTATGTGGGATTTGCCAACAATATTAAGTAAAATCAGATGGTGGTTGTGGAAAGAAACAAGTAGGAGTCTAACAAGCATGAAAATGTAGAATTAATTTGTAAACAGATTTGTTTTATGTAGATGTGTGTATACATCATATATGTATATATATATATATGTATATATATATATATATATATATATATATATATATATGTGTATGTGTGTGTGTGTATATATATATATATATATATATATATATATATGTGTGTGTGTGTGTGTGTGCGTGTATATTTGTACACATGTAAATATTTTGTAAGTAAGGGTTATTTTTTATGTAAATAAAGCCCCCTTACTCTTTTCGATAAATGTCATGGGATCTTGGTTTAACATTTCATCCTAAGGACTATAAAGGTAGTACACAAACTTGTGAAAGTTAATGTATAACATAGTAAGTACAGTATATATATATATATATATATATATATATATATATATATATATATATATATATATATATATATATATGTGGTGTATAGATATATATATATATATATATATATATATATATATATATATATATACACACACACATAGATGTTTATATGAATATATAATAAATAGCTGTAGATATATATGTGTAGACACATTCACAAAATTGTATATGCATATTTACACATACTTGTGGAATGAGACGTGCATTCTTTGGTTTTAAGTTTCTTGTATGTCAAATGAATGTATTAGAAATCATTTTGTTAGCTTCATGAAAGCAGATGCCGTTAACCTCCTTATGTAGTTGTTCATTTAATGATGGTTTGAATGGTTATAACATTTGAGGAGCTGATTCCATGGTGCAGGACATAATCTGGGGAAGGCTTTTTCTCCTATTGTATTTTTGGTTAGGCTTAAATAAGGAAGTCATTCTGGCTGGTTCTTACAGAGAAGCTTTGTTTTTAATATTAAGGAGCCTTTCTAAAGGGGATAGTAACCACTGAATAACCAGATTCCCCACCATTTCCCCTAAAATGGCCTCAAATTTGGGGAAGTTTCAGAGTTGATGAGGTACTAATGAGATTAACCACTACTTTTCTTCAGGACATTCTGCAGGAGGCCTTCCATTCCCCTTTGCCTACTGCTTGGATAGGCCCATCCATTGGTAAGATAGTTTGACTGGCTGTTAAAACTGCTTGGGACAGCCAGGATGTTTGTGGCTTCTGTACCATAGAGAGCAGATAAGATTCTCCTATCTCACAAAGACTTGGACTGTACTATGTACATCCATTGAGGAGTAGCTGAATGAGTAAACTAGTTGTTGTAGGGTTTGTCATAGGGAGACTTGAAGTATACATTGCTGGATCAGATGGCAGATTTCATTGCCACTTTTCACCATGCACCTAGCCAACAATTTGCAGACAGTGCAGCGAGATCAACAGAGTAGTTTTACCATTTACTGTTATGGCCTGCCTGTGTCCAATAGATTTCACAGAAGATATTTCATTGACCTTTTTGAATGCTTCATTTGACTGATCAGCACTCTCTGACCCAGCAGTTAGGCAGAATTTGAAAAATAATGGAACAGGAGCTTAAGATCCTCACAGCTGCTGTGTAAACTTGGAGATTCCCCAGCATCAGTTCACCAGAACACAGGAGAGCCCTTGTTAACTTTGATATTGTTGTAGTCAACAGCAAGGAAACAACCAAGGCAATTTCTGCCTCAGTTGCTGGTACAAAGCTTTTATTATCAAACAAGGGATACAGCAATCCCACTTCAGGGGGACAGCTGACTGATTCTCAAGGACCTGCTTGAGTCTCCACCTGTGGAAACAGAGGCCATTTGCCCCCCACCACTTGTCCTTAAGGATGTCCATCACACAGGATACATGGAGCAGAACAAGAACATCATGAGGGTGTATGATGCCCCTCCACACACACCCTAGTTTCAGTTTATTCACTTTTCAGAATGCAGCAAAAAAAAAAAATGGTGTTAAGCCTCCTGCAGAAGAAGGTCATCCTAGTGGTCTCACTAGACCAGAAAAGATCCAGTTGTTATATAACATTCATATTAATTGTAACTTGGGCTAAAGACCTTAGGCCCATACTTGATCTGAGTGGCCTATATCAATTTTTCCCAGAAGAGTCCTTTCACATGGTAACTGTGCAGTCCATTCTTTGTCTTTCAGAAAGAGACTGTGTGCGCTGTCTGGAACTCCTTAGCCATAAGATTACCAAAAGTACCAGGAGGTTTTCAGGTCTGGACACTTCCATTTAGAATCAGCTCAGTCCTCAGGGTGTTCACTAAAGTGTTTCCAGCTGCAACAAACCAGAGGCTTTTGGGGGTTAGGGTATTTTCATTCCCGGATGACTGGGTGATAGTAATCCATTAGTGGACATTCTGAACTTGACCGTACTGAGTCTTTCAGTATGCTCCAGTCAGTGAGATTTGCAATGAACACTGCAGAGTCCCTTTATGGAGACCGCACAATGTTTACATTTGTCATATGCATGCCGGACACTGTATCCAGCTGGGCATTCCTTCTGTTTGGCAGGATCTGTCTTTCTTGGAATACAGTGAGTCAAATTAAGCAGGTTGATATAATTTTTGATGTTCTTTGTCTCAGGGCTGTGGGTCCTGTGGTAGCCACCATTTGTTTTATTTACAGTACTAGATTCTACAAGAGGGTACTATAGTGGACTCTGAATGTTCAGTGATATCACCTCATAGATCCACTGTCTTTTCCAGTCATGTTAGCCAACACTTGCAAGATTCACTTGTCTTGATGGATTTGCACTTCAGACCTAACTCTTTGTAGACCCTTTTTTAGCCCTACCCGGTTTGTGGCCATTACTGTTGGGTTGAACATTATTAAGGGTAGGCATTCAAGAGTGTATGCTCACAGATGGAGGCCAGTGTGCACATTAGTATTTTGGAAATGGAAGAGCATGCTTCTCACAATGCAGGTGTTTTGGGGCTCCCTTCTCCTTGGATACATTTGCAGTCCACACCAACAATATGTTAGTGGTGTGATATGTCAGCAGCTGGGAAGAAATCACTCCTGTGCCCTGTGGTGAAAAACCATGAGAGTGTAAGAATGAGCAGTGTCAACAAATCACTTTTTTAATAGCCAGTCATAACCTGGAAGAAGCCATTTCTTTGATGGACAGATTCTTCTGTTCTTCAGCTGGTGCCTTATGAGTGGTCTGTAAACCAGTCTGTGTAGAAGGTTCCCCTCATCGGGGGAAGCGTTGCAGTGACCGCTTTGCCTCCCCAACCAGAGTCAACTGTATCAGCTTCTTTGCCCTTAATCCTGCTTTGGGAAAATGTCCCAAAGATGTACTCTTACAGAAATAACTCCCAAGACTGCTTTACATTTCTCTCCTTTTGCCCAAAATGTATTTAGAAAGCCAGGCTGGGCAAGACCAGTGTCATTCTCATAGCCCCATGTTGGCCACGACATAATTCCCTTTGATGTGGCCTCCTCTTCTGGAGCAGCTTTTACTTTTGTGACCCTTCCAAACCTTCACCTTTTTAGCAAGCCTCACTTGGACCTTCATTCCTTTTGCCTACCTGCGTGGTTATTTCCATTCCAGTGATTGCAAAGATCTTTTACCTACACAGTGTGGTCCAGAGCCTTATTTTACCCACAAAACTAATACCAGAAAACGTTACAAAAGCAAGTGTTCACATGCCACTATCTGGACTACTGTAGAACGGTTGGAGTTTATTATACTCCTGCAGATGTCCTTCAAGGATGCATCTGCAGTCATCACATATGGGTTGTCCTGCCTCAGGCAGCCCTTCGGTCGGCCGGATTTCAAAGTCTGGGTCTGGCTTCGGCTGATGTCGCACTTTCCCCGACGTCAGAGCGTCTGGGGTATAAAAGCATCAGCTGACGCCATCTTTCTCAGTCTTTCTTGCCGCGTGGTGCCCGAAGCAGAAGCAGTTCGCAAGTGCCGGTCGGCCAGCTCCTGTGATTCAGCTACCGAAGGCTTCGAAAAAGCTAAGTACCCCGTTGGGGACTCTTTCTTGCCTCGGCCGATGTCAGATAAAGTTAATAATTGTTTAACTTGTGGGAAACAAATACCTCATAAGGATTTCCACTCTTACTGCCTCCCCTGCCTAGGCTCAGACTTCGACGTCTCGGCCTGTTCAGCCTGTGCCTCCTTCAACCGACGAACTCTTAGACGTCGGTCGGAGTTTGCAGAGGAATTCTTTGGGGCTAGTTTTGCTTATAAGATGCCGTCGGAGACTCCGACTTCGCATTTAGTTAAAAAATGGAAGGACAAGGACCGACACACGCGGACCGCTGTTTCGGCTGAAACCACGGTCAGGCCTACTGCGAGTGCCTCGGTCTCGGCTGAAACCGAGTCCTTGGTACTTCCTATTACCGAAACCACACAACCGACTACCTCGGCCCCGGAGGCTCCGGCCGAGTCAGTTATTGAATTACCTACTGAAACCGGTGTCCAGGAACCTTCCGACACCATTCCTTTAGATAAGTCTACTCCTGCACGTGGTGCAGCCAGACCCCCTGCTTCCATGTCCATTAAGGCTTTCTCTAGGGCTAAAGCTGCTAAACTTACTAAAGCTTTGCCTCCCAAGGTTTCCTCTCAGAGACCTTCTACTGGCTCTCAGATTCTTAGCCTAGCAGAGGATCTGATCTCATTAATTAGAGGTTCCCAACCTCATCCGGACAGGGGCTCTCAACCACCTCCAGACAAAAGGCCCAGGGTTGAGCCCTCTGACCCCCAGTCCTCAGATGAGTCCACTGATGGCTCTGCTCTGTCAGACCACCAGGAGGAGGCTTATTTGGCCTACGAGGATTCTGATGCTGAAGAATCTATTCCCTCGGCCTCCCCTCCTGAAGAGTTTTCCTTTGGAGAGACATTACACTCTATGAGAGAACATTTTCAATGGCAGGGTCAGGAATTCTCTGATTCCAGAAAGAGATTAAGGACCTTTTTACATTTACCTCAGCATAGGCCTTTAGCTATACCTCCTGTTTTGAATGTCATTGATGATGTGTACTCTGATGCTAGTACTGCCCCTGACTCTCTCCCTCCGGCTCCTGCCAAACCTGATAGGTACTACAGGGTCCCGGACTCACATCTACACCTGTACAAGGCCCACTCTGCTGATCCAGAAACTATTTCCCAGGGCCCAAAAGGGGTTGCAGCTGCCACTGCTAAAAATCCTCTACCCTCTGAAAGGGAGTCTAGAGCATTAGAGAGATGGGGTAAGAAAGTGTATACTTCTGCAACTCTTTCCATGAGGGCATTAAATTGTCAATTTCATATGATACAGTACCAAGAGTATTTGTTAGATGAATTGCATAAGAAACTGTCCTCTTCTGAACCCCTTGATCGCAAATCCCTTCAGGATCTGGTGCATAACTCCCAGCAGGTTAGTAACCATTTCTTGCAGTGTGGTTATGATGCATTGGAAGCTTCATGTAGGTCAGCTATGACAGGTGCAGTTTATACGTAGGCATGCCTGGCTGAAGGAACAATCTCTGCCAGACCATGTTAAAGCTAAGCTTTTGGATGCTCCTATGGAAAAGCAAAAATTATTTGGTTCCATGGCTCAAGAGGTTTTAAAGAAATTTGAAGAAAAGGCAAAATCTGTGCAAACAGTCAAAGACTTTCTGCAAGTCCAACCACCGAGATTCAGCAGAAATTGGCCTACTAAGAATTGGTCCTTTCCGGACTCAACAGATCTCAGAGAGGCAGGAATAGGCGTGCCAGAGGTAGAGGGCAAGCTAGAAGCTCCTACAGAGGCCGTCAGTGGCAGCCTCCCAACCAGAGAGGTAGTGCAGGAACTACAACTGCTACACCAGGACAGACTCAATGACTTTATTTTGACTCCGCCGACCAGGGCTCAATTAGAAGCACCTTTGGGCGGAAAGCTTTCTTTATTCTCAAAAAATTGGCACAGCATTACAAGGGACACATGGACACTGCAAATAATAGACAAAGGATACAGGTTCCATTTCCACTCATTGCCAAAAAGAAAAGGCATGCCAGACCTGCCACCAAATCAGAGGGCAGAGGCTTTGAAGCAAATTACCAACTTAATGCAAATGAAAGCCATAGAAAAGGTACCTCTTTCAGAACAAGGCCAAGGATTTTACTCCAGATTATTCCTTGTTCCAAGAAAAGAAAATCAATGGAGGCCTATTCTCGACTTGTCCTCACTGAATACTTACCTCATTGTGCCAAAATTCAAAATGCTGACTCTACAGCAACTCCTTCCCATGCTGGGCAAGGGGTCTTGGCTGGTGACTCTAGACCTCAAGGAGGCATACCTGCATGTCCCTATTCGACAAAGCTGCAGAAGACACCTCAGATTTCTTGCAGGGTCAGAGTATTATCAATTCTCAGCATTACCCTTTGGCTTATCTACTGCGCCCAGAGTATTCACGAAATGCCTGGCATCAGTAATTGCACACTGCAGACTTCAGGGATTCAAATCTACCCATATCTGGACGACTGCCTTATACAAGCGGACAGCAAGCAAACTTTGTTAAAGGACTTGGACTATGCCATCCACCTGCTACAGGCCTTGGGATATACAGTCAACATCCACAAATCAAGACTGGTTCCATCCCAAAGAATAACTTTTCTGGGTGCGGATCTAGACACAACCACCCAAATGGCCTTTCTCACAGAAGAAAAACAAAAGCAACTACCAGATTACTTCAAGAATCTGACAAGACAAACTCAGCTGACTGCAAGGAAAATCCTGCAGGTCCTGGGTTACATGGCATCTTGCATCCTTCTGATTCCGCCAGCAAGACTGCATATGAGAAAATTACAATGGTACCTAAGAAGTTTATGGACACAGCACAGTCACAGCTTAGAAACTCTGATCCCACTCATTCCTTGCCTTCAAAAGGAATTTCTGTGGTGGGCTCAAGCCTGCCAGTCGAACAGCGGGTTGCCCTTCAGCAAGCCATGAGCCAACCAAACCATCACCACGGACGCTTCAGACCAAGGTTGGGGAGCACACATGGAGGGCAGATGTATCCAAGGGCTATGGTCACAAAGAGAGCTGCATGCACATAAACCAAAAGGAAATGCTGGCAGTGATACACGCAATCGAGGCCTTCAAACCTTTCCTTCAGCAAGGCCACCTGCTCATAAGGACAGACAACACCACAGTTATGTGGTACATAAACAAGCAAGGAGGCACCCATTCCTACCCTCTTTGCAGACTGACAATGAATCTATGGGAACTTGCTTTGAAACTCAACATACAGCTACAGTCCCAGTTCGTGCCAGGAAAAGACAATATACTGGCAGACAGCTTAAGCAGAACTACCATGGATGCACACGAATGGATGCTGCACCCAGACATCTTCTTACTCATCACACAATCATGGGGAAGGCCGGAAATAGATCTGTTCACTTCCCCCCACAATCATCAACTGAGGAAATTCTGCTCAAGGACAATACCACCCACAGGCATGGAAAGTGGACGCTCTCTCTTTCAGCTGGAAAGCGCTAACAGTGTATGCTTTCCCACCTCTTCCATTAATGACCAAGGTCCTACTGAAGATCAGGACAGAGCAGCCCAGAGTGATTCTGATAGCTCCAAATTGGCCAAGACAGCACTGGTACCCACTGTTAAAGAGCATGTCACGGACAAAACCATGGCCTCTCCCCCTATGGCCACTCCTACTGACGCAGCACAATTTCAGGACTCTGCACTCCAACCTGAAAACCTTGCAGCTAACTGCCTGGAGAATACCATGACTCCTCCTCAGGATAACCTATCCCAGAGAGTGAAGGATATTATTATGGAAGCTCGCCGGCCTTCCACAAGGAAGGCATATTCAGCAAAATGGAAAAGATTTCACACCTGGAACACAACAAAGGGCCTAGATGTGACAGTGATGAACATGGCACATATACTGGAATATTTGGCAGAATTGTTCCACAATGGCCTGTCTTACTCTTCCATTAAGATACATGCCTCAGCAATCTCAGCAGAATACAATGTTAATCCACCTGTCTTCTCTCATCCTCTCCTAAGACAGTTTCTAAGAGGAATCAAAAACATCAATCCTCCAAGGAAACCACCTCTACCTACTTGGGACCTTAATTTTGTGTTGGAAAAATGAACACTTCCTCCCTTTGAACCAGCAGCATCGGCAGATCTACAGTTTTTGTCTTGGAAAACTGCCTTCCTTCTGGCCATAACCTCAGCAAGAAGAGTATCTGAGTTACAAGCTTTAATGGCAGTGCAGCCATTTCTTATCTTTCATCAGGACAGAGTTTCTTTGAGGACCAATCCTACATTTATGCCAAAGGTGGTATCCAGGGTATCTTTGAACCAAGCTATTCACTTGCCTACATTCTTCCCACAACCACAAAATAAAGGGGAGAGACTTCTGCACACCCTGGACATACACAGACAATTGCGCTACTACTTGGACAGAACTAAAAGTTACAGAAAGACTGACCAGTTGTTTGTAGCATATGCTGCTGGCATACAAGGAAAAGCAATTTCCAAACAGACAATTTCAAAATGGATAGGAAATTGCATTCGTTTTTGTTACTCCTTTCATGGAAAAACTGTGCCAGCTAACATTAGACCTCATTCCACGAGAGCCACAGCCACCACCACAGCCTTCCTAAGAGGGGTGGCTACCAAGGACATTTTAGAAGCTGCTACATGGAGCTCCATGCATACATTTGCCAAGCATTACAATTTACCTTTATACTCCAGATCCAGAGCAGGTTTTGCAACGGCAGTCCTGCAGGGTATCTTAACTACACCATCCTTTACTTAGTACCTCCACCCCCAGATTGGCTATGGTATTCTACCCATATGTGATGACTGCAGATGCATCCTTGAAGGACATAGTACAGTTTTGTACCTACCATAAATGTAGATGTCCGATAGGTATGCATCTGCAGTCAGGTTTACCCTCCCTCCTTCCCCTCTGTGGTGTTCTTCATTGAAGGCGAACAGCTGAGGTATCAGGACGGAAAGAATAAAGATGGATATTAGCTACTTCTGTGTCTTCCTTTGAACTTTGTGGTGTTTCTGAAGAATTTTGAGGTTTGGTTTCCAGTGGTGTATTGCCTCTGTGGTATTCCTAGGGTGCTTACCCCTCTATTAGCTAGCTGGGGGAATCCATTATGGTGTATTTGTTTGTATATACATGTATATATATTTTTGCAAATGTTTGGAATTTTATGGCATTTCTCCAAATTTAGCCTTCCTAGAGGGCACCTGGCATCTGGGGCAAGAAAAACTGAGGAAGATGGCGTTGGCTGATGCTTTTATACCCCAGACGCTCTGACGTCGGGGAAAGTGCGACATCAGCCGAAGCCAGACCCAGACTTTGGAATCCGGCCGACCGAAGGGCTGCCTGAGACAGGACAACCCATATGTGATGACTGCAGATGCATACCTATCGGACATCTACATTTATGGTAGGTACAAAACTATACTTTCCATCCACTTTGGACCACATATCAGGGACTCTAATTGTCTGCTGTCATTTATGTCCACTTCAACTTTTGGATATTCGGATCCAATTGCTGGCAACCTTGGCTTAAAACTCTGATGCTCCGCCTCCTTTCCCCACAATGCCCTGCATGCGTAAAGCTTCCCAGATCTTCTTTGCTACTTCCTGTGACAGGTATGCTTGATAAGGCTTTGTGAGATAAGTGACCATTTACTTAAAATTCAATTCCTTTTTGCAGTCCTTCTCTCCTTATTGTTCTGCTAGTAGTTAGTTGTCAGGAGTTCTTTCCCCTTAGTCTTAACTTTTACTTTTCAAATACTTTGCACTCTGCCATCTTGATGGTTTTCTTTTTTTTGGACTCCTACTCCTCAGATCTTATATTTTAAAAAAATCCTGTTATCTGTATTTCTTTATCTTGATTCATTACTATTTAGAGTGACTGTTACAGTATTGTTGTTTCTTGAGATACATGTGATTCTCTTTGTACTTGTTTCTTAATTTACTGTTTTTCCTGCCGTGGATACCAAGAACTCAGAATTTTGTAAATGTGTTTAGGATGGGAGTTTTGAGAGCCCTGTCCTTCTAACTCTGCTCCTCCACCAGTCCACGTCCTGGTGGAGATGCCTTTGGTTCTGACAACTGTCCATCCTACCAGTGAGTTGGTGCGGACAGCCTGCCTGCTCTCAACTCCATCTCATCCCTTGATGTACTCAACTCCAGTAACTTCAGATCAGATTACCTCCCAAAGTTGGGGCATCTGGATTTTGAGGGTCAGGGATCAGATTCAAACTGAGGGTTTTTGAAGCCCTGTCTACCCCTCAGTTCCTCAGCCTTAGATAGCTCAACCCCAGTCTGAACATAAGATCTGACCTGGTCAGCAGCTGATATAGGTGTTTCTCTCAGATCTCTCATCTGAGGGTACCCTCAACTAGCTGTCTGGCTTTGGTCAGCATTCGACATCATAGAGAGAATTGCATCTTGTTTAGAGAGGGGTTCTTCTGCCCAGTTTTCAGATCCAAATAGAACCTGCCTTTCAGCCCACATTTCTCATGAGTTGGTCTCTGGTCAGTCTTTACCATCAAGTCTTTGCCAGCTGCATTTGTTTCTTTGTCTCACTCCCCCATCCCCCAAGGCTGTTAAAAAGAGTCAGTGCAAGAGGAAGTACTTAGATTCCCCAGAGACATCTCTCTTCTAGCACTCAGACCTCAGTGGAGAAGGATCCCCAAATTTTTCCACTAGGGTGCCTCTTTCACCGAATTTTATTAGAGCTAATGAGATAACAGGAAGGTTGGACCTGCAAAGCCCCTTTTCCCCAAGAGTCGCTCTTCCCTGTGGCCTTCCTGGGTGGTTACTCCCACAGATGCCCTTGTAGAGAATAGAACCAGGAGAGCTTGAAGGTAACCAGGTATACTGGAGCCAGTAGGACGTAAACTGGACAGAGTCCACCCCCCCCCCCCCCAAGGATAGTTATTTTTGAAGTAAGGGTACCTCAGTAGACACAGTTGTTGTGGCCACTAAAAAGAAAATTTTAGACGAAAGCTCTGTAGTCCATCCCCAAAATGGGAAGTCTGGGATGTTGGATTGATTTCGCAAGTGCACCTGTGCTTCAGCTGTATGTGGCACACTTAATGAATTTTTAGAGAAGTTTGGTTTCTGAAGCCTGTAACCTGTTTACTGCTCAGCCTTCATCAAACTCTGGTAAAGCACTGGGACTCAGCTGTCTACCATGCAGTCAATATCCAGTTTCCTTACACCTTATATTTAATGTGGCAGATGGTACAGCCCAAGATGCAGGCTCCTGTATTGCTACCTGCCATCATACCTGGATCAGGCTTTGCAATTTTGTGGACTGCTTCAAAGCATCTTTCTTAAATGTTGCTTTTGATGGTACTACACTTGTTGGTCCCAAGATGAAAAACACACTGACAAAGAGTGAACAAGAATGGCGTGTACCATAAGGGTACATTTCTCCACCCCCCAAAGGACCTTCTCTAGGAATCAAAAAGGGGGAGGAAGATGTTCTTTTGAAAAATCACAGCCTTTTTCCTAAGACACTCATTGTGATAGTGCACCCCCAAGACAGTGGGACAACCTTAATGGTCATTGTCCAGTGGGAGGTGTGGTTGCCCTAGGACTTTAGAGGTGCTTTTTCAGGGAGGCCCTTTCTTTGCTCTTGAAAAATTGCCTGACTGCTGTGCTTGGGGGGGGGGGGTGCTTGTCTCTGCACTTAAACTTAGGAGGCCATTACATCAGGCACTGGGGTGTTGAGAGTTATTTACAGAGGTTAATGTGTCCCATTCCACACCTTTCCAAATTTGAAACAGAACCCCCCCCCCCAGAAGTTCCCACCCATCAGCGGAGGGCAACAGTATTAGAAATCCAAAAGCTGCTGTCAAATAGAGTATTTCAGCAGATCCCACCAGACCAAGTAGGATTCAGGGTCTATTTGAGGTTAATTTTGGTGCCAAAGAAAACATTGGACCTCATGCCCATCTTGAACATAAGCAAGCTAAACTTGTTCATCAGACAAACCAAAATCCAGATGACTGTTCAGTCCATCTTACCTCTGCTGAGAAAAGATGATTGGATATGCTTGGTGGACCTCAGTATCGCCTCCTATCACACATAGATAAAGAGGCACTCCAGAAGGTTCTTGTGCTTCAGGCTGAAAACCAGTCATTATCAGTTTACCACCACAA
The DNA here is from genome assembly GCF_019279795.1 of Protopterus annectens. Classification (NCBI taxonomy): domain Eukaryota; kingdom Metazoa; phylum Chordata; order Ceratodontiformes; family Protopteridae; genus Protopterus; species Protopterus annectens. Next base: position 1,190,014,922 of record NC_056745.1, read on the forward strand.
CACCTCCCCTCTGGATGTTTCACCAAGTGCATGGCAGTGATGGCAGCTTGGCTCAGGTTGCAAGATTTTTGGGTATTCTTGTATTGAGACTAGTGGCTCATGCAGCATCTTTGGGCCGAGCAAAGGACCACTTGTTTCAGCTATACCTGTCCTTGGAAATCATGGTCAGTTGGGAGAAGTCCAAGCTGGACACACTTCAGTGACCAGCATTTATTAGGTGCCATCTGGACACTAGAATTCAAACAATGAAGCTACCACCCCCCCCAAGGGCATTAACTCTTCAAACTCTTGCCAATTAGATCTTCTTGTTTCTCAGACCTCCTGCTCTTCTTGGACATATGGCAGATGCTGTTTGTCATGTCCATTAGCGAGCTACTACTTGAGAATTTTACAGTCAGCTCTATCTGCCTATTGGTCTAGCTGCACCCATCCAGTGACTTATTCCTTCTACCTCACCAATTTGACTCAGCAGCACATTCATTGCTGGATATTCTCCCTCTAGTTTCTTTAGGTTGTCCCTTTGTTCTCCCCACTTCCTGGGCCACAGTAACAGAGGATGCTTCTCTCCTGTGGTGTGGCAGGAGGGCAGGACATGGGAAAGACGGTCCAAGTTAACTGGTCACAAGCAGAGACTCACTTACACATCCATTTCTGGGAGGTAAGAGTAGTTATTCTAGCATTGCAAGCTTTCCAGAACTGTCTTTCCAAAGACATGATTATGATTCAGTCTGACAACATTACTGTAGTGTGGTACTTGAACAAACAGGGAGAACCTACTCTTACCTCTTGTGTTAGGAGGCTATGAGGGTGTGCCAGTGGGTAATATCATTGCAGTACTTTCTGATAGCAGTGCATATCCTGGGGAAGTCTAGCATTCTAGTGGGCAGTTTAAGTGGCAGCATCTCGATACCTCAAGAGCTGTGCCCCATTCCAGTAGTAGTGACCTGCATCTTCTGCCACTGGGAGCAACTATTCTGTGGTTGCTTTATGACTCTATTCAAAACCAAATGCAGCACTTTCTTCATTCCATTTCCTCTTAAAGGACAGTCACTGAGTAAAGCTCTACTGCATGCTTAGTCTCATGGGTCTCTTGTATGCTTATCTTCCAACTCCCTCGACGATCAAATTTCTATACAAAGCAGCCCATTACAGAGGAACAGTAATCTGCTTCACCCTCTTTTGGCATAAACAGTTCTTGTTTCCCTTCTTGTGGCCTCACCACCTTCAACTCCTCCCTGGGGTCCTGGGCACAGTTCCAGATCTAATCTCTCACCCCTTGGAACAACTCTGCCGAACCTGGAATCCCTCAGTCTCGCAGCTTGGTTACTCCAGTTCTAATGTGGTCAGAGATCCTAAGCTATCCAAATGAGTTTTGTACCTTTTATCTTTGCTTCAGAAGCCATCTTCCTGGAAAGTTTATGCCAGCAAATTGAAACATTTTTCTTTATGGACTTCTACCGGGGTTATAGATCCTTTTTCTGCTCCAGTCCTGATTGTTTTAGGTTTCTGGCTGGGCTCTTCCACTCGGGGCTCAGTTACTCTACTGTTTAAGTTCAGTTGTCAGCTATTTCCAACCTTCATGTGGGTCAAAGTCACACCCCAGTTGCATCCTTGAAGTTGTCCAAGGCCATTCTAAAAAGAACTTTTTTTACTTAGACCTCTGGTAAGATATGTATCCTTTCCTTTGGATCTTCCTTTTCTTCAATCCTTAACAAAACCCCTTTTGAACAGACCGCTACAGTAGACCTTACATTTTTGTTTTGGAAGACTCTTTTTTTTTTTTTTTTTTTCCTCATGTGATTACCTTGGCTAGGAGAGATTCTTGAGTTACAAACCTTATCTGCTGCCCACCTGTCCTTATCTTCCACAGTCACATCCTGAAGATGTCTCATTTGGAGACATCCTAGAAATTCTTAAGCAGAGAGGTGGCTGGGCCCCTCCAACCCTGCATCCGAGGAATCTGTTCTCCTGGAGGCCTTCGGTACTGGACCCTGTGCCTCCTGGGTGACTCCACCTGCCAATGAGTCATTGATGTGGTCTCTCAGTAGACATGGAAGGAACCCAACAGCATAGAACCAACACCTGGGAAACCAGACAGGATAATGGCACCACCTGCAGACAGACAGTTCTGGGGGAAAAGGGTTCCAGTTGATGCCATGATCGTAGTGACACCAACAAAGGAGGAACTCACTGATGAGAGTTTCACTGTCCATCTGCCCCAACAGGGAGTCACGGAGATGGACAGATTGGGGAAGCATCTCTTTGCTTCAGCGACCTTTGCTTTAAGGTCACTGAACAATTTGGCATACTTTATTAGACTTCAGAGAGATTTGACTAAGGAGTTGTCCAGTATGCTGTCAGGAGCCATTTCTGAATAGGTTCAAGATTCTGTAACTAAACAGTTGGCCACTCTACAATCCATATCCAGTTTAATGAGATTGGTTTGTAACATAGTGGAGGGAACCTCAAGGGCAGCGGGTTCTGACATTTCCATGAGGAGACATTTAAGTTCTCTTTCGTCAGTGCCCCTTTTGACGGAACTACACGGTTTGGCCCTAAAGTGAAAGAAACACTGTCCAGGTGTGAGAAGGGTGGAAAGACCTTATCTGACATGGGCATGCATTTTTTGCTTCTCTAACGATCGTATTCCAAGAATCGTCATAGTGGCCAAAAATGTGGTTCAGAAAGTCTTAAGGTCCCTTTCAAGACACACGTGGAGAAGGTTCCCCCAGTGGCAGAGGAGGGTACTCTAATGGATGATGACACCTATGTGGCAGAAGTGGGGTGCAAAACTAGGGCTTATGAAAGTCTTTGTTTGACAAACCTTACCAGCGCTTCTGGAAGGAAGCCTGATTGTCCACCTCTGGAGGCAGTCAGGGGTCAATTATCCTTGCGCCCAGAGAGCCTGGCTAGACTAAACAAAAGATACTTGGGTGAAGAGGATTATTTACAGAGGCTACATAATACCCTTTTTTTTTCCACCTCTAATACAAAGAAGAATCCCCAATGTTCCATACTGTCAGATGGATCAAGCAACACTTCAAGTACAAAAGCTGCTAGAAAAGGAGTCATCCGAGATGTCCCACCACACCAAATGGAATCCGGAACTTACTCAAGGTTCTTTTTAGTGCCAAAGAAAACAGGAGACTGAGACCGATTTTGGATCTCACGAATTTAAATAAGTCAGTGCAGCAAACCAAGTTCCAGATGGTTGCGGTTCAGTCCATTCTCCCTTTTGTGGGCAAGGACGATTGGATGTACTCTACAGACCTTCAACCTTCAGGATGTCTGTTGTCATATAAAAATGAACAGGTGATCCAGAAAGTACCTACACTTCCGACTGGGAGTCAGTCATTACCAATTCAGAGTACTGCCCTTTGGACTCACCACAGCTCCCAGGATGTTCACCAAATGCATGGGAGTAATGGCAGCTCACCTGAGACTGCAGGGATTTTGGGCATTTCCCTACCAGGATGACTGGTTCATTGCTGCTCAGACAAGGCATCAGCTCATATGTGCAAGAGACCAGGTTTTCCAGACTTGCACTCTTCTGGAGATAACCATAAACTACAGCACATCACAACTACAGCCAACTCAGACATTGGAGTTTATAGGAGCAGTTCTCAGTACAAAGTCTGCCATTGCTTCTCTTCCACCACACAGAGTTTAGGCAATAAGGTCTACAATCGCAAAGATTATAATGAGCACTACAATTTCAGCCCACCTAGTCCTTTAGGTTTTGGACTTGATGGCTGCAGCAATAACCTTAGGTCCACTAGCCAGATTTCACATGAGGATCCTTCAGTGGATGCTAATAGCGCAATAGTCGATGCTTTGTCAGTCAGTGTCATACCAGATAAGAATCACTCAGACGTGCAAAAGAGATCTAAATTGGTGGATTTAATCCAACCAGATAATTCAGGGCCATCTCTTCACACCCCAGCAACCCAAGGCCATAGTAGTCTTGTATGCTTCCCAGACAGAGTGGGGGTGGGGGCATTATCTGGGAAAGACTATCCAGGTCACCTGGTTCCCCGAAGAGGCCAATTTGCACATAAATGTTCTGGAGATGAAAGTAGTGCTGTTAGCATTACGGACATTTCAAGATGCCCTCCCCTCTGGAATGATTGCAGTTCAGACAGAAAACATGTCAGTTGTATAGAAAACCAACAAACAAGGGGAAACGAAATTCTGCCCATTGTGTCAAGAAGCTCTCCGGGTCTGGCAGTGGATGATCTCTTCCAACCTCTTTCTTTTAGTAACATACATTCCAGGGAAATCCAGTGTGATAGCAGACAAACTAAGTAGGTGCATTCTTCTTCCTCACGAATGACCCCGCAACAAAACAGTGACGGATATGATTTTCTGTCAGTGGGGCCAGTCTTGCTGCAATCTCTTTCCGTCTCTCCTAAACAACAAGTGCAGCAACTACTTTGCTGTAATTCCCCCACTGGGAAAGAATCTGAAGGATGCTCTACTTCATGATTGACCCCCCCCAGTCTTCTCTAGGCTTATCCAACAATTCCATTGATCCCAGAATTTCTGCAGAAAGCTGCGTGGTCGAAAAGCACAGTAATCCTCCTTGCACCCTGTTGGCCTTGACAAATTTAGTTTCCCTTCCTCTGGCCTCACCTGGTTCAACTCCTGGGAAACATAGAACAACACTGTATCTCTTGTCTCACCCGACAGGCTTGACACATCCAAGCATACTAAAACTCAAGCTGACTGATTGGCTTATCCAATTCCATTAATAGCCAGACAGTTGATGCTCCATTCACTTGTTCACAGTATGCTTTTTATCTTCTCATAAACCCTTGAACAGAAAGATATGTTCCAGCAAATGGAAAAGGTTTGTTATTTGGGCACAACAACACACCCTTGACCCCTTTTCAGCCCCTCATAATTACATTCTGAACTTTCTAGCACACTTATCTCTAAATGGTGCTAGTTCTTTAATCGTTAAAGTACAACTGGCAGTGATTTCTAAGTACCACACTGGATTCAGTGGCTTCTCCATAGCTTATCACAAGTTGAGCAAGGCCTTCTTAAAAGGTACTCTCTCCTAAGGTCTCCCTTTAAAGACCTTACCCCTCCATGAGATTTGACACTGATGCTTCACTCTGTCATTCGATCCCCATTTGAACCATTAGCTACATGTGACCTTAAGTATCTAACATAGAAGACAATTTTCTTGGTTGCTATAACTTCCACAAGAAGAATTTCCAAGATCCAAGCATTATTCTTTAAACCTCCATACTTAATTTTCCACAAAGATAGAGTGACTTTACGTACTAATCCGTCCTTTCTGCCAAAGGTGGTGCCAGAATCCAATATTAATGAGGCCATTAATTTGCCAGTATTCTTTCCAAAGTTTACCAACAAATGAGAATATGTCTTGCATTTTCTGGATGTTCATAGACAAGTTACACTTCTACTTGCATAGGACCAAGAGTATCCAAAAGGCTGACCAATTGTTTATTTCATTCTCTGAACCAACTTTAGGAAAACCAGTTACAAAAATTACAGTATCAAAGTGGTTGACAAATTGCATTTCCTTTGTTTATGCTAAACTTGGTATTACTCTTCCACGATCCTCAAAAGCATATTCCACTAGAACTATGGCTGTTTCCACAATCTTTCAGTCAAGAATGTCTATGGAGGATATATGTGCAGCAGCTGCTTGGACTACACCCCATGCCTTTGTCACTCATTACACGTTGGATCTGGTCTCCCGAGGTAGGGCATCATTTGGTTCTATGGTGCTCAGAAATGTCCTTCCTTGAGTCCACCTTGGAAAACCGGTAGCTAGGGACTCTATCCCAATGGATGAGGATAGAATGAAAATTGACAGCAGTGGATAAAGAAGTTATGTACTCACCATAACATTACATCTGTGTTGTCCATGTTTATTCTTCCTCAACTCCCCTCCCACCAACCACCATGCTAACACTTCTGGAGGAACGAGTGTTTAGAGGTCATCATGTATACGTATTTTTTATATGACTTCCAGATGTAGCATCTCCATAAACTTCTTCCATCTTTTACTTTCTACTAAAGCAGCAAACAAGGTCTAAGGTAAATGGGGGTGGTGCATTGTGGGTAAAGGAGAAGCTCAAGAGATTTGGATGCCACGAGCTTTAGAAACAGCCGAGTCAGATCTGACAGATCAGATCCAAACCCAATGGTTGAGGAAGAATGAAAACGGACCGCACAGATGTAATGTTATGGTAGTCATGGTGAGTACATAACTTCTTTTTTCTTTGCTTATTTCAGTAACAAAGGAGAGTACATGTTTCATTGTCTTGACATTCATCGTCAATTAAGGTTTTAATTTGGACAGAATATAGTCTAGGAAATCCAATCAACCTTTGTGTCTTTTTCTAAGGCAAAGTTTTGTCGATTAGTTTCTAAAATTACATTATCCAGATGGCTGTCCGATTGTATATCATTTGTGTACTCCTCTAAAAATGTCTCCTTACCCATTAGACGCAAGGACCATTCTTCCAAAGCAGTACCTACTTCTGTGGCCTTTTTTGGTTGCATTTCTTTGGATGATATCTATGCTGCAGCTCCACGGTCTTCTTCTGAGACGGTCATTACACACTATAAGTTGGACACCCAATCTTGATTCAAATAAGCTGTCAGTTCCACTATATCATGTAATTTTCTGTCCTAGACCCACCCAGTTGAATGGCTGAGGACTCTGCCTCAAAGGTTGAGATGGATGGAAAAGGCAACATCAGATATGAAAGTTGTGTACTTACCATAATGCTAGGTCCATGTTTCTTCTTCTTCCACCCATTCTAACCAGCTTTCCCACCGTCCCTTTCCAAATTGTCACCTATGTCAGGACTGTAAGTAGATTGACCAGCTCAAGGTCAAGTCTGAGAACCCTTTTTTGGTTCCTTCCTGGTTAATTCTTTCCCTTTATCATTGCTTTTTGATGTAAGGTTTGTTTTTCTATGAATATGTGTCATTATGCAGGACAAACAAAATCTGAGGCGCTTTAGGCAGGCAGGGCATTATGAGAGAGGGGTGGATTGGAACTTGAAGATTTCAAGGTTGCCAGCAGTGTGACCTGATTGGATCTGAATACCCAAACGCTGAGATTGACAGAAGAAATAATACGGATCTAGCGTTAAGGTAAGTATATAAATTTGGGGTGGAGGGGTTCTTACTTGTTCTGTTTTGTACTGGGTCAAGTTATTTCTACATCAAGATACAACTAGCATCTGTTAGAAATTATCACAGGGAAGTTGACTCCATGTTCCTGACATCCCTAAAGATTTGTATGGCATTCCTTAGTGGTATCTTACTTGCTCAACCTCCAGACAACGATCCTAGTGTTTCTTGAAATTTGTATTTTCCCCCTGAAAAGTTTACTTATGCTCTTCTCAAATCAGTTTCCAAAGTAGATTTAAAGTATGTGTCCTCTAAAATTCTTTCTGATATGTATCACTTTTTGCCAGAAGAATCTGAATTGAGGGCCTGGTGTGTGTCTCCCCCCACGTGTTTTTTTTAAAGATAGTGTCCTTGCAGACAAATCTGTCTTTCATGGCAAAGGTTGCTACTGAAGTGAACTTTAACCATTCTCTAAATCTTTCTGTTTTCTGCCCATATGCTAAGAGAGCAGAATACTTGCTTCATTTTGTGAATGTTCACAGACAATTCAGGTTTTACTTGGATAGAACTAAATTTGTTAGAGAATGTTTACATCTGTTCATTTTGTTTTCCAAGAAGAAATTGGGATTTAAATTTTTTGAAATAACCCTGTCAATCGTTGACAAATTGTGTGAAACTTTGCAATCAGATGTGCAGTAAGCCTTTGCATTTTGTGCTGATGGCCCACTTTACAGCGGCAGAAGCTACCCCTCAAGTCTTTTTTCATCAGTATGTTGCTGTTAATATTTAAGCAACAGCTACTGTATGTGAACTCCATGAAATGCTTTTGCAGTACATCTTAAGATGGAAGTTATCTGTTGTTCTGGGTCTTCTTTTCAGGGCTGCAGGTACTGGGGTATGTTCTTGTAAGGATGTCTGACCACCAGGAGAATTAGCTTGGCACTCTGTAGTGATGGGTTGAAAAGGATGGACCTCCTCATCTTGGCTATGAAAGTTACCCACCCTCCATCCTCCTGCCTCAGAGTGGATAAGGTGTAGAGGGCTTCAAGGAACTCTGCAGCTGTTTCTGCTTCACTTTAGTGTGAAGCCTAATTAAGTTTGCAGAGAGAGTTTGCAAGGAGAGCATTTTGGGAAAGGAGTAGGTATCAGTAGCCTTGGAGAGTTTTAGAGGCCAAGCTGTTCAAGTCCTGCTGACCTTACTTCTTATGGTTGACTCGGATGGATCAACTTGTCTAGAACTAGCATCATGGTAAGTACATAACTTACATTAAGTGGCACGTACAGTAAATAAGTTATTGTATGCGCAAGACAATTTTGCTCATTATTTGTTAAAAATCAGATTTTCTTTGAAAATTCTGTTCTGCTTGACTTTTTTCAAGCTTATATAACTATAACTGCAGATTATGCTGGTAAAAGTCTTTCACTTTTTTCTGAACATATTTTCCTCTTGCAGAGCCATAAGTGTAATTCTTGGTGATCGGTGGAAGAAAATGAAAAACGAAGAAAGGCGGATGTATATTTTGGAAGCCAAGGCATTAGCAGAGGAACAAAAACGTCTGAATCCAGACTGCTGGAAAAGGAAAAGATCCAACTCTGTATGCATCTTGTTTTCAATATAAATTAATTTTTATGTGCATTACCGTCCCAGACTTAAGTAATATTATTTGCAAGCTACAGTCTGCAAGTAAACTGTATTTTCTTGAAAAAATGCAGAACTTGCAAAAACAGACTTTTTTATTAGGTATCAGTGTAAGGGAGAATGCTTTATTGTATGCACTGTTACAGTGTGATTGGTTAGAGGTTGAAGTTCAGGGTTTCTCACTAGCAGGTTTTAATAGTGCTGTAGTTACTGCTACTTACTTCCTGTTGGACACTTAACAACTGACTTTGGTACCTTAGTAACTGAAAATGCCTACTTCTTGCTGACTGGAATTCAGTTAACTAAATGCAGAACAATGGACACTTTCATCTAGGATTAAAATAAAGTAAAGTCAAATATGTGTATATGTCGGAGATTTTCTCCCTGGTCCTCCACTGAAAAGGGGCTGTGTCCAGTAAGAATTTCCAAAAAGAGTCTGCAGTTAAGCTGGTCATTTCTACATAAGAGGTTAGCTTCTTGTGAGGAGCAGGTGCCTCTTCACAAATCTTTGACTAGAACATAAATTTGAAACTGCTCATGATTCAGTAATGGGACATCTTTAATATGAAAACAAAAGATCATAAGAATAGCATTTACAGTTTTTCCTTGTCAAGATGAAGGTCTAGATACCATGGATTTATTTATTGTGTCTGCCCATCTTCCACTGTAGTATCAGATTGTCTTCAGACAAGTTGTTTCGGAGTCTTTTCCTTCAGGGTCACAGATAACTGTGAGAATCCTTCCCACCTTTTCAGGGGACTCCTCTTGGGCCTTCTAACTAGATGATGTTCTTCGTGTTTCACCGCTGCAGTCATTACATTTGGGTAATCCTGCTGGCAGGTTGCCCTCAGTTGGCCTGAATTCCAAAGTCCTGGGTCCTGCGTTGGCTGCTATCGCCCCTTCCCTGACGTCAGGTCATCAGGGGTATAAAAGATGCGGCCGACGCCATTTTCTTTAGTCTTTCTTGCCACGCGGTGCCCGAAGCAGAAGCAGTTTGCAAGTGCCGGTCGGCCAACTCCTGAGATTTTCGTGTTCGAGTTTCAGATCCGAAGTCTTCAATAAAGCTAAGTACCCATTGGGCAAACTTTTTTCTTGCTCCAGACCGATGTCAGAAAAAGTAAATAATTGTATTTCTTGTGGAAAGCAAATACCTCATAAGGACTTTCATTCTTACTGTATTCCTTGCCTTGGCCGTGATCACAACGTTTCTGGTTGTCAGTTTTGTGCTAGATTTAACCAACGCACTATTAAGCGTCGGTATGATTTTGCTTTAAACTATTTTGGATGTCGGTTTAATTATCCAGAAATGTCATCGGATAGCCATCCGACTACCGGAGATCACAAAAAAGGCAAAGAAAAGGAGAGAGAGAGACAACCGAGGCCCAAAACCGACAACAAAGCTTCTCCTAAACCAGTCGCCGGTTCTCAGTGAGGCGCTTTTGCAGCCCCTGACGCCCACTACTTTAGAGTCCCAGGCCACTACTGACTCCCACGTGGAGTAGGCCATGCCGCTGGAAACTCAAGGTATTGGAGCCTCGGATACTATTCCTTCAGATGGGTCCGGAGCCGCTGAGCAGGCACCGGCTTCTGAGGATGTATTCAGACCTAAGCATCTTTACATTAAACCAACCTCAGCTTCAAAGGCAAAGACTAAAGCACCCTCTAAAGCAAAGAAACAAACTCAAGAGCCACGTGGACAGGCCTCTATGCCCAAAAAAACAGATGTTCAAAATGGCCGAAGACTTAATTACCTTGATCAGGGGTTCCCATCCCCTCCTGATGAGGCCTAGACAAGAGACTGACTATGAATCTTCAGATCAGGTTTCTATTTCTTCTGATTCCTCTTCTGATCAGGAATATTCTTTTCCACCCTGTGGGGATTCTGATGCTGAAGAATCTATACCTTCAGCTTTTTCTCCAGAGGACTATTCTTTTGGGGAAACCTTGCATACCATGAGGGAGCATTTCCACTGGGAGAGCCAAGATTTTTCAGAATCTAAAAAGAGGCTCAGGGATTTCCTTTTACTACCTCAACACAGGCCAGTAACCATTCCACCTATGTTAGACATTGTAGGTGATGTGTTTTCGGAGTCTAGTCTTACCCCTGATTCCTTACCTCCAGCTCCTGTTAAGCCGGACAGGTATTACAGGGTTCCTGACTCTCATAAATTCCTTTTTAAAAATCCTGCTGCAGACCCAGAAACTATTTCACAGGGTCCCAAATGAGTTAAGGCTTCTGCTGCAAAAAACCCTACCCCCTCTGACAGAGATTCTAGGGCACTGGATAGATGGGGAAAAAAGTTTTACACATCTGCTACCTTGGCTATAAGGGCCTTAAACTGTCAGTTTCATATGCTCAGATATCAACAACATATCATGGCATTGCTTAAACAGAAAATGTTATTAAACTCTGAATTTGCAGAAAATAAGGAAATGCAGGATTTATTGCATGCAGCTCAACAGGTTGGAAAGCATACTTTGCAATGTGGTTTTGATTCTTTGGAGGCCTCCTGCAGGGCTGCAGTTAAGGGTTCTGAAATTAGGAGGCATGCTTGGTTAAAGGAACAAAATCTGCCTGATCATGTCAAAGTTAAATTATTAGATGCACCTTTACAGCATGATACTTTGTTTGGTGTTAAGGCAGAAGAGGTGATAAAGAAAATGGAGGACAAAGCTAAATCTATGCAAACTGTCAAAGATTTTTTACAAGTACAGCCACCTAGGTTTAGTAGACACTGGCCTACAAAGAATTGGTCCTTTCCAGTGTCAGACAGACCTCAAAGGGGCAGATCCAGATGCCCTTGAGGCAGATTACCAATTCTCTGCACTGCCCTTTGGCTTATCTACTGCACCCAGGGTATTTACAAAGTGCCTGGCACCAGTAATTGCATTCTGCAGACAAAGAGGAATACAAATATATCCTTACTTGGACGACTGTCTAATTCTAGCAGAGAACAAGGACATTCTTCTACAGCATCTGGCATTTGTGAAAAGACTTCTAACATGCCTAGGGTACACAGTCAGCGAAAAGAAATCAAAACTAGTACCCTCTCAAGAGATAATATAGCTGGGTGCAAGCTTAAATACAACTGCCCAGATGGCTTATCTCACGCTAGACAAACAAAGGCAACTGACTACCTATTTCAAAATGTTGGCAACAAAGGCCCAGTTATCTGCAAAAAAAATTCTGCAGGCTTTGGGCTTCATGGCATTCTGCATTCTACTAATTCCATATGCAAGACTGCATATGAAGAAACTTCAGTGGTACCTAAAAAGTGTTTGGACTCAACATTGCCACAGCCTGGAAACAATGATTACTCATTCTCTGCCTACAACAGGAGTTTCGATGGTGGGTAAAGGCTTGTCACCAAAACAAGGGACAGCCATTCACATTACCCCCAGCCAGGCAGACACTAACAGCGGATGCATCAGATTATGCCTGGGAGGCCCACATGGCAGGAAGATGCATTCAGGGCACATGGTCCTCAACCCAAATCCATCGACATATCGATCAAAAAGAGATGCTAGCTGTTCAGAATGCCCTGACAGCCTTCAAGGACCTACTCCATCCAGGACAACTACTGATAAAGACAGACAACACCATGATCATGTGGTATATAAACAAGCAGGGGGGCACACATTCTTACCCCCTTTGCAGACTAGCCATGACTTTGTGGGACACAGCATTAACTTACCAAGTACATCTGCAGGCACAATTCCTGCCAGGAAGGGAAAATACTCTGGCAGACGAGCTAAGCAGAAACCTCATGGATCCCCACGAGTGGCAGCTGGATCCTCAAGTCTTTAGCATGATAACAAGGAAATGGGGATGCCCGGACATAGATCTATTTGCCTCCCCTCACAACTACCAACTAAAAAGATTCTGCACAAGGACTTATCACAGACCAGCATGGAAAGTGGACGCCCTATCTTTCAGCTGGAAAAACCTATCAGTATATGCCTTTCCCCCACTGCCTCTCCTCCCCAAGGTACTCCTAAAGGTCAGACAGGAGAAGCCAAAAATTATACTGATTGCCCCAGACTGGCCCCATCAGTACTGGTTTCCAGTCCTAAAGAACTTGTCTCAATGCCCAGCTTGGACCTTACCTCAAATACCTCATCTACTGTCCCAGCAAAACAATCAGATCCTGCACAGCCAACTCAGGACTTTAAACCTGGCAGCATGGCAGATAATGTAGTCATACAAAACACACCTCTCAGTAAAGCTGTGATGGATGTCATTTTGGAGGCCAGAAGGCCTAGTACTAGAAAATCTTATGCTGGAAAGTGGAAGAGATTATGTGCTTGGAACCAGGCACAAGGAACTGATACAGCTGTGCCAAATATTCCTCAGATTTTGCAATACTTAACTGAGATGCTGGACAAAGGCCTATCTTTTTCATCTATTAAAATTCATGCCTCTGCCATTTTGGCTCATTACAATACAGAGCCACCAATCTTTTCTCATCCCTTATTAAAGCAGTACCTCAGAGGATCCAAAATTTTAAGACCTCCAAGGAGATCACCAATGCCTGCATGGAACCTCAACTATGTCGTGGAAAAACTCACCCTGCCTCCTTTTGAGCCAGCTGCTACTGCTGATATAAAGTTTTTATCTTGGAAAACAGCTCTGCTCCTAGCAATAACTTCTGCAAGACGAGTTTCAGAGCTACAGGCACTCATGGCTGTGGAACATTTTATCATTTTTCATCCAGACAGGGTCTCTCTCTGAGGACAAACCCAACATTTATGCCTAAGGTGGTGTCCAGTGTGGCTCTTAACCAAACTATTCATCTGCCAACTTTTTATCCAAATCCACAGAACGGGGGGGGGAGGTTCTGCATACTTTGGATGTACACAGACAGCTTAGATTCTACTTGGACAGAACCAAAGTTTTCAGAAAGACAGAGCAATTACTAGTGGCATATGCTGCAGGATCACAAGGAAAGGCTATCTCAAAGCAGATTATTTCAAAGTGGATAGGCCACTGCATTAGTTTCTGCTACTTACACCATGGCAAGCCAGAGCCTAAGGGCATTAGGCCACATTCAACCAGAGCTGCAGCCACTTCAGCAGTCTTTCTCAGGGGAGTACCAACCCAGGACATTTTAGAGGCTGATACTTGGAGTTCAGTGCACACCTTTACAAAACACTATCATCTGCCACTGTACTCTAAATCCAGGGCAGGCTTTGCCACTGCAGTTCTGCAGGGCCTCATAGCCGCTCCTAATGCTGTTTAGCTCCAGCCTCCCAACCATTGCTTTGGGACTCTACCCAAATGTAATGCCTGCAGCAGTGAAACACGAAGAACATAGTACAGTTGTGTACACTTACCATAAATGTAGATGTTCGAGTGTATTCACTGTTGCAGTCCAGGTTACCCACCCGCCAGCCTCTTCTGATGGAACCTATCTTTCCTTCTCTAATTTATACAACCTATGTAGTGTATTTGCTTGTAGAGGAAGGTATATAAATTTTGGCTACCCTTTTAGGGGGCACCTGACATCTGGGGCAAGAAAAACTAAAGAAAATGGCGTCGGCCGCATCTTTTATACCCCTGACAACCTGACGTCAGGGAAGGGGCGACAGCAGCCGATGCAGGACCCAGGACTTTGGAATTCAGGCCGACTGAGGGCAACCTGCCAGCAGGATTACCCAAATGTAATGACTGCAACAGTGAATACACTCGAATATCTACATTTATGGTAAGTGTACACAACTGTACTTTCCTATCATCTCTTTTTTTTTGTAGTAATTAGTAGTGGTGGGTGTGGGGGGGGGTGATAAAACCTATGCTGTCAGCCCTAATGAGCATAACATTTTTATCTTGGGAATTTTTTGATGGCAAACTAAGGGGAAGTTTTGAGACCATTTCTAGATTTCTTTTTCTTTTTTGTGTAGGAACCACAATTCTAAATATTATCGTCAAACTCTTAAGTAAGGGCATCACATCCAGAGCTAAATATGCTAAAATTCCCCTCTACTCATCCCTCATCAGACCACTAATAGAATACAACACTAACCTTCTATATGTACCACACCAGACACGTGCAGCAGCTTGATAGACCTCAGAGGTTTCTAACCAAGAAAATTCAGGGCCTTCAACATATGATGTACATGGACAGACTGAAGGGCCTGTCATTGTACTCTGCATCTTGTAGACTGCTGAGAGGCGACTTGTACCTGGCTTACAGAGCAGTCTTGGACCCTGCCCTACTGGAACTGCTGCTCCCCTGCAAGTCAAATAGAAAAAAAATTAATTCGCTCTAGGGAATTTAACCTAGCCTGTGACATTAACAGGACATATTGGAGAGATAGATATGCCTCCCAGAGATTGCCCCTCCTCTGGAACAAACTCCCAGTTCACATAAAACAGAGCTCGTCAATGACCCTATTTAAGTGTAATTCATACAACTGGATGGGAGACCGTAAATTTACCCCGGGGGTGTCACTTATGTCCCTCTTGGATAAGGGCAGTCAGTGCTGATCATAGATTTGCTCTGCAAATATAGACCATACAACTTAGTCAGTAAGGGAACAAGGGTATAAAATGAGTAGGCTCATAACGGCCCTAGGACGAGTAACTTCCTAAGAACCTGTTACCTTTGACCAAACTCCACTCTCCCTCCTTAAAAGCAAATAAAATAAAGTTGCAGACCAAAGGCATCTTCAGGGTCTTTAATGCTAGGCGAAAGTGCTTAGTCAACTGTGTGTCATTTTGTTTCAACTAAAAGTGAATTCAGTGGAATAAAAGACCTTCCTTTCATTTTGAGCTGTAGCTTTATTTTAACCTATTACCTTTCTTTCCTTCTGGCAGTTGTATGATAAAATTTGTCCTAAAAACGCCGATCATCACATTCCAGTTTGCAAGTAATTTAAGCTTTTTTTTTTCAGAGTCCTTCTGTGCTTAGCTCACTTTCAGTTCTGTGCCTTATCCTTTGTTCTGTCCATTGGGTCGAGTATTTACAATATGCCTAGATCCACTGACTTTTCAGAACTTTCCTTATTTGGATGATTGTCATATTTTTGCAAACACTTTTTTTCCAGTTGTCAGGATTCCCAATTATGGGTCATAAAATTTCTGATCAGTCTGAGGTTTCAACTGAATTTGCAAAAATTCTCTGTCATTCCTTCTCACACACTAGTTTTCTGGCATGTCTTCTAGACTCATTCCTAGGAAGTGCTTTTCTTCAGTTGAAGTAGGTGCTGTAGTACAGAGAGATTTTCCTGGACTTCTCCAGCCAATGCCAGTCTTATGCTAGGGAGTTTCTTAAGATTCTCATTATTTCCCCTAACCAGACTTCACATGATAAAGAGTTCAGTATACCTCAGATCAGTCTGGACTCTGCATCAACACCCTTATTTTTCCAGAGTTTGTGAAAAGGGAGGTACTTATGGGTGGATCAGTTATCTCTCAGTTTTCTCTCTTCAGACTCCCTTCCAGTCTGAGACAACAGATACTTCAGACAGCTTAGGGAGCAGTTTCTGAAGAGGTGAAAGTTTAAGGCCTTTGAATTACAAAGGACAGACAAAGCACTGATCTGTTATAGAGATGTTTGCAGTAATCTATGCTTTGAAAGCCATAAGGCATTTCTTCGTCCAGGGACTGCCGCAGATTATCACAGACAGTACCCCAGTGGTGTGATGCGTAAACAATTAATGGGATACCAGATCCTATCCCCTTTGCATGGGAGATAGCAACTCATTTTGATGCTTCAGGTTTCATACATCCTGGCAGAGCAGAACATTGTAGCAGTGAAGTTGTGCAGGATCAGGACAGACCCAGAGGGTCTTTCACAAATTTATTCTGTTCTGGGGAACAGCTGTTCTAGATATGTTTGCCTCCAGTTTAAATTTTTTTTCTAGGATTCTTTACAAACAGTCCTGGAAAACAGATGTTTTTCATTCAGTCTGATGTGTTCTTATAGGCTGTCCACTTTTTTCACTGATTCACTGTGTCCTTCTAAAGATTGTTTGAGACTCTTCAAAGATTGTGGTGGTGACTCCTTTTGGCCCGGGGTAGATTGGTTCTCCCTTTTTCTGAAAATTACCAAGGGCAATTACCATAAACTTATCCACCTTCTGGATTTACTCATACAAGACAGGGGTTATTTCATGCACCCCAACCTAAAAACACTTCATTTACAGGCAGGATGATGAGCGTTTTTTATACCTTAGGCACCCTTTTTTGAAGGCTGTGCAACAGGTTCTAAGGAGGTGAAGTAACCTGCTACTAGAAAATGTATATGTACAAGATTTTCTAATTGGTGCCACTCTAAACAAAAAAAAAAAAAAAAAAAAAAAAAAAACAAACAGGACCTATTTAAGGCCTAGTTGCCTCTGGTTGTTAACTTTGTGAGAGAGTTCTTCCATTGATCTCTGTTATTCCTCTAAGAGAGTTAATTTATTTTGTTTGTTTTTGCTTGTTCACTCTTAGATCCCTCACTACTTCTGTCCTTAGAAAGTTATTTTTTTCACATCCATCCACAGTGAAAACCAGGGGCTGCCCTTTGGGATTGTTGTATTTGAAAAAAAAAAAAAAATTCCTCCCTTTGAACCAGTTCATCAGGCTGTTTTTTGAGGTTCTCAATATGGAAAAATTATACTACTCTGCATCTGCAAGAAGAGTATCTGAGTTATATACTCTTACTGGGTGAGTCCACACTACCTCATTTACTACAAAGTCAGTGTTTCTTTGAGAACTAGTCTTTCTTGTTGTGCCTAGTGGCTTCAGAGTTTACTTTAAGCTGGACTTTTAATCTTCCTGTAGTCTTTCCAGAACCTTAAAAAAATAGATCTTTTTACTCTAGATGTCAATAGGCAGGTCAGATACTGTTTGGACACACCTGTATCATTTAGCAGAACTGATCTGCTGTTTCTTTTCTATGAAGGAAAACAGAAAAGGGTATTCACTGTCAAAGCATACCATTTTCAAATGGTTTACTCGTGCTTTTTCTTTGTGCTATGCACAATATATTAAGCCATTTATAGACAGGGTTAGGGCACATTTTTTTCTCAGGATTTGGCTTTACTTGTGGCTTTTTGGAAAATGGAGGACCGTAGAAAGGCAGCAACTTGGTCCTTTGTACATAGTTTTACAAAGTACTACTCCAGAACTGGCTTTACTAGGACCAGTCTACAGGGGATCCTGGATGCTTGAATTTCTTCCTTCTTCCTCCTGCTTGTACGTTTGTAATCTGTGGTAGTCTGCCCATTTAGCTTAGGCTACTGCAACATTGATCTTAATGTAGAACGTAACATAGTTGTGTAAATGATCTTACTGTAACAGTAGATGTTCTAATTGATCACTTTCATTGGCCATCCCCTCCCTCCAGACCCCCCTTTTTTGTTTATTTTTTGTATGTTCTGCCATGCTGATATAGTTATTTGATGTTCTTCGTGTTTCACTGTTGCAGTCATCACACTTGGGTTATCCTCCCAGGGGTAGCTCTCAGTCGGCCCGAATACCAGAGGCTTAGTATTTCTGCGTTTGTTGCTGTCGCTTCAGGACTGACGTTAGGTTGTCAGTGGTATAAAAATAGGCAGCCGACTCCATTACATCAGTCTTTCTTGCCGAGGAGCCGTTACCTGAGTTTTCGTTTCCGAAACTGAATCATCTTGAAATTTTCTAAAGCTAAGTACCCCATTGGGATGCCAAAAAAAGTTAACAGTTGTCTCGCTTGTGGAAAGCAAATACCACACCGAGATTTCGATTCTTACTGCGTCACCTGTTTAGGCCCAGACCACGACGTACCTCACTGCCACTTTTGTGCTTTGTTCAATGCCCGAACTTTTTGTCATTGGGCCCTTATTCTAGCTCAATATTTTCGTTCTCGATCTCCGTATTCTGAAATGGTTCAGTAAGCCACCCGACTACCGATATTCTGAAAAACGTAAGGATAAAAACAAAGACTGCACAGGTCCAAACCTGCTGACTACGCTTCCGTTAAGCTAGTTGTCAGTTCGCCGGTACTCAGTGAGGTGCTTTCACAGCCCATGATTTCCGCTTTGATGGATTCACAGGCCGCTACCGAGACCCATTTGGAGTCTGGTATGCCGCAAGACTCTTCTTTGACTGCAGAACCTGTGGATGTCTCCACCTTGGATGGGTCTGGAGCCGCTGTGCAAGCACTGGCTTATGAGGAAGTTCTTCGCACTACCGATATTCGACACAAACCGATGACTTCATTCATGTCTTCAGTTCTTTCTAAAACTACCGAGTTTCTAAGGCCAAGAGTATGAGCTACGCCTAAAAAAACGACGAACCAAACTCAAGCGCTTGCTTCCTTGCCACAATCATAGATGCTTAAAATGGCGGAAGACCTGATCATGCTGATTAGGGGAAGCCAGCCTTCCCTTGCTAAAAGAAAAAGAGACTTGTCCCCAACAGCCTTATCTGACCAAGAGTCCGACTCTGAGGTTTCTGATTATGAAGACATGCCCTTTCTGCCTATGAGGATTCAGATGCAAAGGAAGCCATTCCTGCTGCCTCCCCTACAGAGGATTTTTCTTTTGGTGAAACCCTACATACTTTGAGAGAGCATTTCCACTGGGAATGCCAGGATTATACTCAGTCCAAAAAGAGACTCGGGGAATTTTTAGACTTACCACAGCACAGACCCTTACCTATCTCCCCAGTTCTGGATGTTGTGGATAATGTCTTTATGGAGTCCAATCTAACTCATGATACTTTACCCCCTGCTCCCAGGAAACCTGACAGGTACTACAGAGTTCCTGACTCTCACAAATTTCTTTTCAAAAATCCTACTG
The DNA here is from genome assembly GCF_019279795.1 of Protopterus annectens. Classification (NCBI taxonomy): domain Eukaryota; kingdom Metazoa; phylum Chordata; order Ceratodontiformes; family Protopteridae; genus Protopterus; species Protopterus annectens. Next base: position 1,190,034,453 of record NC_056745.1, read on the forward strand.
CTGACCCAGAGGTCATCTCCCAAGGACATAAAGGAATAAAAGCAACTGCAGCTAAGAATCCCACCCTCTTGGACAGGGATTCTCAAGCTTTAGACAGATGGGGTAAAAAAGTATACACCTCTGCAACTCTTGCCATTAGAGCATTAAATTGTCAGTTCCACGTGCTGAAATACCAGCAACATACTATGGAACTTATTAAGCAAAACTGTCTACCTTCCTTGACTGTGCAGAAAATAAAGAATTACAGGAACTTATGCACTCTGCAAGCCAGGTCTGCAAGCATACCCTGCAGTGTGGGTTTGATGCCCTAGAAGCATCTTGCAGTCAGCAGTCACAGGTTCTGTACTTATAAGGCATGCCTGGCTTAAGGAGCAAGACCTTACCAGACCATGTCAAATCAAATTATTGGATGCACCTCTGAACAAGGACAATCTGTTTGGCACCAAAGCAGAAGAGGTTTTAAAAAAAGATGGAAGAAAAAGCTAAGTCTATGCAGGCAGTCAAAGATTTTTTGCAAGTGCAGCCTCCAAGATTCAGTAGGCATTGCCCCTCAAAACACTGGTCCTTTCCAGCACCCTCAAGGCCATCTCAAACTAGACCTAGGGGAAACAGACCCTCCAGACTACAGTCTCAGGGTATGCAGAGATCTAAGCAATGGAGTACCTCCACTTCTAAAACAGGTAGTGCTAAGCCACCCCCTTATGGAAAGAAATCACAGTGACTTCTCAACTCCTCTCTTCACCTCTGCCCAATTGCTCGTGCCCCTAGGAGGAAAACTTGCCCACCATGTAAAATACTGGACCTCCATCACCAACAGTCGTTGGGTCCTCAACATAGTATCCCAGGGGTACAAATTTTATTTCCATATGCTGCCAAACCCCAAAAGGGTTCCCAGACCTTCCTACAAACCAGTGGGCAGAGACACAAAACCAAGTTCATTCCCTGCTCTCCATAAGGTCAATTCAGCCTGTTCCTGCACAACAGATAGGCCAAGGTTTTTATTCCAGACTTTTCCAGGTACGCAGAAAAGAGGGCACTTGGCGCCCAATTTTAGAGCTATCCATTCTAAACACCTTCCTGGTGGTACCAAAATGAAAAATGCTCACCCTACAGCAGCTTCTCTCTATGCTGTCCAAAGATGCCTGCTTAGCCACTCTAGATCTAAAGGAGGCCTATCTGCACATCCCAGTCAGGGACTCCTGCAGGAAATATCTAAGTTTCAGGGTAGGACCTATGCATTATCAGTTCTCTGCACTTCCCTTTGGCTTATCCACTGCTCACAGAGTTTTCACAAAATTCCTGGCTCCAGCCATTGCCCATTGCAGACAGAGAAATATTCAAATTTACCCCTATTTGGATGATTGCCTGATTCAGGCAGACAGTCAGGAAAAGCTGTTGTAGCACCTGACATTTGTAAAGGACCTTCTAACCTCCCTGGGGTACACTGTCAATGAAAAGAAACCCAAACTTGTCCCCAGTCAAAAAAATTTATTTCTGGGAGCAAGCTTGGACACAACATCCCAGATGGCATTCCTTACTCCAGAAAACAAACCTGACAGGGCTACTTCTCTCAAATGGCCACCAGAACCCAGTTATCCGCAAGGAAAATCCTGCAAGCTTTAGGGTTCATGGCCTCCTGCATTCTACTAATTCCATTTGCCAGACTGCATATGAGGAAACTTGAATGGTACTTAAAAAGTCTTTGGTGCCAACATTCTCAGAACCTGGAAACTATCATACCTATGATACCTTGTCTAAGGAAAGAGTTCCTCTGGTGGGCAGCAGCATGCAACCACAACAAGGGATTTCACAACCCCACGCTGCCCAGACCCTAACCACAGACGCATCAGACTATGCCTGGGGTGCACATCTGGACAGCAGATGCATTCAGGGCAACTGTAGCCCAGATCAAACTCATTTGCACAGCAACCAAAAGGAGATGCTAGCTGTTCAGCATGCCCTGACAGCTTTCAGATCCCTACTCTCTCCGGGTCCCTACTAATCAAAACCAACAGCACCACAGTGATGTGGTACATCAACAGGGTGAAACCCACTCTTACCCACTCTGCAGGCTAGCCATGACCCACTGGAACACAGCCTCAGCCATGCATATTCACCTGCAAGCTCAATTCCTTCCAGGCAAACAAAACTCTCTGGCAGACAACTTAAGCAATAGTCTCCTAGACCCACATGAGTGGCAATTAAACCACAACACTTTCAGCCTTGTGACCCAGGAATGGGGTACCCCAAAGGTGGACCTATTTGCCGCCCCCTACAACCACCAGCTCACCAAATTCTGCACCAGGGAACCACACAGCAATGCCTGGAAAGTAAATGCCCTATCCTTCCAGTGGGCAAACCTCTCGATCTATGCTTTTCCCCCTCTACCTCTTCTTACAACAGTATTACTCAAGATAAAGGAGGAAAAACCAAGGGCAATCCTGACTGCACCAGACTGGCCACGTCAGCACTGGTACCCACTACTGCACAGTCTGTTACTGTTGTCTCCATGGCACCTCCCACAGATCCCAACTCTCCTGACTCAGCAGGAGGGACAGTTCTTGCATCCGCAATTGCAGACCCTGAACCTTGCAGCCTACCTTATTCCTTGACTTCTCCTCCAGTGGCCAGCCTAAGCAAGCAGGTACTGGAATTCATACGTGAAGCCAGACAAACCAGAAATAGAAAATCCTGTGCTGACAAATGGAAAGGGTATTGTTCCTGGATCCAGACTAAAGGAGCGGACCCAGCACAGCCCTTCTTACCTCTCATCCTGGATTACCTAATAGACCTACTCCACAGGGGCCTATCCTTCTGTTCCATTAAGATCCATACCTCTGCCATCTTTGCTCACTACAGCACTGAGCCACCTTTCTTCTCGCACCCTCTCATCAAGCAGATGTTCTTCGTGTTTCACTGTTACAGTCATCACATTTGGGTTATCTGCCTGCAGGTAGCCCTCAGCCGGCCTAATACCAGAGTCTTGGATTCCTGTGTCAGATGCTATCTCTTCTTCCATGACGTCAGGTCATCAGGGGTATAAAACATGCAGCCAATGCCATTACATCAGTCTTTGTTGCCGCACAGTGCCCAAAGCAGAAGCAGTTCGCAAGTGCCGATCGGCCGACTCCTGAAATTTTCGTTTTCAAGTTTCAGAACCAAAGTCTTCAAAAAAGCTAAGTACCCCGTTGGGGATCCTTTTTCTTGCTCTTAACCGATGTCAGTAAAAGTTAACAATTGTCTTACCTGTGGAAAGCAAATACCTCATAAAGATTTTCATTTGTACTGCATTCCTTGCTTAGGCCCAGAACACGAAGTCCCTCGCTGTCAGTTTTGTGCCTTGTTCAACCCCCAAACTATTCGTCGTCTGACTATGTTTGCAGCAAATTATTTTGGTACTCTCTATAACTATCCAGAAATGGCTTCGGTAAGCCATCCCGACTACCAATATTCTGAAAAAACATAAAGATAATGACAGAGACAGACCGCATACATCCAAAACTGCCGACAGCGCTTCCATTAAGCTAGTCGCCAGTCTGCCAATGCTCAGGGAGGCGCTTTCGCAGCCCCTGATGTTCATCGTGTTATACTGCTGCAGTCATTACACTTGGGTTATCCTGCCGTGAGGCGGTACCGCAGTCGGCCAGAGTTCCAAAGTCTTGGTCCAGCGTCGGTTGCGGTCGCTTCTTCCCTGACGTCAGTGCACCAGGGGTATATAAGATGCATCCGATGCCATTTTCTTCAGTCTTTCTTGCCGCGCGGTGCCCGAAGCAGAAGCAGTTCGCAAGTGCCGATTGGCCGACTCCTGAGATTTTCGAAGTCGAATTTCAGATCTGAAGTCTTCAATAAAGCTAAGTACCCCGTTTTTCTTGCCTCAGACCGATGTCAGAAAAAGTTAATAATTGTATTTCTTGTGGGAAGCAAATACCTCATAAGGACTTCCACTCTTACTGTATTCCATGCCTAGTCCCTGATCACGATGTCACTAGTTGTCGGTTTTGTGCTAGATTTAACAAGCGCACTATAAAAAGACGTTTTGATTTTGCTTTGCACTACTTTGGCCGAAGGTTCAATTATACTATGCCGTCGGATCAACCGACGACCGCAATTCCGAAAAAACGCAAAGACAAGGATAAAGACAGGCATCCGAGGTCCAAAACCGACGAAACCTCTTCTAGGCCATTCACCGGTTCTCAGTGAGGCGCTTTTGCAGCCCCTGACACCCGCTACCTCAAAGCCACAGGCCGCCTCCGACTCCCACGTGGAGACAACTAGGCCTCTGGAAACTCAAGGTATTGGGCCTACAGAAACTAATCCCTCAGATGGGTCCAGAGCCGCTGAGCAGGCATCGGCTTCGGAGGGTGTTTTCAGACCTTCACAACTTGCAGTTAAAGCAACAGCCAAGATAAAAGTACTATTAAAGACAAAGAAGCAAGTGCAGCATTCTCCTGGACAGTCCTCCATGCCTAAGAAACAGATGCTTAAAATGGCCGAAGACCTCATTACTCTAATCAGGGGTTCCCATCCCCCTCCTGAGAAGAGGCCTAGGCAGGATACAGACTATGATTCCTCTGATCAGGTTTCCATTTCCTCTGATTTCTCTTCAGACCAGGGATACTCTCTACCCCCCTATGAGGACTCTGATGCTGAAGAACCTATCCCTTCAGCCTGTCCTCCTGAGGATTATTCATTTGGGGAAACTTTACATACCATGAGGGAGCATTTCCATTGGGAAAGTCAGGATTATTCAGAATCCAAGAAAAGGCTCAGGGGTTTCCTTTCATTGCCTCAGCACAGGCCCCTGGCTATTCTGCCTGTGCTAGATATTGTGGATGATGTGTTCTCTGAATCCAGCTTATCTCCTGATTCTTTGCCCCCTGCACCAGCAAAGCCAGATAGGTATTATAGAGTCCCTGACTCTCACAAGTTTCTTTATAAAAACCCTTCTGCTGATCCAGAAACTATTTCCCACGGTCCAAAAGGGGTTAAGGCTTCCATTGCAAAAAATCCAGTACCCTCTGACAGAGATTCCAGAGCTTTGGATATATGGGGGAAGAAAGTTTACACTTCTGCAACTTTAGCAGTAAGGGCTTTAAATTGCCAGTTTCACATGCTTAAGTACCAACAATATCTAATGGCTCAGTTAAAACAGAAAATGCTTGCAAGCCCAGAAGCTCTTGACTGTAAAGAAATGCAGGATTTATTGCATGCAGTTGAACAGTTGGGAAAACATACTCTGCAATGTGGTTTTGATTCTTTAGAGGCCTCTTGTAGAGCCGCAGTTACAGGTTCTGTGATTCGAAGATATGCTTGGTTAAAAGAACAGAGTTTACCTGATCATGTTAAGGCAAAATTATTGGATGCTCCTTTACAGCATGATACCTTGTTTGGTGTAAAGGCAGAAGAGGTGTTAAAGAAAATGGAGGATAAAGCTAAATCTATGCAAACAGTCAAGGATTTCTTACAGGTACAGCCACCTCGATTTAGCAGAAATTGGCCAGCAAAGAATTGGTCCTTTTCAGTGTCAGACAGGCCACAGAGAGGCAAATACAGATGCCCAAGAGGCAGACCTCAACCCCAAGGCTCTAACAGACAATGACAGTGGGGCACCTCAACCCCAAAAGGAGGTGAGGACAAGTCTCAACCTTACAGGAAACAGTCCCAATGACTTCCCCCTTCATACGCCAAGCACTTCCCTTGGAAAACTAGCACTTTTTTCTCAAAACTGGCAAACAATCACCCAAGACAAATGGGTTCTGAATATTGTGTCGCAAGGTTACAGGTTCCACTTTCATACTTTACCAAGGCTAAAAGGAATGCCAGACCTGCCACAGAGTCAATGGGCAGAGGCACAAAAACAAATTTCAGCCCTCATGGACATGAGAGCTATTCAGAAAGTACCACAACAGGAACAAGGACAAGGATTTTACTCAAGACTCTTCCTGGTCCCCAGAAAGGACAAGGCCTGGAGGCCCATACTAGACCTTTCAATTCTAAATACTTACCTGGATATTCCGAAATTCAAAATGTTGACATTACAGCAGCTTCTACCCATGCTGGGCAAGAAGGCTTGGCTTGTTACTCTGGACCTCAAAGAGGCATACCTGCATGTCCCTATCAGATAAAATTGCAGAAGATACCTCAGATTCAAAGCTGGTACAATGCACTACCAGTTCTCTGCACTGCCCTTTGGCTTATCTACTGCACCCAGGGTCTTTACAAAGTGCCTGGCACCAGTAATTGCATTTTGCAGACAAAAAGGAATTCAAATATATCCATACCTGGACGACTGCCTCATTCAAGCAGAGACAAAGGACATTCTTCTACAGCATCTGGCGTTTGTAAAAAGGTTGCTGATTTCTCTAGGGTACACAGTAAATGAAAAGAAGTCAAAACTAGTGCCTTTACAACAGATTATATTCCTGGGTGCCATCTTAAATACAACGGCCCAGATGGCTTATCTCACACCAGACAAACAAATTCAATTAACTAAATATTTTCAATTACTGGCAAAAAAGTCCCATCTCCCTGCAAGAAAAATTCTGCAGGCCCTGGGATTCATGGCATCCTGCATACTACTAATACCATATGCCAGACTGCATATGAGGAAATTACAATGGTACCTAAAAAGTGTTTGGACTCAACACTCTCACAGTTTAGAAGCAGTAATACCAATGATTCCCTGCCTACAACAGGAGTTTCGATGGTGGGCACAGGCATGTCACCTAAACAAGGGTCAGCCTTTTACCCTTCCCACAGTCAGGCAGACTCTAACAACAGATGCTTAGGATTACGCCTGGGGAGCACACATGGCAGGAAAATGCATTCAGGGCAAGTGGACAACAGACCAGATGCATCTTCACATCAATCAAAATGAGATGTTGGCTGTTCAAAATGCCCTAACAACTTTCAAGGACCTTCTGCATCCAGGACAGTTATTATTAAAGACAGACAACACCACAGTACTGTGGTACATAAACAAGCAAGGGGGCACTCATTCTTATCCCCTATGCAGGCAATCTATGACCTTGTGGAACACAGCTCTAACGTATCAAGTTCATCTGCAAGCACAATTCCTGCCAGGAAGGAAAAATACTCTGGCAGACGATCTAAGCAGAAATATCATGGACCCTCACGAATGGAAATTGAATCCACAAATCTTCAGCATGGTAACGCAAAAATGGGGATACCCAGACATAGATCTTTTTGCCTCCCCACTGAATTGCCAACTACAAAAATTCTGCACAAGGACTTATCACACACAAGCATGGAAAATGGATGCGCTCTCGTTCAGCTGGAAAAGCCTAAAAGTTTATGCCTTCCCACCACTGCCTCTTCTTTCAAAGGTACTCCTAAAAGCCAGACAAGAAAAACCACAGATGATCCTGATTGCTCCAGACTGGCCACGCCAGCACTGGTACCCAATCTTAAAGAACTTAGGTCAAGGCCCGCCATGGATCTTGCCTCAAATTCCACACCTTCTGACTCAACAAAACAATCAGATCCTGCACGGTCAGCTCAAAACCCTAAACCTGGCTGCATGGCAGATTCATTAGTCAAACAGGCAACACCTCTCTCTAAAGCTGTTATGGATATAATTTTGGAGGCCAGGAGGCCTAGCACCAGGAAAGCTTACTCATAAAAATGGAAGAAATTCTGCGCCTGGAACCAGGCCCAAAGCCTTGACCCTCTTGTCCCAAACATTCCTCAGATTTTACAGTACTTAACTGAGATGCTGGACAGAGTCCTGTCCTTCTCATCAATTAAGATCCACGCCTCTGCCATTTCAGCACATTACAACACGGATCCTCCTTTATTCTCTCATCCCTTGCTAAAGCAGTACCTCAGAGGGGCTAAAAACATAAGACCGCCCCGGAGAGCACCAACACCAACTTGGGACCTCCATTTCGTTTTGGAAAAACTGACCCTGCCACCTTTTGAGCCAGCCAATACAGCCGATCTAAAATTTTTATCATGGAAAACAGCTCTGCTCCTGGCAGAAACTTCAGCACGAAGAGTCTCAGAGCTACAGGCATTAATGGCAGTGGAACCTTTTATAATTTTTCATCAGGACAGGGTTTCTTTAAGGACAAACCCTACCTTTATGCCAAAGGTGGTATCTAGTGTGGCTCTTAACCAAACCATCCATTTGCCAACTTTTTATCCAAACCCCCAGAGTAAAGGGGAGAAACTTCTGCACTCTTTGGACATACACAGGCAGCTATGCTTCTACTTGGACAAAACAAAAGCTTTCAGGAAAACTGAGCAACTGTTTGTAGCATATGCCGCAGGATCACAGGGCAAGGCCATCTCAAAGCAGACTATATCCAAATGGATAGGACACTGTATTCATTACTGCTACACACAGCATGGAAAATCAGTCTCTGATAACATTAGGCCACATTCCACCAGGGCAACAGCCAATTCAACAGCCTTTCTCAGAGGAGTACCTACCAAGGAAATTTTGGAGGCTGCAACTTGGAGTTCAGTGCACACCTTTACCAATCATTACCACTTGCCTATTTACTTTAAATCCAGAGCAGAATTTGCCACTGCAGTTCTGCAGGGCCTCATAGCCAATCCTAACTCTTTATAGACCAGCCACCCAACCTTAGCTTTGGGATTCTACCCAAGTGTAATGACTGCAGCAGTGTAACACGGTGAACATAGTACAGTTTTGTACCTACCATAAATGTAGATGTTCGAGTGTTCACACTGCTGCGGTCCAGGTTACTCTCCCTCCATCCCCTCTGAATTAGCTGGACTTATCTATACCTTTCTATCCTATACAACCTTTGTGGTGTATTTGCTTGTATCTGAAGGTATTGTTTTTATTTTATATGTATATTTTCTATTAGCAATATGTATTGCCTATCTACTTGGGGGCATCTGACATCTGGGGCAAGAAAAACTGAAGAAAATGGCGTTGGATGCATCTTATATACCCCTGGCATACTGACGTCAGGGAAGAAGCGACAGCAACCGACGCCGGACCAAGACTTTGGAACTCTGGCTGACTGCGGGACCGCCTGACGGCAGGATAATCCAAGTGTAATGACTGCAGCAGTGTGAACACTCGAACATCTACATTTATGGTAGGTACAAAACTGTACTTTACTCACTACCTCAGATTCACAGGCCCCTACTGAGACCCATTCAGAGTCTGGTATTCCGCAAGATGCTTCTTCGACTATGGAACCTGTGGATGTCTCTACCTTGGATGGGTCCAGAGACGCTGTGCAGGCACCGGCTTCTGAGGGTGTGTTCAGGCCTACAGACTTGCATTTTAAACCGATGCCATCTTCATTCAGGCCTAAAACTCGACCCATGCCTAGAAAACCGACGTCCAAATAGCATGCTCAGACCCATATGCCTAAAAAACAAATGCTTAGAATGACTGAAGACCTTATTACCTTAATTAGAGCAAGCCAGCCTTTCCCCCTCTAAGAGATCTAGAACTGATTTTGCTTCTGATTCTTCTCATCAGGAATCTGATATTTCTGTTTCTTCTGATTACTAGGATTTGCCCTTATCTACCTATGGGGATTCTGATGCAGAGGATTATATTCCCTCTGCTTCCCCTCCAGAAGATTTTTCTTTTGGTGAAACCTTGCACACTCTTAGGGAGCAATTCTGCTGGGAAAGCCAGGATTACTATGACTCCAAAAAGTGTCTTGGGGAATTCTTACTCCTCCCTCAACACAGGCCTTTAGCTATCCCTCCTGTTCTGGATATTGTAGATGATGCCTTCTTGGAATCTAGCCTTTCTCCAGACACTTTACCTCCTGCTTCCAGAAAACATGACAGGCATTACAAAGTACCTGACTCTCACATGTTCCTCTTTAAGAATCCTACTGCGGATCCAGAGACCATTTCCCAAGGACCAAAGGGCATTAAGGCTACTGCTGCCAAAAACCCTACCCCTTCTGATAGAGATTCAAGAGCCTTGGACAGATGGGGTAATAAGGTATATACTTCTGCTACTTTGGCCATTAGGGCTTTAAATTGCCAGTTTCATATATTAAAGTACCAGCAGCATATTATGGGACTACTTAAACAGAAAATGATGTTGATTTCTGACTTTGCTGAACACAAAGAATTACAGGATTAAATGCATTCTGCAGAACATGTTGGTAAACATACTTTGCAAGGTGGTTTTGACTCTTTAGAAGCATCTTGCAGGGCTGCTGTCACTGGGTCTGTACTTAGAAGGCATGCTTGGCTTAAGGAGCAAAACTTGCCAGAGCATGTTAAAGCTAAATTACTGGATGATCCCTTAAACCAAGACCGCCTGTTTGGCAACAAAGCAGAAGTCGTCCTCAAATAGATGGAGGAAAAAGCTAAATCTATGCAAACTGCTAACAGATTTCATGCAAGCACAGCCTCCCATATTTAGTAGACATTGGCCTTCAAAGAATTGGTCCTTTCCAGCCTCTTCCAGGCCTTCCCAGTCCAAACCCAGGAACAGCAGACCACCTAGGTTACAGTCTCAAGCTAGGCACAGCCCTAAGCAGTGGGGCGCTCCCACTTCCAAAGCAAGGAGTAGCAAGACACCCCCCTACGGAAAAATGGCACAATGACTTAACCTTAATCCTTGCAAGCTCTGCTCAACTGCCTGCTCCCTTGGGAGGAAAGCTCGCCCTGTATGCACAAAACTGGGAACTCATTACCCAGGACAAATGGGTTTTGAATATAGTCTCCCAAGCATACAGATTCCACTTCCACACCCTACCAACCCCAAACGGTTGGCCAGACCTACCTCCAAATCAGTAGGCAGAGGCTCTACAGCTGTTTCTTTCTCTTCTAAGTATCAGGGCTATTCAACCTGTACGAGCAGAAGAAAGGGGACAAGGTTTTTATTCAAGACTTTCCTGGTACCCAGTAAACCGCTCCTGGCATCCTAACCTGGACATGTCTATTCTAAACACCTTTTTGGTAATCCCAAAATTCAAAATGCTCACACTTCAACAGCACACCTGCTTCCTATGTTAGGCAAAGATGCCTGGTTGGCAACCTTAGACTTAAAGGAAGCTTACCTGCACATTCTAATAAGGGAATCTTGCAGGAAATACCTAGGCTTCAGGGCAGGCTCCATGCACTGTCAGTTCTCTGCACTTCCCTTTGGCTTATCTACTGCGCCTAGGGTATTCACAAAGTGTCTAGCTCCAGCCATTGCATTTTGCAGGCAGAGAAGTATTCAAATGTACCCATACTTGGACGGTAGTCTGATTCAGGCAGAAAGCCAGGACTTGCTATTAAAACATCTGGAATTCGTAAAGAAACTTCTAACCTCACTGGGGTACACCATAAACGAAAAGAAATCTCACCTAGTACCCTGCCAACAGATTGTATTCCTGGGAGCAAGCTTGAACACATATTCCCAGATGGCCTTCCTCACTCCAGAGAAACAAGTTTATTTGACAACCTACTTCAAACTACTGGCCACAAAGACCCAGCTATCTGCAAGGAAAATTCTGCAAGCCCAGGGGTTCATGGCCTCTTGCATTCTACTAATTCCATATGCAAGACTGCATATGAGGAAACTACAATGGTATCTAAAAATCCTATGGTGTCAACATTCTCAGGACCTGGAATCAATGATTCCTATCATTCCTTGTATAAAGACAGAGTTCCTTTGGTGGGCAGAGGCCTGCCACCACAACAAGGGGCTCCCTTTCACTCTACCCTCAGCCGCCCAAACCCTAACAACAGACTCATCAGACTATACATGGGAGGCTCACTTGGCAGGGCAGTGCATTCAGGACAAATGGAACTTGAGACAGATGCACCTGCATATCAACCAAAAAGAAATGTTAGCTATACAGAATTCCCTGACAACCTTCAAAGATCGCATTCTTCCAGGACAATTATTGGTAAAGATGGACAACACCACAGTTATGTGGTAAACAAACAGGGGGGAACCCACTCGTACCCTCTCTGCAGACTAGCCATGCCTCTGTGAAACACAGCCTTGGGCTACCAAGTGCACCTACAAGCTCAATTCCTGCCAGGCAAGCTAAATTAACTGGCAGACAACCTAAGCAGAAATCTCATTGACCCACACGAATGGAAACTGGAACCAAAAATATTCAACCTCTTGAGGAACAAATGGGGGACTCCAGAGATAGACCTATTTGCCTCCCCTCAGAACTACCAATTGGACAAATTCCACACAAGGACTTCCCACAGTCAAGCTTGGAAAGTGGATGCCCTGTCCTTTACCTGGGAAAGCCTCTCGGTTTATGCCTTTCCCCCTCTGCCTCTCCTCTCGAAGGTTCTGCTAAAGATCAAACAGGACAAGCCAAGGACAATACTGATTGCACCAGACTGGCCACATCAGCACTGGTAGCCACTCTTGCGCAGTATGACTATGCTGGAACCATGGCATCTGCCTCAGACCCCTTCCCTGCTGTCCCAGCAGGCAGGCCAGATTCTGCACCCTCAGCTTCAAACCCTGAATCTTGCAGCCTGGCTAATTCTTTGAGCTCTCCAATAGAATCCCTCCGTAAGCAGGTGCTAGATGTCATTCTGGAGGCAAGGAGGTCTAGTACTAGTAAATCCTATGCTGAAAAGTAGAAAAGATACTGTTCCTGGAGCCGGACTCAGGGGATGGGCACAACAGTACCAGCTTACCTCATATACTTCAGTACTTAACAGAAATGCTCCACAAGGGCCTATCCTTCTCATCAATTAAAATTCATGCCTCTGCCATTTCAGCGCATTATAATACTGAACCACCCCTCTTCTCTCACCCTCTGCTAAAGCAATTCCTCAGAGGGGCCAAAAATTTAAGACCTCCCTAGGAGAGCCCCTACTCCAGCATGGGACCTAAACTTTGTATTGGAAAAGCTCACTCTCCCTCCTTTTGAGCCAACTGCAACTGCAGAGTTGAAATTCCTTTCTTGGAAAACAGCCTTCCTTCTAGCCATTACTTCAGCAAGAAGAGTGTCTGAATTACAGGCCCTCATGGGAGTGGAGCCCTTCATTATCTTCCATGCAGACAGGATTTCACTCAGGGCCAATCCTTCCTTTTATGCCCAAGGTGGTGTCCAGTGTGGCCCTAAATCAGTCCATTCATTTGCCTACCTTTTTTCCGAATCCACAAAACAAAGGAGAACAAATACTGCACTCTTTGGATGTGCACAGACAACTTAGATTTTATTTGGACAGGACTAAGCCTCTCAGAAAATCTGAACAGCTGCTAGTTGGCTTTGCTGCAGGGGAAGAGGAGAGAAGGCAATTTCAAAGCAAACCATTTCTAAATGGATAGCCCATTGCATTCATTTCTGCTTTAAGCACCATGGAAAACCTACTCCACATGGGATAAGGTCACATTCCACCAGGGCTGCATCTACCTCTACAGCCTTTCTCAGAGGAGTCCCTACCAGGGACATCCTAGAAGCTGCTACCTGGAGCACTGTACATACCTTCACCAAGTATTACCACATGTCTATTTTTTTCTAAATCCAAGGCTGGTTTTGCCACTGCAGTTTTGCAGGGCTTAATAGCTGGCCCTAATACTCTCTAACTTCCTCCTCCCTTCCTTAGCTTTGGGAATCCACCCAAATGTGATGACTGCAACAGTGAAACACGAAGAACATAGTGCAGTTGTGTACACTTACCATAAATGTAGATGTTTGAGTATATTCACTGTTGCAGTCCTGGTTACCCTCCCTCCAGCCCCCTGACTTGTCTTGGCTCTATCTTTCCTTCTTGTTTGGTGTATTTAAGCTTTCTGGTGTATTTGCTTTTTGATGGAGCTGTACCATAACATATAATTGCTTCCCATTGTGGGGGCACCTGACATCTGGGGCAAGAAAAACTGATGTAATGGCGTTGGCTGCATGTTTTATACTCCTAACGTCATGGAAGAAGAGACAGCATCCAGCGCAGGAATACAAGACTCTGGTATTCAAGCCGGCTGAGGGCTACCTGCAGGCAGATAACCAAATGTGATGATTGCAACAGTGAATACACTCGAACATCTACATTTATGGTAAGTGTACACAACTGTACTTTCCTGAGAGGGGCTAACAACTTAAGGCCACCAAGAAGAGCCCTTTCCCCTGCTTGGACCTTAACTTTGTGTTGGAAAAGCTCATGCTACCCCCCTTTGAGCCTGCAGTGTCAGCAGAGGTTAAGTTTCTCTCTTGGAAAACAGCCTTGCTTCTGGCTATCACTTCAGCCAGAAGAGTGTCAGAGTTACAAGTACTTACAGCTGTGGAACCCTTCATTATTTTTCATGCTGGCAGGGTCTCTCTCCGGACTAACCCAACTTTCATGCCTAAAGTGGTGTCCAGTGTGATTCTCAACCAATATATCCATTTGCCCACCTTTTTTTCTAATCCTCAAAATAAGGGGGAAAGGATCCTGCACTCTTTAGATGTGCACAGACAGCTCAGATTCTACCTTGATAGGACTAAGCCCTTTAGGAAATCAGACCAGTTACTAGTCAGCTTTGCACCAGGGGCAGAGAGCAAGCCGATTTCAAAGCAAACCATCTCCAAATGCATAGCACACTGTATCCATTTCTGTTACAAACACCATGGGAAACCACCCCTTCAGGGGGTCAGAACACATTTCACTAGGGCAACTTCAACCTCTACATCCTCTGATCATCCTCTACATCCTTTCTCAGAGGAGTCCCTACCAGAGACTTTCTGTAAGCTGCAACTTGGAGTTCTGTTCATACCTTCACCAAGCATCGCCACCTGCCTATCTTTTCCAAATCCAGGGCAGTCTTTGCAACCGCAGTCCTGCAGGGCATACTAGCCACCCAAATCTCTTTTTGACTGCCTCCACCCATTCTTCAGCTTTGGGAATCAACCCAAGTGTGATGACTGCAACAGTGAAACACGAATAACTTAGTACAGATGTCCTTCAAGAATGCAACTGCAGTCCTGACATATGGGTTGTCCTGCCTCAGGCAGCCCTTCGGTCGGCTGGATTCCAAAGTCTGGGTCCGGCGTCGGCTGATGTCGCCTCTTCCCCGACGTCAGAGCGGCTGGGGTATAAAAGCTTCAGCCGACGCCATCTTCTTCAGTCTTTCTTGCTGTGCGGTGCCCGAAGCAGAAGCAGTTCGCAAGTGCCGGTCGGCCAGCGCCTGTGTTTTCAGATACTGAAGTCATCAAAAAGCTAAGTACCCCGTTGGGGAACCTTTTCTTGCCTCAGCCGATGTCAGACAAAACTGCAAAAGTTAATAATTGCTTGTCTTGTGGTAAACAAATACCTCATAAGGACTTCCATTCTTACTGTCTTCTCTGCCTCGGCCCAGACCACGACATCTCGGCCTGTGCTGCCTGTGCTTGCTTCAATAAGCGCACACTTAGGCGCCGGGCAGAATTTGCTGAAGACTTTTTTGGGGAAAACGGAAGGACCGGGACCGACATTTGCGGCCCACGACTTCCACCGACACCACGCTAAAGCCTACCGCGAGTGCATCGGTCTCTTCGGAGGCGGTAATTCAACCACTCCAGACCGACGACACCCTTTACCGCACACTTCGGTCCCGGAGGCTACCCCGGTGCCGGTTGTTGATTTTCCTCCAGAAACCGAAGCCCAAGATTTGCCTGACACCATACCGGTGGACAAAGTTACTCCAGCACGTGGAGCAGCTAGGCCTCCTGTGTCTATGTCCATCAAGGCCTTCACACGTGCTAAGGCTGCCAGCCAGGCTAAGTCTCACCCTCCTAAATCTTTTTCACAGGGTCCCACTTCTGATAAACAGATCATGACTTTAGCTGCAGATCTAATTTCTTTAATCAGGGGCTCTCAGGCTCATCCAGACAGAGGTTCTCAACCGCCTTCAGACAAAAGGCCCAGGGTTGAGCAGAGAGATACCCTTTCCTCAGATGAAGCCTCTGGTGAGTCAGGCCTTTCAGATTCCCAGGAAGAATCCTTCCCGGCCTACGAGGATTCTGATGCTGATGAATCCATTCCCTCTGCCTCTCCTCCTGAGGATATTTCTTTCGGGGAAATTCTCCACTCCATGAGAGAGCATTTCCAGTGGCAGGGCAAGGATTTCTCCGACTCCAGGAAAAGGCTTCGGACTTTCCTTAAGTTACCCCAGCACAGGCCTTTAGCTATTCCCCCAGTGTTAGATGTATTGGATGATGTGTTCTCAGACTCCAGTACTTCTCCTGATTCTCTCCCTCCTGCTCCTGTCAAGCCAGACAAATATTACAGGGTTCCTGAAACTCATAAACATCTCTTTAAGTCCCACTCTGTTGATCTAGAAACTATTTCTCAGGGGCCCAAAGGAGTGGCCACTTCCACGGCCAAAAATCCTTTGCCCGCAGACAGGGAATCTAGGTCCCTGGAGAGGTGGGGTAAAAAAGTTTATACCTCAACCACCCTTGCCATGAGGGCTCTTAACTGTCTTTTTCATATGTTTCAGTATCAGGATTTCTTGATGGATGACTTGCAGAAAAAGTTAGCCTCTCCTGAGCCTTTAGATAGAAAGGCTTTGCAGGATTTGGTTCATAATACTCAGCAGGTTAGCAATCATTTTCTTCAGTGTGGTTATGATGCACTGGAAGCTTCATGTAGGGCAGCTATGACAGGGGGCGTCATACGTAGACATGCTTGGTTGAAAGAACAGACATTGCCAGATCATGTTAAAGTAAAGCTTCTAGATGCACCTCTGGAAAAAGACAAGCTATTTGGTGCTAATGCACAGGGTGTGTTGAAATCAATTGAGGAAAAGGCTAAGTCAGTACAAACAGTCAAAGATTTCCTCCAGGTTTAGCCGCCAAGGTTCAGCAGGAATTGGCCTTCGAAGAATTGGTCCTTTCCAGACACTGACAAGTTTCAAAGGGGAAAAAACAGGCATGCTCGAGGTAGAGGGCAATACCGAGGCTCCTACAGAGGCCGCCAATGGCAACCAACTAATCAGAGAAGTGGCGCAGGGACTCCTACTGCTCCACAGGGACAGTCACAATGACTTGACTTTGACACTGCCGACCAAGGCTGAAATAGAAGCACCTTTAGGCGGAAAATTATCCTTATTTTCAAAAAATTGGCACGCTTTTACAAAGGACAAATGGATTTTGGACATAATAGACAAAGGTTACAGGTTCCACTTCCATACCTTACCAACAAGACAAGACATGCCAAACCTGCCACAAAATCAAAGGGCAGGGGCACTCATACAAGTTTCAAAGCTGCTACAAATCAAAGCAATAGAAAAGGTTCCTCCTCAGGAACAAGGCCAGGGATTCTACTCAAGACTGTTCCTTGTTCCAAGAAAAGAAAAGCAATGGAGACCTATACTGGACTTGTCCGCTCTAAACACTTTTCTCATTGTGCCAAAATTCAAAATGCTGACGTTACAGCAACTTCTTCCCATGCTGGGCAAGGGGTCTTGGCTGGTTACTCTGGACCTCAAGGAGGCATACCTGCATGTCCCAATCAGACACAGCTGCAGAAGATACCTCAGATTTCTTGCAGGGTCAGAGCATTATCAATTCTCAGCATTGCCTTTTGGCTTATCTACTGCGCCCAGAGTATTCACAAAATGCCTGGCATCAGTAATTGCACATTGCAGACTTCAGGGGATACAAATATACCCTTACCTGGACGGCTGCCTTATACAAGTGGACAGCAAGCAAGCCTTGATAAGGAACTTGGACTATGTCATTCACTTACTACAGGCTTTGGGATACACAGTCAACATTCAAAAATCAAGACTACTGCCATCCCAACAAATAATTTTTCTAGGAGCCAAACTGGACACAAACTCACAAATGGCTTTCCTCACAGAAGAAAAACAAGAACAATTACCAGATTACTTCAAAAGCCTAGCAAAGCACACCCACATGACTGCAAGGAAAATCCTGCAGGCCCTGGGTTTCATGGCATCTTGCGTTCTTCTGATTCCACTGGCAAGACTACACATGAGAAAACTACAATGGTACCTAAAAAGTTTATGGTCTCAACACAGCCACAACTTAGAAGCAATTATTCCACTCATTCCATGTCTACAAAAGGAATTTCTGTGGTGGGCACAAGCAAGCCAGCTAAACAAAGGCATGTCTTTCAACAAACCTCAAGCAAGCCAAACCATTACAACAGACGCCTCAGATCATGGAAGGGGGGCACACATGGAAGGCAGATGCATTCAGGGGTAATGGGCACCCTGGGAATTGCATCTGCACATCAATCAAAAAGAGATGCTGGCAGTGATTCATGCAATCGAGGCCTTCAGAAAATTCCTTCAGCAAGGTCATCTGCTAATAAAGACAGACAACACCACTGTTATGTGGTACATAAACAAACAGGGAGGCACCCATTCTTACCCCCTCTGCAGACTAACAATGGCTCTTTGGGAAAAGTCCCTGAAACTGAACATTCAGTTGCAATCCCAGTTTGTTCCAGGCAAGGACAATGTTCTGGCGGACAGTCTAAGCAGAAACATTATGGACCCGCACGAATGGATGTTGCATCCAGACATTTTTTCACAAATAACTCATGCATGGGGAAGGCCGGACATAGATCTCTTTGCCTCACACCACAATCATCATCTGAAGAAGTTCTGCTCAAGGACACACCATCCTCAAGCCTGGAGAATGGATGCTCTCTCCTTCAGCTGGAATTCTCTAACAATCTATGCATTCCCACCTCTACCATTAATGACCAAGGTGTTACTGAGGATCAAAGCAGAACAACCGAAAGGCATTTTGATAGCTCCTGACTGGCCAAGACAGCACTGGTATCCATTACTAACGAGCATAACTCGCACCAAGCCGTGGCCCCTGCCTCAATGGCCTCTGCTTATAACTCAGCACAATTACAGGACTGTTCATCCCAACCTGCAAACATTGCAACTGACAGCTTGGAGGGTCCCATGACTTCTCCCCATATCTCTCTCTCTCCAAAAAAGTCCAAGAGATCTTACTGGAAGCACGCAGGCCTTCTACCAGAAAAACTTATTCAGCCAAATGGAAGAGATTCAACATCTGGAATGCCAACAAGGGTCAGGATGCATCAGTAATGAACATCCCACAGATACTAGAATACTTGGCAGAAATGCTTCACAATGGCCTTTCATATTCTTCCATAAAAATACACGCTTCAACAATTTCAGCAAAATACAACAGTGATCCACCTGTGTTTTCACATCCTTTGCTAAGACAGTTTCTAAGAGGGATAAAGAATATCAAACCTCCAAGAAAACCACCAGTGCCTGCATGGGACCTCAACTTCATTTTGGAAAAATTAACTCTTCCTCCTTTTGAGCCAGCAGCATCTTCAGAATTGCAATTTCTCTCCTGGAAAACAGTTTTCCTGTTGGCAATTACTTCAGCAAGAAGAGTCTCGGAGATACAGGCCCTCATGGCAGTACCTCCATTTCTCATTTTCTATCAGGACAGAGTCTCTTTAAGAACCAATCTTTCATTCATGCCAAAAGTGATATCCAGGGTTTCTCTAAATCAAGCAATTCACCTGCCTACTTTCTTTCCCAATCCTCAAAATAAAGGAGAAAAGCTTCTGCACACTTTGGACATACACAGACAATTGTGCTATTACTTGGACAGAACAAAGGCCAAAAGAAAGTCTGACCAACTATTTGTAGCTTACGCTGCTGGAGTACAAGGAAAGGCAATTTCCAAACAAACAATTTCAAAATGGATTGGAAACTGCATCAGATTCTGCTACTCTTTCCATGGAAAAGGTGTGCCAGCCAATATCAGGCCACACTCCACCAGAGCTACAGCCACCTCCACAGCCTTTCTAAGAGGGGTGGCTACAAAGGACATTCTAGAAGCTGCTACATGGAGCTCCGTGCATACATTTTCCAAACATTACAACCTGCCTTTATATTCCAGATCCCGAGCAGGCTTTGCTTCTGCGGTCCTGCAGGGCATTTTAGCTACACCATCCTTATCTTAGATCCTACCACCCCCAGCTTGGCTATGGTATTCAACCCATATGTCAGGACTGCAGTTGCATTCTTGAAGGACATAGTACAGTTTTGTACCTACCTTAAATGTAGATGTCCGATAGATATGCAACTGCAGTCAGGTTTTCCCTCCCTCCTACCCCTCTGTAATTCTCCTTTTTGGGTCCACTCCCCCTTTTTCAAATTAGCTGGGGATAGCATTTATGGTGTATCTGTTTATTACTGTTGTGCATGTCTGGAATTTTATCCATTCTCTAAATTTAGCCTTCCTTGGAGGGCACCTGGCATCTGGGGCAAGAAACACTGAAGAAGATGGCGTCGGCTGATGCTTTTATACCCCAGCCGCTCTGACATCGGGGAAGAGGCGACATCAGCCGACGCCGGACCCAGACTTTGGAATCCGGCCGACCGAAGGGCTGCCTGAGGCAGGACAACCCATATGTCAGGACTGCAGTTGCATATCTATCTGACATCTACATTTATGGTAGGTACAAAACTGTACTTTGTGTACACTTACCATAAATGTAGATGTTCAAGTGCATTCACTTTTGCAGTCCTGGTGTCCCACCCTCCAGCCCCTTTGTATCTCTCTCTCTCTCTTTCTCTTCCTCACTCCTTACAGGGCTATTGGTATTTACTTTTTACTGGTGATGTTTTTCCACCATAACTTACCTCCCTGTTTGGGGGCTCTTGACATTTGGGGCAAGAAAAACTGAGGTAATGGCATCGGCTGCCTGTTTTTATACCACTGACGACCTGACATCAGTTCTGAAGTGACAGCAACTGATGCAGAAATACTAAGCCTCTGGTATTCAGGCCGACTGAGGGCTACCCCTGGCAGGATAACCCAAGTGTGATGACTGCAACAGTGATTACACTTGAACATCTACATTTATGGTAAGTGTACACAGCTGTACTTTTTCCATATTTATACACACACGCGTGCACATGCACACACTTTCATTTATATAGTTACATTGGGAGTTCTTTCCTAGTATTTGTTCCTTTCAGGGATACAGAGCTTTCTTGCCCCAAGAAGGAAAGCTAAAAGATTTTCATGTTCTATTTGTCTTTTATATTAAGCTCCACTCCACCTCCAGGCAGTTAAGGTACATGGAAAGTGTCCTTAAGCTTTGTAAAGACTTCCAGCTGCTCATAACCTTGGCAAGATATAACCCATTTAGGCTGTTGCAGCATTGATCAATTAAAACATCTCCTGTTATAGAAAAGAAATAAACATAATTTTCCATTATTATTATATGTATATAAATATATGTGTATATATATATATATATATATATATATATATATATATATATATATAAATATATAGGTCTCCTCATAACATTGAAATTTTATAACGTTGAATTTCATAACATTGACACCGTAACATCTAAATCACAAAACATTGAAAACCCCAGGTATTGAAAACTCAACACTGAAAGCTACAGTGCATATGTAAATGAGATCCTGTCCACCTACACCACCATCTAACCAACAAACAGACTTTCTACTACGTTTCTGCAGGGAGACAAGCCTCCCTGCATCCCTCATGCCCCCCACACCCCCGTAAATTAAATATATCAACTTCAAGATTGCACTACAGTGGAAAAAAAGTTAATTTCCTAACCTCACAGAGTCCCCCACAAGGGTGGTGCAGGGGGGCTTGCCCCCCTGCAGAAACATCGTAGAAAGTGTGTTAGTTAGTTAGGTGGTGTTGTAGGTGGAGGTGATATTATTTACTTGTTCAATGTAGTTTTCAATGTTATGAAGCACACTTTCAATGTTTTGGGTTTTCAGTATTTTGAATTTTCGAATTTATGGTCACAATGTTATGAAATTCAACGTTATGAAATTTCAGTGTTAAGAAGGGGAATTATATATATATATATATATATATATATATATATATATATATATATATATATATATATATATATATATATATATATATATATATTTGTGTCTTTCGGCTTTTCCCAGTTAGGAGTCCCACAGCGGAACTCCGATCCGCTAATGATTGATAGTTGATTTTTACGTAGAGATTTACCAGCCCTGACACACAGCCTTCAACGAAGGTACGCCCATTCACGCATATCTCCACGCAGAAGATGCTCTAGCTGAGAATCGAACCGGACAGCGTCTTACTGTGAGGCGACAATGCTACCGCAGCACCACCACCGCGTATACATTTTTTTTTTTTTGTTTGTTTTAACAGTTTTCATTCACTCTACCATTACATAAATTTTTTCCGCTCCTGCCTTCCCTTCAACCTCACTATTCCTCCTGGCTGTTGTTCCGTATGTATTCCCACAAATTCCATTTATTTATATAAAATGTGCTCCTTCCCTTTTGTAAAGATCCCACCTGCATTTTTTTTATTTCTTTTACAACATTTGCACTCAGTTTGGTTCAATTCCCACTTTCTAGTAATTGCTTTTTTGGCCACTAATAGCGTTAAATTTAGTAAAGCCTTACTGTTATGTCAAGCCAGTTCAGTTGCCATTTCCCTGCTCAAAGGAGTCATTTTCTTAATTTCTACTATTTGATGTTCATCACAAATCAGTATGGAAGTAGCCTTAGTTGTATGGGTTATATCCTGCCAAGTTTGGAATTTACAGCCAGTCTTCCAAAAGCTTTCACCGCCACCCACCCAAGTACCCAGGCTGCTATGACTTGAGCTTCTGTGTGGAGAAAGCAGCCTGGCCACCAGAATACTTCAGTACTTTCTTGCTGCCCATGAGAGTGCCCCTCCTAGGCTTCAGAGGGCTGACGGTGGTCTCCTGTCTTCTGTTGCTGGGCAAATAAGTCCCCTTTTTGGCATCTCGTTTGGACAGTTTCTTTTTTCTACACAAAAAAATGTACCAGGACTTTTTAAGAATTACAGAACTTTAAATGTTTTTTTTTATTTTATTTTATCAGAAATGTCTTGTATGGAAGCTGTTTTTAGCAGGGACTGTTTAATTGTATTTGGGACACTATTTTGAGAAAAGGTGTGCTTGTTAATAGTTTGTAGAAGGTTTTTGGTGTAGTTTCTGCTTGTTTACACTTCAGTGACAATTTACCTTGTTACTGACTCCTTCCAGCCCTCTTCATCAAGGTTCAGACTTCATTCTCGGCTAGGACATGGAATAGCATACCAATTCCTTTGGTCCTTCTTTCCACTGGGAGAAGAAATAAATGGAGCCCTTGCTCATACCACAGGCTCAGTGAGTGCTTCAGCCACTGGTGGGTTACTGTGTTGTGGCTGTTTGTTGTTCCTCAAATAGTTTTTTTTTTCCTGATCCCACTGGTGTAGTCCTTTGACCACCATAGACCAGGGGTTAGTCACATCCTCTGCAGATGTTCAGGTGTCTGTAGTGGGCATGAGAGAGCTAATTTCTTAAGACAGGGAAGATTAATTGGAAAATGCATCCTAGCATTGCCAATTGAAGAGACCTGTTCCCTGGGATAAGGTGCCATCCTTCCGTTGGTCCCCTTCTAGGGATGTCACTAAAAAATGAAACGCAAAAAGAAAACCTTAATCTTCCTTGGAGTGATTTTTAAGGGAGAATTTATTACTTTGACTAAAGATTTATTGCAGGCTTTAAAATCTCTAGAGAATGAATGGAATTTTGTGAAAAAAGTCATTTTCTTCCGTTTCTGAAAACTCCTTGTCAGATGAACATATATTTTCTGCCTATCTCCAGATTCTGATTCAGAGGAAAGTTTTTTCCTTAAAATATCCTTTAGAGGAATTTTCTTTTTCTGAGACTGTGTCCAGAATGAATAATTTGTTTCTGTGGGAGCAAGTTACTGTTCTGCATCTTTGAAGAAATATTTTAACATGTTGCAAGTGGATATTCCACTGCCAATTCCTAGTCCTTCTTTGTTACCAGCCATGGAGGAGGATGTTTTTATTGCCTGCAATATGCCTGATAGTCAGCCTTCAGCCCCTAAGAGGCAGGCAGACATAAGGTTCCCAAGTCTTACAAATATTTTTTTTTCTCATCCCACATCAGACCTAGCAGCTATTTTTATTTCTCGTCCAGCTGCTGATAAAAATTTGGTGAATGATAACCTTTTGATTTAGACAAGTATGGAAATGCTTATGATAGTTTTGGGAAGAGAACTTATTTCTCCGCAACTTTAGCCTTCAGAATTCTGAAATATCAAACTCATTTGTTGGAATACTTGTCGGCTTGCTTTGATAATCTGAGGAATATTTCTGCCACTGTTTAATCTTCAGGAGGTAGTCCCTCTCTGATATCTGTTATTGTTTTTCTTTTACAGGTAGCTGAGCATTCTTTTTTTTAAGAGTGTATATAATTGTGCTGACTCTGTGTCCAGGGCAGCAGCAGCTGCTACTGTGATGAGGTGTTTTGCTTGGGGAGTAATCAGAAGTTTTCTGAAGATGTTAAATCTGAAACATTCCATTCTGTTTTGGATAAAAAGAGGTTTTGTCTTGTCCTTCTGCTGCACAAGTACTCCAACAGTTTGAAGAAATAGTGAAATTAATTCAGGGGGGGTCACTAAGATTTTTCAATGCTCCTTCTCAAAATCAACAAAACTCTCTGGTTCTTTAAGAAAAAGTCCACCTCTACAGTCTACTGGCCAGCACAATTTTAAGAAAAGTGGCTGAAGGGATCTAATACAAATAGTACCTTCCAGAAAATGGGATAGTCCAGTGCTTCATTGTGACTGTTGCTGTAGTTCTCCCCCACCCCACTCTTTCAAATCTGTCCCAGAGCTTAGCTCTCCATTTTCCTGTTTGGCATCCAGTTGTATCAAACAAGTGAGTTCTAAAACTACTTCAGGAGCATTACTAATGGCAGTGGGAAAATCTACCTCCATTTCCAGGGAATCTTCCCTCATCCTCCAAATGAGACTTAACCTGTTCCACCATATCAGTGGGGAAAAGGTTTTATTCTAATTTTTTTCTGGTCCCAAAGAAGGGGCTTTCTTGGAATGCTCAACCTGTCCTTTTATCATCCTGTTCAAAATGTGGACTTTGCAGGGGTTGATGTTCATATTGATCACTGTTGTAGTAGCCTGAGCTGGGTCTATATTAGATCAGCGAAACGGCATTACAGCGAATGCCGTTTCTCCAGCACATATAGACTGAAATCCCAAAACAGCAAAACCCCAAGTCAACGATTTTGTTTCCCATGGGAAAAAAATCGGTAGACCAACAAAACACAACACACCACTTAAAACATTGCAAAGTAGGGAGCTTTGCCCCCACACCCCCAATGTGGGGGGGTGCCCCCACACCCCCCCTAACTAAATATACCAACTCCGAGATCGCACTACAGTGGGTTAAAGAGCAATGTCACGGCAAAGGCCAACAAATTTTTTTCCTGGGAAAAAATCGCTGACCTGAGCTTTCTCTGTTTTGGGATTTTGGTCTATATGTGTCGGCGAAACGGCATTCGCTGTAATGCCATTTTGCTGATCTGATATAGACCCACCTGAGCTATATGGGTTGTACTCTCTGCCAAGGAATTAATAGCTGGCCAGCTTCAGGGCACCTTCCATGCCCACAACCTATCAGGCAGCTCAAGCTGAGCTGACTAAAAGACTAGTCTGGGCACGAAGCCCTCCAGAGCTTTACTGCCACCAAATAGTGTGCTGCTTTGAGGCTTTTTGAGGATTGACTGTCAACTTGTGCTTTCCTTAGCTGGGCAGATAAGTTCCCTTTAGGGAAAAAAACTTCTATTTTCTTATTTATTTTTTTTTACTGATGTTTTATTACTTTCCTCTTCAGGAAAGCTATTTTAAATCTAGGAGGGTTGTGTTTTAACAGAATGTCTTGTGACTGTAATGTAGTTTTAAGTGGATCACTCACTTCTTTCAGTTTAAAGTAGTGCTATCTAACTAATAAACTATATTCTGAGGAGAAATTGTTTATTTTAAGGTTGTGGGGCTGCTGTAGTGTCAGAAAGTGCTTTTTTCTTTCAAAAAATGTGTGGAGTGGTAGTTTTACTGGCTTTGCTCGTTTTCCCCTGGAGAGTGGCACCATTTTTGTCTTGACCATGGAACAGATTCTTCGTGTTTCATTGTTGCAGTCATTACATTTGGGTTATCTGCTTGCAGGTAGCCCTCAGTATGCCTGATTAACAAAGTCTTGGGTCCTGCGTCGGTTACTGTCCCTTCTTCCATGACGTCAGGTCGTCAGGGGTATAAAACATGCAGCCAACACCATTACATCAGTCTTTCTTGCCATGCAGTGCCCAAAGCAGAAGTAGTTCGCAAGTGCTGGTCAGCCGACTCCTGAAATTTTCGTCTTCGAGTTTCAGAACCAAAGTCTTCAACTAAAGCTAAGTACCTCGTTTGGGAAACTTTTTCTTGCTCCTTACCGATGTCAGTAAAAGTTAATATTTGCATTACTTGTGGAAAGCAAATACCTCATAAAGATGTTCGTTCGTACGGTATTCCTTGCTTAGGCCCTGACCACGATGTACCTTGCTGTCGGTTTTGTGCTTTATTTAATCTGCACACTATCCATCATCGGTACATTTTCGCTTCTAAATATTTCGGTTCTCGGCTTAATTATACAGAAATGTCGTCGGTTAGCCATCTGACTACCGGGATTTCGAAAAAATACAAAGATAAAGACAGGGACAGGCCGCCGAGGTCCAAAACTGCCGACGCTTCTCCTAAGCCAGTCGCCGGTACTCAATGAGGTGCTTTCGCAGCCCCTGATGCCCGCTACTTTTGAGTCGCAGAACTCTACCGAGACCCATTTGGAGTCCAGTATGCGGCGAGATTTGCAAAGTATTGAACCCGCAGATATCTCTCCCTTGGATGGGTCGGGAGCCGCTGAGCAGGCTTCTGAGGGTGTTAGGCCTCAACATTTTTGTATTACGACGCCAACAACAAAAATAAGGTCAAAAACGACTTCTATGTCGTAAAAACCGACGCATGAGCCACGTGCTCAGGCCCCTATGCCTAAAAAACAAATGATCAAAATGGCTGAGGGTTTAATTACCTTGATTAGGGGTTCCCAACCCCCCCTCCCCTGCTAAGAGGCCTAGGCAAGACACTGATTATGAATCTTCAGATCAGGTTTCCATTTCTTCTGATTCCATTTCTTCTGATTCCTCTTCTGATCAGGAATTTTCTGTTCCACCTTATGAGGATTCTGATGCAGAGGAATCCATCCCGTCTGCATTTCCTCCTGAGGATTACTCTTTTGGAGAGTCTTTGCATACTTTAAGGAAACATTTGCTCTGGGAGAGTCAGAACTTCTCTGAATCAAAAAAGAAGCTTAGGGATTTTTTTCTTCTTCCTCAGCATAGGCCTTTGGCAATACCTGCTGTATTAGACATTGTTTATGATGTGTTCTCGGAATCAAGCATGGCTCCTGATTCCCTGCCTCCAGCTCCTAGTAAGCCAAACGGATATTACAGGGTTTCTGACTCCCACAAATTTCTTTTCAAAAATCCTGCTGCTGATCCTGAGACTATTTCTCAGGGTCCCAAGGGTGTTAAGGCTTCTACAGCCAAAAATCCTACCCCTTCTGATAGAGATTCTAGGGCGCTGTATAGATGAGGTAAGAAGGTTTATACGTCTGCAACCTGGGAAATCAGGGCTTTAAACTGCCAGTTTCATATGCTTAAATATCAACAGCATGTTATTGGCTTCCTGAAACAGAAAATGATGTAGATTTCTGATTGTGTGGAAAACAGAGTTACAGAATTTATTGCATTCAACAGAACAGGTTGGAAAGCATACTTTGCAATGTGCTTTTGATTCCTTGGAGGCCTCTTACAGGGCCACCGGAACTAGATCTGTGATAAGAAGGCATGCTTGGCTCAAGGAGCAAAATCTGCCTGATCATGTTAAATCTAAATTGTTGGATGCCCCTTTACAGCATGATACTCTGTTTGGTAATAAGGCAGAAGAGGTTTTAAAGAAAATGGAAGACAAAGCTAAATGTATGCAAACTGTAAAAAATTTCTTGCAAGTGCAGCCACCCAGGTTCAGTAGGCACTGGCCTACTAAGAATTGGTCCTTTCCTGTGTCCAACAGAGCCACTCAGGGCAAACCCAGGCGCTCAAAAGGCTCCAGATATCAATCACAGGGATCTTACAGGTCAAAGCAAAGGGGTGCCTCCACCTCAAAATCTGGAGGTAACAAAACACAACCCTACAGTAAGCAGTCTCAATGACTTTCCTCTACCATCTCCAAGCACTTATCTTTTGGCAGCCCCCTTGGGGGGAAAACTAGCACTTCATGCTCAAAATTGGCAGTTAATTACCCAGGACAAGTGGGTATTAAAGATAGTATCTCAGGGGTACAGATTTAATTTCCACACTTTGCCATTTCAAATGGATGGCCAGATCTGCCACAAAACCAGTGGGCAGAGGCCCAGAAACAAGTCATGTCCCTCATGGATATGGGGGCTATTCAACCGGTACCAGAAAAGGAGAAAGGACAAGGATTTTATTCAAGACTTTTCCTGGTACCCAGAAAAGACAAATCATGGCGTCCAGTACTGGACTTCTCAATTCTGAACATGTTAATCAACATTCCAAAATTAAAAATGCTGACTTTACAACAGCTACTGCCTGTGCTAGGCAAGAATGCCTAGTTGGTAACTCTAGACTTAAAAGAGGCATAACTGCATATCCCAATAAGGGAATCTTGCAGAAGATACCTCCGCTTCAAAGCAGGCTTTTTGCATTACCATTTCTCTGCACTGCCCTTTGGCTTATCTACTGCGCCCAGGGTCTTTCTGCAGACAAAGAAACATTCAAATTTATCCTTATCTGGGCGATTGTCTCATTCAGGCAGAAGACAAGGACACTCTTCTTCAACATCTGGCGTTTATAAAAAATCTTTTAGCATGCCTAAGGTACACCATAAATGAAAATAAATCACAACTGGTTCCCTCTCAAGTAATTACATTCCTAGGTGCAAGCTTGAATACAACTGCCCAGATGGCTTACTTCACGCCAGACAAACAAATGCAGTTGACAACATACTTCAAACAAATGGCAACAAAAACCCAGTTATCTGCAAGACAAATTCTGCAGGCTTTGGGGTTCATGGCATCCTGCATTCTACTAATTCCATATGCGAGATTGTATACGAGTAAACTTCAATGGTAACTAAAATGCTTATGGAAGTCGAGCATTGTCACAGCCTGGAAACAATGATTCCTCTCATTCCCTACCTGCAACAGGAGTTTCTTTGGTGGGCAGAGACATGTCACCAAAACAAGGGACTGTCATTTACTCTACCCCCTGCCACCCAAACCCTAACTACAGACACATCAGCCTATGCTTGGTGGGCCCACCTGGCAGGGAGATGCATTCAGGGCAAATGGAGCCCAAACCAAATGTATCTACATATCAACCAGAAAGAAATGCTAGCTGTTCAGAATGCTCTGACAGCCTTCAAGGACTTCATCCAGGACAACTACTGATAAAGACGGACAACACCACAGTTATGTGGTACATAAACAAGCAGGGGGGTGCCCATTCCTACCCTCTCTGCAGACTAGCCATGGCCTTGTGGAACACAGCCTTGACTTACATCTTCAAGCTCATTTCCTGCCAGGAAAGCAAATTACTCTGGCAGACTACCTAAGCAGAAATCTTATGGACCCGCACGAATGAAAACTGGATCCACAATTCTTCAGCATGTTAACACAGAGATGGGGAAGCCCAGACATTGATCTTTTTGACTCTCCCCAAAACTGTCGGACAAATTCTGCCCAAGAACTCATCACAAAAAAGCATGGAAAGTGGATGCTCTATCCTTCAGCTGGAAAAACCTGTCGGTCTATGCCTTTTCCTCCTCTGCCTCTACTCTCCAAGGTCTTACCAAAAGTCAGACAGGAAAAAACAAAAATGATTCTAATTGCTCCAGACTGGCCTTGCCAACACTGGTACCCGCTTCTAAGGAATATGTCACAACTTCCTCCATGGTACTTGCCTCAAACACCTCACCTACTGTCTCAGCAGAACTATCAAATTCTGCACACTCAGCTCCAAACTCGGAATCTTGCAGCATGGCTAATCAACTAATTTTACCAGCCACATCTCTCAGTAAACCTGTGATGGATGTCATTTTGGAAGCCAGAAGGCCTAGTGCTAGAAAATCTTATGCTGATAAATGGAAGAGATTCTGTGCTTGGAGTCAAGTACAAGGAATCGACACAGCAAAGCCCAATATTCCTCAGATTTTACAGTACTTAACTGAGATGCTTGACAAGAGCCTATCTTTTTCTTCAATAAAAGTCCATGCCTCTGCCATCTCGGCTCACTACAACACAGAGCCTCCCCTCTTTTCTCATCCCCTGCTAAAACAGTACCTCAGAGGGGCCAACATTTTAAGGTTTCCCAGGAGAGCACCAACTCCTGCATGGGACCTCAATTTTGTGCTGGAAAAACTCACCCTGCCTCCTTTTGAACCAGCAGCTACTGCGGATATAAAATTTCTTTCTTGGAAGACAGCTTCTCTTTTGGCAGTCACTTCAGCTAGAAGGGTTTCAGAGCTACAGGCTCTCATGGCAGTGGAGCCTTTCATTATTTTTTACCTGGACAGGGTGGCCCTCAGGACCAATCCTTCTTTTATGCCTAAGGTGGTATCCAGTGTGGTTCTTAACCAGACCATTCACCTGCCAACTTTTTTCCCAAATCCGCAGAACAAGGGGGAGCAGATTCTGCATTAATTGGATGTACACAAACAACTGAAATTCTACTTAAACAGGACAAAATCTCTAAGAAAGTCTGAGCAACTACTGGTAGCATTTGCTGCAGGATCAGAGGGGAAGGCTATATCAAAGCAGACTATTTCTAAATGGATAAGCCATTGCATTTGTTTCTGCTACTTACACCATGGTAAACCTGTGCCCAAGGGGATTAGATCCCATTCCACCAGGGCTGCCTCTACTTCAGCAGCTTTTCTCAGGGGGGGACCCTACCAGAGACATTCTGGAAGCTGCTACTTGGAGCTCAGTTCATACTTTCACAAAGCAATATCATTTACCTCTCTTCTCTAAATCCAGGGCAGGCTTTGCTGCTGCAGTGCTAATGCTGTTTAGTTCCATCCTCCCATCCATAGCTTTGGGATTCTACCCAAATGTAATGACTGCAACAGTGAAACATGAAGAACATAGTACAGTTGTGTACACTTACCATAAATGTAGATGTTCGAGTGTATTCACTGTTGCAGTCCGGATTACCCACCCGCCAGCCCCCTTTCTATACCTTTTCTTTCCTTCACTGTACTCAGAAGCTTTTGTTGTGTATTTGCTTTTAGTTGAAGGTAAATGTTATGTTTCCAAAGTGCATTTATATATTTACAGTTTATATATATATATTTTTGCTCCCCATTTGGGGGGCACCTGACATCTGGGGCAAGAAAAGCTGAAGAAAATGGCGTCGGCTGCATGTTTTATACCCCTGACGACCTGACGTCATGGAAGAGGAGACAGCATCCGACGCAGGACCCAAGACTTTGTTATTCAGGCCGACTGAGGGTAACCTGCCAGCAGATTACCCAAGTGCAATGACTGCAACAGTGAATACACTCGAACATCTACATTTATGGTAAGTGTACACAACTGTACTTTGTGTACACTTACCATAAATGTTGTTCGAGTGTATTCACTGTTGCTGTCCTGGATGTTCATCATGCATACAGCTGCAGTCATTACAGATGGGTTATCCTGCCATCAGGCGGGTCCTCGGTCGGCCGAATTCCAAAGTCTAGGTCCGGCGTCGGTTGTCGTCGCTTCTTCCCTGACGTCAGTGCGGCAGGGTATAAAGGCAGCCAACGCCATCTTCTTCAGTCTTTCTTGCCGCGTGCCGAAGCAGAAGCAGTTCGCAAGTGCGGTCGGCCAGCTCCTGTGATTCTGAAAATATTTCAGCCGAAGTCTTCTTGAAAGCTAAGTACCCCACTGGGGAAACTTTTCTTGCCTCAGACCGATGTCAGACAAAGTTAATAATTGCATTTCATGTGGGAAGCAAATACCGCATAAGGATTTCCACTCTTTCTGTATACCATGCTTAGGCCCAGACCACGACGTCTCGGCCTGCCGTTTTTGTGCTAGATTCAACAAACGTACTATTAAGCGTCGGGCGAAGTTCGCCCTTCACTGTTTTGTTAAAAAATTTAATTATGTTATGTCGTCGGATTCTCCGACTCCATTTTTGAGTAAAACACGCAAAGATAAGGACCGACATACGAGGTCCGCGACTTCTACTGACACTACGCTAAGGCCGACTACCGGTTCTCCGGTTCTCAGCGAGGTGCCTACGCAGCCCCTGAGTACCGATGACACTACATTACCGGTGTCTTCAGTACCCGAGGTCGCAGGCTCCTCGGTCCCCATTCCTACTACAGATACCGACGCCACTCTTGGCCTGCCATTTCTCAAGGTGTCTTCAGGCCTTCCTCCTTCTCTATTAAAGCTTTCACAAAATCTAAAGCAGCCATGAAAACCAAAAAACAGGGACCTCAGACCCCCTCTCAAGGCCCCATGCCTAAAAAACAGATGCTCAAAATGGCTGAGGATTTGATTACTCTTATCAGGGGTTCTCAATCCCCCTCGGACAAAAGGCCCAGATTAGAGGAAGACTACCCTTCCTCAGATCAAGCCTCTATTACCTCTGAACATTCCGAGGACCAGGACTATACCTATTCTCCTTTTGAAGACTCTGGTGCAGAGGAGTCTATTCCCTCGGTCTCCCCCCCTGAGGACTACTCTTTTGGGGAAACCCTGCATACTTTGAGGGAACACTTTCACTGGGAAGGCCAAGATTACTCAGATTCCAAGAAAAGGCTCAGGGATTTTCTCTTGCTCCCCCAGCATAGGCCCCTGGCTATCCCTCCTGTTTTAGATATATTAGATGATGTGTACACAGAAGCCAGCCTCAACCCAGATTCTTTACCTCCAGCTCCTGTTAAACCAGACAGGTATTACCGGGTTCCTGATTCACACCAGTTCCTATACAAAAGCCATACTGCTGACCCAGAAACTATTTCACAGGGTCCCAAGGGAATTAAGGCCTCTACTGCAAAAAAACCCATTACCTTCAGAGAGAGATTCCAGAGCTTTAGAAAGATGGTGGGAAAAGGTGTATACCTCGGCCACTTTAACCATGAGGGCATTAAACTGTCAGTTCCATATGTTAAAGTATCAACAGTTTTTGTTATCTTAGTTGAAAAGCAAAATGACACAGCCAGAACAACCAGATTTAAAAGAGTTGCAGGATTTGTTGCATGGTGCAGAGCAAGTGGGTAAACATACCTTGCAGTGTGGTTTTGATGCTTTAGAGGCCTCATGTAGAGCTGCTGTTACGGGGTCTGTTATACGTAGACATGTTTGGCTCAAAAGAGCAAGCCTTACCAGATCATGTCAAAGCTAAATTACTAGATGCACCTCTTCAGAAAGATGTATTGTTTGGTGTTAAAGCTGAGGAGGTACTAAAGAAAATGGAGGAAAAAGCGAAATCAATGCAAACAGTGAAAGATTTCCTGCAGGTACAACCACCACGTTTCAGCAGAAACTGGCCTTCAAAAAATTGGTCCTTTCCAGCCACGGACAGACCTCAAAGAGGCAGATACAGACGCCCAAAGGGTAGAGGGCAACCTCAAGGATCTTTCAGAGCCAGACAGTGGCAAGCACCAACCCCAAGAGGTGGAGAAGATAGATCACAGATATTCAGAAAGCAGACACAATGACTTCCCCCTTTACCTGCCAAGCAAAGCTTTAATGGCAGCACCTTTGGGTGGAAAACTGGCATTATTCTCAAAAAATTGGCATATTGTCACAAAAGACAAATGGATTCTGGACATTATAGACAGAGGCTACAGGTTCCACTTTCACACCCTTCCAAAAATGAGAGGCATTCCAAACCTGCCACAAAATCAAAGGGCAGAGGCACAAAAACAAATTTCAGCTCTCATGGACATGAAAGCGATTCAAGAGGTAACTGCAAAAGAACAAGGTCAAGGGTTTTATTCCAGACTATTCCTGGTACCAAGGAAAGACAAAGATTGGAGACCTATTTTAGACCTATCCATCCTAAACACATATTTACAGGTACCAAAATTCAAGATGCTCACATTGCAGCAGTTTCTTCACATGCTGGGCAAGGAGTCTTGGCTGGTAACATTGGACCTCAAGGAGGCATACCTACATGTCCCTATCAGACAAGATTGCAGAAGATACCTCAGATTTCTTGCAGGTTCAACCCATTATCAATTCTCTGCATTGCCCTTTGGCTTATCTACTGCACCCAGAGTGTTTACGAAATGCCTGGCATCAGTAATTGCCTTATGCAGACTTCAAGGAATACAAATATACCCATATCTGGCGACTGCCTGATCCAAGCGGACAGCAAGGACATACTTCTGAAACACCTGGCGTTTGTAATGAAACTGTTGAACTTTCTGGGATACACAGTCAACAAAAAGAAATCAAATCTGATACCCTCGCAACAAATAATTTTCCTGGGTGCCAGCTTGAATACAACCACCCAGATGGCCTACCTCACACCAGACAAACAAGGGCAACTGTCTCAGTACTTCAGCAAAATGGCAACCTTCACCAGGCTGACTGCAAGGAAAGTCCTGCAGGCTCTGGGATTCATGGCATCTTGCATCCTTCTGATCCCATGTGCAAAGCTGCATATGAGGAAACTTCAATGGTACCTAAAAACTTATGGTCTCAACACAGCCACAGCTTGGAAACAATTATACCACTCATTCCATGTCTTCAAAAGGAATTTTTGTGGTGGGCTCAAGCATGCCAAAGAAACATAGGTCTCCCTTTCTGCGTACCTCAAGCAACTCAAATCATCACAACAGATGCTTCGGACTATGCCTGGGGGGGCACACATGACAGATCAGTGCATTCAGGGAAAATGGTCCCAAAAAGAGAAGCACCTACACATCAACCAAAAGGAAATGCTAGCAGTGCAAAATGCGATTATGGCCTTCAAAGACCTACTGCATCCAGGCCAGTTATTGATAAGGACAGACAACACCACAGTGATGTGGTACATAAACAAACGGGGGAACTCATTCATACCCCCTGTGCAGACTAGCCATGACCCTATGGAACACAGCACTGGAATTGCAAATTCAACTTCAGGCACAATTCCTGCCAGGGAAGGAAAACACACTGGCAGACAGCCTAAGCAGAAATATGACAGATCCACACGAATGGAAGTTACATCCTCAAGTTTTCACAAAGATAACTCAGGCATGGGGACAGCCAGACATAGATTTCTTTGCTACCCACAGAAATTAACAATTGAAAAAATTTTGTTCAAGGACCTATCATCCACAGGCCTGGAAAGTGGACGCACTTTCTTTCAATTGGACAACGTTGACAGTCTATGCCTTTCCGCCTCTTCCTCTGCTGCCCAAAGTCCTATTAAAAGCCAGAGCAGAGAGGCCGAAAATGATTCTCATTGCTCCAGATTGGCCAAGACAACACTGGTATCCGCTCCTGAAGACCCTGACACATTCCCCACCTTGGATCCTACCTCTAGTGCCTTTTCTGTTGTCCCAGCACAACTTCAAGACTCTTCACAGCCAGCTCAAAACCCTAAATCTAGCTGCATGGAGAATCCCTTGATTGCCCAACAGACCCTCCTCTCCAAGGAGGTGCAGGATGTCATCTTGGAGGCCAGAAGACCTTCTACTAGAAAAGCCTACTCTGCCAAATGGAAACGATTTTGTGCCTGGAATCAGGAAAAGGGCCAGAATCCTTGGGTAATAAATTTACCTCAAATTTTACAGTACCTAGCTGAGATGTTAAACAGTGGACTTTCCTTCTCCTCCATCAAAATCCACGCTTCAGCCATTTCTGCACAATACAACACAGATCCTCCTTTATTCTCTCATCCTCTCTTAAGACAGTTCCTCAGAGGGGCAAAGAATATAAAACCCCAAGGAAACCACCAGTCCCTGCTTGGGACCTCAACTTCATATTGGAAAAGCTGACCCTTCCTCCCTTCGAGCCAGCTGTTCAACAGAACTACAATACTTGTCATGGAAAACAGCCTTCCTTCTGGCTATCACCTCAGCACGCAGGGTTTCGGAACTACAGGCCCTCACGGCTGTGCAACCTTTCATCATTTTCCATCAGGACAGAGTTTCCTTACGAACCAACCCTACCTTTATGCCAAAGGTAGTATCCAGT
This sequence comes from Protopterus annectens, assembly GCF_019279795.1. NCBI lineage: Eukaryota > Metazoa > Chordata > Ceratodontiformes > Protopteridae > Protopterus > Protopterus annectens. The sequence continues at coordinate 1,190,070,503 of NC_056745.1, forward strand.
GTAGCCTTGAATCAGACTATCCACTTACCTACCTTTTACCCTAACCCACAAAACAAAGGGGAAAGACTACTGCATTCATTGGACATTCACAGACAACTATGTTATTATTTGGACAGGACAAAGCCATTCAGGAAATCCGAGCAACTCTTTGTGTTCTATGCTACAGGTACTCAAGGAAAGGCTATCTCCAAACAGACAATCTCAAAATGGATAGCCCACTGCATACGCTTTTGTTACTCATTTCATGGAAAAGCTGTGCCTTCAAGCATCAGATCCCACTCCACAAGGGCCACAGCTACCTCTGCAGCTTTCCTCAGGGGGGTTCCTACCAAGGACATTTTGGAAGCAGCCACTTGGAGTTCAGTGCACACTTTCTCCAAACACTATCACCTTCTACTTTACTCTAAATCTAGAGCAGGATTTGCCACAGCTGTCTTGCAGGGCATCCTTGCTCCTCCTAGTTCCACTTAGTGCCTGCCACCCCTACTTAGCTTTGGGATTCTTCCCATCTGTAATGACTGCAGCTGTATGCACGATGAACATAGTACAGTTTTGTACCTACCATAAATGTAGATGTTCGAGTGCTCATACAGCTGCAGTCCAGGTTTCCCCCCCTCCATCCCCTCTTAGGACAGGCCTTATGACAAACACCTTCTCATACAACCTATTTGGGGTATTCTTTTATGGTGTATTTGCTTGCAACTACTGTTTTTTGATTATTCTATATTGCATGATTACATAAGTTTATGTTTTGCCTTCCTTCTGGGGGCACCTGACATCTGGGGCAAGAAAAACTGAAGAAGATGGTGTCGGCTGCCTCTTTTATACCCCTGCCGCACTGACGTCAGGGAAGAAGCGACGACAACCGACGCCAGACCTAGACTTTGGAATTCGGCCGACCGAGGACTTGCCTGACGGCAGGATAACCCATCTGTAATGACTGCAGCTGTGTGAGCACTCGAACATCTACATTTATGGTAGGTACAAAACTGTACTTTACCCAGCCCCCTGTTTTTCTCTTACTATACCTCTCCTTTCTTTTACTATGCTTAAAAGCCTTTTTGGGTGTATTTGCTTTTGTTTGGAGGTATTATTTTTTGTGTTTTAAATTATATACTGATATATATATATATATATTTTTTTTGCTCCCCATTTGGGGGGCACCTGACTTCTGAGGCAAGAAAAACTGATGTAATGGCGTTGGCTGCATGTTTTATACCCCTGACGACCTGACGTCATGGAGGAAGGGACAGCAACCGATGCAGGACCCAAGACTTTGTTAATCAGGCCGACTGAGGGCAACCTGCCAGCAGATTACCCAAATGTAATGACTGCAACAGTGAATACACTCAAACATCTACATTTATGGTAAGTGTACACAACTGTACTGTACCCAGAAAAGACAATTCATGGCGTCCTATCCTGGACCTGTCTACTCTAAACACCTTTTTGGAGATTCCAAAATTCAAGATGCTGATTCTTCACCAATTACGTCCTATGCTAGGCAAAGATGCCTGGTTGGCAACACTAGATTTAAAAGAAGCATACCTGCACATCCCAATCAGGGAATCTTGCAGAAGATACCTTCGCTTCAAAGCAGGCTACACGCACCATCAGTTCTCTGTACTGCCCTTTGGGTTATCTACTGCTCCCAGGGTATTCACAAAGTGCCTAGCTCCAGTTATTGCATTTTGTAGGCAAAGAAATATTCAAATATACCCATACTTGGACAATTGTCTAATTCAGGCAGAAAGCCAGGACATACTTTTGAATCATCTGGCCTTTGTGCAAAGTGTTCTAACTTGTCTGTGGTACACCATAAACAAAAAGAAATCACACCTGGTACCCTGTCAACAAATTATATTCCTGGGAGAAAGCTTGAATACAACTTCCCAGGTGGCCTACCTCATGCCAGAGAAACAAATTCATTTGACAACCTACTTCAAACAAGTGGCCGCAAAAACCCTGCTATCTGCAAGACAAATACTGCAAGCCTTGGGGTTCATGGCCTCCTGCATTCTTTTAATTCCATATGCAAAGCTGCATATGAGGAGATTACAGTGGTATCTAAAATGCCTATGGTGTCAACATTCTCAGGATCTAGAAGCAATGATTCCTATCACACCTAGAGTTCCTTTGGTGGGCAGAGGCCTGCCACCAAAACAAGGGACTACCTTTCACACCTCCCCCTACCGTCCAAACCCCAACAACAGATGCATCCGACTATGCATGGGAGCTCACCTGGCAGGGAAGTGCATTCAGGGCAAATGGAACCCAAGTCAAATGCACCTGCATATCAATCAAAAAGAAATGTTAGCTGTACAGAGTGCTCTGACAGCCTTCAAGGACCACATTCTTCCAGGACAACTAATGGTAAAGATGGACAGCACCACTGTTGTGTGGTACATAAGCAGGGGGGTATACATTCTTACCTCCTCTGCAGACTAGCCATGACATTGTAGAACACAGCCTTGAGCTACCAAGTGCACCTTCATGCTCAATTCCTGCCAGGAAAATTAAATACACTGGCAGATGGACTAAGCAGAAACCTCATGGACCCACACGAGTGGAAACTGGAACCAAGGATTTTCTCACAGGCATCTTACATTCCCTTCGTGCACAGTTGTGTGGCAGACAAGCTGGGCAGAACCAGGGCAGACCCTCACGAATGGAAACTAGATCAGGAGGTTTTCCAAGATTTGATCTGACTGTGGGGAGTTCAAGTAGACCGTTTTGCCTGCTGTCCGAACAATCAACTGTCTAGATTCTGTTCCAGGACTGCATGCAAGAAGGCCTGGAAGACAGATGACTGTTCTTTTCCTTGGACAACAATGTCCCTGTATACTTTTCCACCCTTTCCACTAATATCTAGAGCATGATCATTTAGGTGACTACCTTCTGGCTCAGGTAACCTTGGATGTTCTTCGTGTTTCACTGTTGCTGTCATTACAATTGGGTTATCCTGCTGGCAGGCTACCCTCAGTCGGTCTGAATTCCAAAGTCTTGGTCCGGCATCGGTTGGTGTCACCTTTTCCCTGACTTCAGGGCATCAGGGGTATAAAAAGATGCAGCCGACGCCATTTTCTTCAGTCTTTCTTGCCGCGCGGTGCCCAAAGCAGAAGCAGTTCGCAATTGCCGGTCAGCCGACTCCTGAGATTTTCGTGTTTGAATTTCAGATCCAAAGTCGTCTTTAAAAGCTAAGTACCCCGTTGGGGAAACTTTTTTCTTGCTCCAGTCCGATGTCAGAAAAAGTTAATAATTGTATTTCTTGTGGGAAGCAAATACCTCATAAGGACTTTCATTCTTACTGTATTCCTTGCCTAGGCCCTGACCACGACATTGCTAGTTGTCGTTTTTGTGCTAGATTTAACCAACGCACTGTTAAGTGTCAATACGATTTTGCATTGCATTATTTTGGCAGAAAATGTAATTATACGATGTCGTCGGATAGCCATCCGACTACCGGAATTTACAAGAAACGCAAAGAAAAGGACAGGCAACCAAGGTCCAAAACCATTCTTCTAAGCCAGTCGCTGGTTCTTAGTGAGGCACCTTCGCATCCCCTGACGCCCGCTACTTTAGAGCCGCAGGTCGCTACCGACTCCCACGTGGAGTCAACTAGGCTGCTGGAAACTCAAGCTATTGGACCCTCGGATACTATTCCCTCAGATGGGTCCGGAGCCGCTGAGCAGGCATCGGCTTCTGAGGGTGTTTTCAGACCTACTCAGTTATACATTAAAACGACTCCAGCTTCAAAGGCAAAGACTAAAGCACCTTTAAAGACAAAGAAACAAGTACAACAGCCTCATGGACAGGCCTCCATGCCCAAAAAACAGATGCTGAAAATGGCCGAAGACTTAATTACTTTGATCAGGGGTTCCCATACCCCTCCTGATAAAAGGCCTAGGCAAGAGACAGACTATGAATCTTCAGATCAGGTTTCCATTTTTTCTGATTCCTCTTCTGATCAGGAATATTCACTTCCTCCCTATGAGGATTCTGATGCTGAAGAATCTACCCCTTCAGCCTCTCCTGAGGGCTACTCTTTTGGGGAAACCTTGCATACCATGAGGGAGCATTTCCACTGGGAAAGCCAAGATTTTTCAGAATCTAAGAAAAGGCTCAGAGACTTCCTTTTACTACCACAACACAGGCCCCTAGCTATTCCACCTGTGTTAGACATTGTAGATGATGTGTTTTCAGAGTCTAGTCTGACCCCTAACTCCTTACCTCCTGCTCCTGTTAAGCCGGACAGATACTACAGGGTTCCTGACTTTCATAAATTCCTTTTCAAAAACCCTGCTGCAGACGCAGAAACTATCTCTCAGGGTCCCAAGGGGATCAAGGCTTCCACTGCAAAAAACCCTACCCCCTCTGACAGGGATTCTAGGGCACTGGACAGATGGGAAAAAGGTTTACACTTCTGCTACTTTGGCTATAAGGGCCTTAAATTTGCCAGTTTCATATGCTCAAATATCAGCAATATATCATGTCACTGCTTAAACAGAAAATGTTGATAAATTCTGAATGTGCAGAAAACAAAGACATGCAGGATTTATTGCATGCAGCTGAACAAGTTGGAAAGCATACTTTGCAATGCGGTTTTGATTCTCTGGAAGCCTCCTGCAGGGCCGCTGTTATGGGTTCTGTCATTAGGAGGCATGCTTGGTTACAGGAACAAAATTTGCCTGTTCATGTCAAAGCAAAATTATTAGATGCTCCATTACAGCATAATACCTTGTTTGGGGTTAAGGCAGAAGAGGTGTTAAAGAAAATGGAGGACAAAGCTAAATCTATGCAAACGGTTAAGGATTTCTTACAGGTACAGCCTCCAAGATTTAGCAGACACTGGCCTACAAAGAACTGGTCCTTTCCAGTGTCACAGTCCACAAAGGGGCAGGTCCAGATGCCCTAGAGGCAGATCCCAGCCCCAAGGTTCGTACAGGTCTAAGCAATGGGGTGCTTCTACCTCCAAATGTGGAGAAGACAAATCACATCATTACAGGAAACAGTCCCAATGACGTCCCCCTGCCTGCGCCAAGCACTTATCTTCAGGCAGCACCTTTAGAGGGAAAACTAGCACTTTTGTCTCAAAATTGGCACATAATAACCCAGGACAAATGGGTCCTAGACATAGGGTTGCAAGGCTACAACTTTCACTTCCATACCCTGCCAAGAGCACACGGTTGGCCAAACCTGCCAAAAAATCAATGGGCAGAGGCACAAAAACAATTCTCATCCCTCATGGACATGGGGGCCATTCATCAAGTAGCACAGCAAGAGCAGGGACAAGAATTTTATTCAAGACTGTTCTTGGTACCAAGAAAGGACAAGGCCTGGAGACCAATACTGGACCTATCGATTCTAAACACATACCTGGATATACCAAAATTCAAAATGTTGACTCTACAGCAGCTTCTGCCCATGCTGGGCAACAAGGCTTGGCTTGTGACTTTAGACCTAAAAGAGGCATACCTGCATGTCCCAATCAGACAAACATGCAGAAAATACCTCAGATTCAAAGCTGGCTCAATGCATTACCAATTCTCTGCACTGCCCTTTGGCTTCTCTACTGTGCCCAGGGTCTTTACAAAGTGCCTGGCACCAGTAATTGCATTCTGCAGACAAAGAGGAATACAAATATATCCTTACTTGGACGACTGCCTCATTCAAACAGAGAACAAGGACATTCTACTACAGCATCTGGCGTTTGTAAAGAGATTTTTAACATGCCTAGGGTAACACAGTCAATGAAAAGAAATCAAACTAGTACCCTCTCAAGAGATAATATTCGTGGGTGCAAGCTTAAATACAACTGCCCAGATGGCTTATATCATGCCAGACAAACAAAGGCAACTGGCTACCTATTTCAAAATGTTGTCAACAAAGGCCCAGTTATCTGCAAGAAAAATTCTGCAGGCTTTGGGCTTCATGGCATCCTGCATTCTACTAATTCCATATGCAAGGCTGCATATGAGGAAACTTCAATGGTACCTAAGAAGTGTTTGGACTCAACATTGCCATAGCCTGGAAACCAGGATTACTCTCATTCCCCGCCTGCAACAGGAGTTTCGATGGTGGGCGAAGGCTTGTCACCAGAACAAGGGACAGCCATTCACTTTACCCCCAGCCAGGCAGACATTAACAACGGATGCATCAGATTATGCCTGGGGGGCCCACATGGCAGGAAGATGTATTCAAGGCACATGGTCCGCAAACCAAATGCATCTACATATCAATCAGAAAGAGATGCTAGCTGTTCAGAATGCCCTGACAGCCTTCAAGAATCTACTTCATCCGGGACAACTACTGATAAAGACAGAAAACACCACGGTCATGTGGGACACAGCATTGACTTACCAAGTACATCTGCAGGCACAATTCCTGCCAGGAAAAATAAATACTCGGGCAGACGAACTAAGCAGAAACCTCAAGGATCCCCATGAGTGGAAATTGGATCCACAAGTCTTCAGCATGATAACAAGGAAATGGGGATGCCCGGATATAGATCTATTTGCCTCTCCTCACAACTACCAACTAAAAAGTTTCTGCACAAGGACTTATCACAGACAAGCATGGAAAGTGGGCGCCCTATCTTTCAGCTGGAAAAACTTAACCGTTTATGCCTTTCCTCCCCAAGCTACTCCTAAAGGTCAGACAAGAGAAGTCAAAGATGATACTGATTGCCCAAGACTGGCCACGCCAGTACTGGTATCCAATCCTAAGGAACTTGTCTCAATGCCTGGCTTGGACCTTACCTCAAATACCTCATCTACTGTCCCAACAAAACAATGAGATCTTGCACAGCCCACTCAAGACCTTAAATCTGGCAGCATGACAGATAATGTAGTCATACAAAACGCACCTCTCACTGAAGCTGTGATGGATGTCATTTTGGAGGCCAGAAGGCCTAGTACTAGAAAATCTTATTCTGGAAAATGAAAGAGATTCTGTGCTTGGAACCAGGCACAATGGATTGACACAGCTGTACCAAATATTCCTCAGATTTTGCAATACTTAACTGAGATGCTGGACAGAGGCCTATCCTTTTCATCAATTAAAATTCATGCCTCTGCCATTTTGGCTCATTACAATACAGAGCTAAAAATGTTTGCTCATCCCTTGTTAAGGCAGTACCTCAGAGGAGCCAAACACTTAAGACCTCCAAGGAGATCACCAATACCTGCATGGGACCTCAACTATGTCTTGGAAAAACTCAGCCTGCCTCCTTTTGAGCCAGCTGCTACGGCTAAGTTTTCATCTTGGAAAACAGCTCTGCTCCTAGCAATAACTTCTGCAAGATGAGTTTCAGAGCTACAGGCACTCATGGCTGTGGAACCTTTTATCATTTTTTTATCCAGGCAGGGTTTCTCTGAGGACAAACCTGAAATTTATGCCTAAGGTAGTGTCCAGTGTGGCCCTTAACCAAACTATTCATCTGCCAACCTTTTATCCAAATCCACAGAACAAGGGGGAGAGAATTCTGCATTCTTTGGACATACACAGACAGCTTCGATTCTACTTGGATAGAACCAAAGTTTTCAGAAAGACAGAGCAATTACTAGTGGCATATGCTACAGGACCACAAGGAAAGGCTATCTCAAAGCAGACCATTTCAAAGTGGATAGGCCACTGCATTCATTTTTGCTATTCACAACATGGCAAGCCAGTGCCTAAGGGCATTAGACCACATTCAACCAGAGCAGCAGCCACTTCAGCAGCCTTCCTCAGGGGAGTACCAACCAAAGACATTTTAGAGGCTGCTACTTGGAGTTCAGTGCACACCTTTACAAAGCACTATCATCTACCACTCTACTGTAAATCCAGGGCAGGCTTTGCCACTGCAGTTCTGCAGGGCCTCATAGTCACTCCTAATGCTATTTAGCTCCAGCCTCCCAAACATAGCTTTGGGATTCAACCCAATTGTAATGACTGCAACAGTGAAACACGAAGAACATAGTACAGTTGTGTACACTTACTATAAATGTAGATGTTCGAGTGTATTCACTGTTGCAGTCCAGGTTACCCACCTACCATCCCCCTTATTTCTGATGGAATTTATCTGTACTTCTCTAATCTATACAACCTATGTGGTGTATTTGCTTGTAGATGAAGGTAAAATTTACTTTGGTGCATGTATGTTTTATTAACGTATTTTTAGCCTACCCATTTGGGGGCACCTGACATCTGGGGCAAGAAAAACTGAAGAAAATGGCGTCTGCTGCATCTTTTATACCCCTGATGCCCTGACGTCAGGGAAGAGGTGACAGCAACCGACGCCGGACCAAGACTTTGGAATTCAGGCCGACTGAGGGTAGCCTGCCAATAGGATAACCCAATTGTAATGGCTGCAACAGTGAGTACACTCGAACATCTACATTTATGGTAAGTGTACACAACTGTACTTTCTTCATTCGCCAGGAGCAATTGCACAGACTGGGTCTACTCTTACAAGAACAAGGGTGTTTGATACACCCCGACATCAGTCAATTTCAGTTGACTGACTGGATGATATGGTGGTAATTACTTTTAGGCACCTGTTTATTGAGCACTGTAGGAGGTACTGATGGAGACAAGAAACTCTACTACTATAAAATACCAAATGGAAAAGGTCTCTAGTTGGTGCCTATAGGTGCCTATAACATACCCAGCACCCATTCAGGGCTAGTTTTCTTGTTTTACAATATTTGTGTGAATTACTATCCTGTGGCCTTTCTTATTTAATCTAATTATCAATGTAACTCTGTTGGAGCTTTTCTCCCCGGGCCTCCGCTGAAAAAGGACATGTATCCAGTCGGACCATCCCGGTTAATAAATGTAAAATAAATAATAAATAAATAAATCATTCCTCTATCAAAGTTTATTAATCATCCACCTTGATGTCCTTTTCATTTTTCCTCACGTATGGGTTACGGATGTGATCATCTGATCCAACTCGGTCACATACTTGAGACTTCAGATCCAACTATCAAGCTCCTCCCTCTACCTGTAATGTCATACTCCATCCCTGTTGCCCCAGATCTCATTTGCCGCCTTCTTGAACAGACGCAGGTTCCACTCTCTAGAGCTTTTATTGATATTGTTGAATTTGATTATTCTCTATTACAGAATTTTTTATTACTATTTTTCTTCTTCCTTCTAGTTGTTGCTGGTCATCAGGATTATTCGCCTTTCCTTTCCCTTTTCCATACTGTTTTATAGTACTCTGTCTCGACCATTGCTGGTATTGTTTCTCTCTCTTACCCTCCTCTTTTGGATATTTCTTTTTGCCATAGTTGGTAGCTCATTTTCTGTAGTTATTAAAAAAAAATTGCTTAACCTGTTTTATTTTTCTTCCTTACTATCTAAATTGTCAGACAAACCCACAGGCTTTAAAAAATGCACTTCTTGTGGGCATAAGATCCCAAACTTGGATGCCCACAAGGAGTGCATTTATTGACTTGGAGCTGCACACTTGGACACATTGTGCAGCATATGCACCACATTTAATCCAAGAGCCCTGGCAGACAGAAAGAATAAGCATATTTTAAGGGGTCTTCCCTCTTCTTCCACTCCAGGGGCTCAAATCCCTCCAAACCTAGTAAGTCTGCTCCTCTGGAGCACCAAAAGTGTTCTCCCTCATAGTCCCTTAGGTCTTTGTTGGAGCCGCCAAAAAAGACTAGGAAGCTCTCAGATCTGACCCATCTGGATCCAAAGACTTTTTAACATTCGATCTGAAGCCTTCGGATCCTAAGGCTTCAACTCCTACAGCTCTTGTGATCAGTCCGACAGCTCCCCCCTTAGATCATAAGTTATCAGATCTGAAACCAGGAACTTCCTTTAGGAGTGCTACTCCCGAATATTTTTTGAAGTCATTTTCACCAACCTGGCCTGCTCAGTTTCTCCAAACACCCCAGAAACTTTCCAGGCTCCCTTCCATCTCTTCCTTTACGTCGTCCAGAAGCTTCTCGAAATCAGATGTGGATAGGATGATGTGAACGTTTCTCAGCTTCAAATAGGAGGACAGAGCTTGTATGACCCCTATCAGATCCGTGAGTATGCCTGCTACATCTAAGACTATTATTTCTCCTTTTCTGATCCATCCAGCAGTTTTAGAGCCCAAGGATCTGAGATCCCTGAGAAAGTCGAAATTAGATCTGAGGGAAGTTTCTTCCTCTACTCTAACTGTTTCCCTGACTGGTTCCACTCTGGTTCCTTGAATCAGAACGGATCTTAGAGCCAAGGGGGTAGGTTTGGCTCCATTATTGTCATATCCATCGCTTCCCCTTAGATGTTCGGCCCTGGATAGTTTGGATTCAGTTCTACCCTGGAGGCTTGGGTCTGGGGTGGCCTAGATCCACCTTCTTCAGAAGCTTTGGCTCCAAGGGGGCGGGGCGGGGCTTCTTCTGGTCCCTCAGCATTCAAGGTGGTGAAAAGGTCTTTTTCTCTCCAGAGAGAACCGTCTTCTCATGTTTCAGATCCTATTCCTTTACTGTCTATGGTTTCAAGCTCTGAGTTGGTCAGACCTGTTCCACAGAGACAGACAGTTCCAATGAGTCTCCAGCCAGTTCATTTGGAGGAACTTCCCCTCTCTTCTGACATCTCTCCAGGACATCCCATGGAAGAGGTGCCCCAGAAGAGGATGTGTAAGAGGAGAGACAGACTCCCCCATAGAGTCTTTCATGGAACACACAGATTTTGATGAAGGAGAGGGGTCCCCCAGATCACCTGACAATTCCATTGGAGATATTCTAGAAATCCTAAAGCAGAAAGGTGGCCGGTCGTTCCAAACTCTCTCGAAGAATCTGTGTTCTTTGAGGCTTTTGATTCTGGCCCATCTACGTCTTGGGTAATCCCTTCTGGTGGATGAACTTATTGTTCTGTTTCCCACCATGCATGGAAGGAGCCAGATACTGTCAAACCAATCCCCAAGTGTCCTGAAAAGTTTTTGGCCCCACCTGCAGACAGACCCCACTGAAGCAAAGCAGTCCCAGTTGATGCTGTGGTGGTGGTGGCAGCCACTAAGATGAGAGTTAGCAGAACAGAGCTCTTCTGTCCATCCGCCTGTCAGGGAGTCCAGAGCATTGGACAGATTTTGAAAGTGAGTGTTTGCCTCAGCTACTTTTGCTCTGAGGTTACTTAATTATCGGCGCACTTTACTAGGCTTCAGACAGATTTGACTAAAGAACTATTGAATTGAGTCCATGTCTGCTAAGGATTTCAAAAGGACTTCCTTTCAACTGGCCACTCTTTTATCTATTTCAAGCACTTCGATGAGTTAATCTCTCACAGGGATGAAGGGATCTCATGAGCAGCCACTTCGGGCATCATCATAAGGAGACACACCAGGATGCAGCCATGCGACTTTGTGGAACCCTTTAAGATGTCCTTTGTTAATGCTCCATTTGATGGCACTTCCTTCTTTAGGCCATAAGTAAAAGATACGCACGCTTACCCGCAACGAACAAGAAGGAAAGACCCTGGCCTCAGTGGACCTTCTCTAGGAACCAGAGATGTGGTAGGAAAATGTGCTTCCGTAAATCGCAGGGACCCTTCCAGGATTCATGTGGGGAAAATTCCTCCAAAGGCAGAGGGGGAAATTTTAATGGTACACATCACCGTATAGGCAGAGGAGGCCCACAGAACCAGAACTTTAGAGATTATTTTTCACACTGGCCCTGTCAGCGTTCCTGAAGTGCTGCCCGACTGTCCAATACTGGAGGCAGTTGGGGATTGGTTCTCTCTGCACCTAGATGCCTGGACATGCATCCCAAGAGATTTATGGGTACTAACAATAATATATGGAGGTTATTACATACCATTTTCCCTTCTTCCTCATTGTCAGTGGAAGAACCTTCCTGACATTCCACTCAGTCATAGATAGGCCACAGCATAAGAAATACAAAAGCTCCTAGGAAAAAGAGTCATCCAGAAGGTCCCACCTGACCAGGTAGGATTCAGAACTTATTCATGCTTCTTTTTAGTACCAAAGAAAACAGGGGACCTCAGGCCCATTTTGGATCTAAGCAGATTTGAACCAGTATGTAAAGAAAGTGAATGGTCATGATTCAGTCCATCCTGTCTTTTCTGCACAAGGATGATTAGATGTGCTCTGTAGATCTTCAGGATGTGTACTATCATATCAAAGTAGACAGATGATCCAGAAGACATCTTTGCTTTCGGCTGGGGGCCAGTCATTATCAATTCAGTGCTCTGCAATTTGGACTTAACACAGCCCCGAGGATGTCCACCAAATGCATGGCAACAGTCACAGCTCACTTGAGACTGAGGGGATTCCAGGTATTTCCATATCTGGATGACTAGCTCCTCACCGCCCCCTCCAAGCATCATCTACAACATGCCAGGGATGATTTGCAACACTTGGGGCATTACAATAAATCTTGCCAAATCAAAACATGCACCAGTTAAGAGCCTAAAATTCATTGGAACAGTTTTGAACACAACAGCACTGATAGCATCTTTACCTATCCACAGCATTACTTCCATCAGAAACCAAGTTGAGACTATCCTTTCTCATCCATCTCCTCCAGCAAGATTAGTGCTGCAGACACTTGGGTCGATGTCAGCTGCCATAATAATAGTACTCCCTTTTACACTCTTCTTTATGCATGTTCTCCAGTAGACTCAAGCTGTACGGTAGTCCATTCTATATCAACCCATGTCTTTTCAAGTAAAACTTACCCCACTTTGCAAGCAACATATTTGCTGGTGGATACAGTGTGACAGACTTTCGGGGCAGATCCCTTGTTCTGCTGAACCCAGTAGCCACAGTGACTACAGATGCTTCTCAACTAGGGTGTGATGGTGTATTTCTTGAGAAGAACTGTCCAAAGCATGTGGTCCCCCCAAGAAACCAACTTGCATATCAGTGTCCTAGAGATGAGAGCAATCTTTTTAACACTGCAGACATTTCAAGATGCTCTTCCCTTGGAGAATGTTGCACTTCAGACCAACAAAAAGTCTATAGTCTGGTACATCGAAAAACAAGGAGGAACTCAGTCTTATCCCCTTTGCAGAGAGGCCAGGAGAGTTTGGGAATGGGTGATTGCATCAGACCACTTTCTAATTGCGATGGCGTGCTTGCGGACAAACTAAGCAGATTCATTCTGATGCCTCACAAAGTGGTCTGTCAATCAGTTGGTAGCGAATATGATCTTCAGGCGTTGGGACAAATCTTGATGTGACCTGCTTGTAACTCCTCTCAACAAGTGCAGCAAATTCTTCGCTCTGATTCCCCCTCAGGGGTAGTCACTGAGAGAAGCTCTTTAACTTGGCCGTGAGTCTCATTTATGTTCATCTTCCTCTTTCCCTGATTCCAAGATTTTTTTCAGAAAGCAAGAAGGTTGAAGAGCTCAGTAATGTTCATTGCCCCCTTCTGGCCTTGGCAAGTATGGTTCCCTTTTCCATGGTCTCATCTTCGTTATTCTCCATGGATACTGGAGCCTACTTAGGATCTTCTGTCTCGTCTGTCAGGGATTCAGCACCCCACCAATCAGACCCTCAGCCTGATAGCATGGTTTATCCACTTCCCTTAATAGACAGTCCAGGCTGTCTTCCCAGTTCATGACATTATTTTGGCTTCTCAAAAGGAGTCTACCAAAAAAGTTTATAAAAGTAAATGGAAAAGGTTTTCTAACTGGGCTTGAGATAAGGAGATTGATCCTTTTTCTGCACCAGTTTCAGCTATTCTTCATTTTTTGACAACTCTTTTCAAAGATGGGGCTAGTTTCTCTACAGTTAAACTTCAGGTGACAGCAATTTCAAATGTCCACACAGGGAATTAATCTTTTTCCTTGGCTTCCTCTAGATTGTGTAAAGCCTGTATTAAAGGCATTTTTATTCTGAGATGACCGATGAAGGATCCTTCACCACCTTGTGGGATCCTACTGCTGTACTTGAAGGTTTAACACAAAAATTCTTTGATTCATCAGAAAAATCTGATCTAAAATTTCTGTCATGGAAGATGGTTTTCTTCATAGCTATAATTTTGGCAAAAATAAAATATGAACTCCAGGCTCTTTCAGCAAGAACCCCTTACACTGTTTTTCATTAAAATATGGACTAAACCTTTATTTATTTATTTATTTATTTATTTTACCTAAAGTCACTTCTGAAGATAACATTAACCAGTCCATTCACTTGCCAGTTTTCTTTCCAAATTTTTCCAGTAAAGGAGTATTGGAAAGGCTCAGCCAGACTCTGCAACAGTTTACTGTGAGGGAAAGATTAGTTTGCTTTTTACTTTTTGTATTACGTTATTGCCTTTTTCTGTTTTTGTATACTGTGATTTGTTTTCTTTACACTGTGTTTTACTTGTATTCGGCTTTTAACTGCTTATAAAACTTGGAAAGAGACCACAGCTCTGTCTCTTGTGAGTCGAGCAGAAATTAGAACAGGTCAATTAAGGAGTTACACACAAGTTAGAATAGGTCAGTTAAAGTTAATCATTTGTGAACTGAGGGGGTGGAGCTAGGAATTAAACCTTCTGTGTAAGGGGTAAAATAAAATATTTCAGAGCTTTAATGGAAATGCTCACCCAGATTCTGTGACAGTTTGCTGTGAGGGGAAGGTTAGTTTGCTTTTTATTTTTGTATTACTTTATTGCCTTTTTCTCTTTTGTATACTCTGATTTGTTTTCTTTACACTGTGTTTTACTTGTATTCTACTTTTAACTGCATATTAAAAATTGAAGAGACCACAGCTCTGACTCGTGAGTTGGACAGAAATTTTCCCACCCTGTTACTGTTGTGTTCTTAAAAAACACTGTCTTTTTAGTTGCCTGTCCCTTGTGTTAATTTGACCATATATCTCGTTTCATCTCTGCTTTGACTGGCTGGTGTGAGTAAGCACAACATTATCATTTTGTGAAATCACTCCCCTTCAGCTATTTAAATTTATTGGCCATCCTACTGTATTCCATAGTATCAGAATACATAAGTGCCCACCCCTTTCCAATCTGTTTTGCTCTTTTAAAAACAGTGGCTCTCCGCTAAAGCTTAAGACATGCTACCCACTTTCATATCTAACTGCTTAGTCCACACTGCAGTGTTTAGGATAAACCATTTTTGTCATCTTACCATTAAGCATCTATTGCAAGACCACCAGTTATTGGAGAGCCCACATTCTGCCTCTCAGTAGTCATCTTGGGATTAGTGCTTCTGTTTTCTTCTGGAGAGATGGAGTACAGTGGCATTATTTCCTGGCAAATGCTGATCACCAGAAAGCCTAATAACTGCTTTATAGGTGACAGCTTGGAATCTGTGCTTATTCTGATCCTGGTGAGAGTAGGAGCAGAGTGCATTGATTCCTGACTCTTTCTGGTTGGTGAGTGTCTGTGCTTAAAGTACCAGATTGGTCTGATTGCTATTCTAGGCATGTGCCAGAAAAAGGCTACAAGCCTACAGACTCTTGCATCATCTGGGACAAGGCTGGGGATTGGTGCTAACATTTTGCTTCTGGTGAGAGAAGAAGCAAAGGAGTATTGTATCCCAGCAAAGTGAAGCTGTGGTGAGACCAGCATTAGTAGTAGCCATTCATGTGACTCCCCTCTTTTCATCATTCTTGACAAGCTAATTTTTTGTTTTCAGTAAGTACTGCATGATTTCTTCTAACTTCAGAATATCTGCCTAAATACTTCATCTTTAATTTTTTAGGGTCTACGTATTAGTTTCCCCTCAAGTGTTTGGCAGCGCTGTGTACAGACTCAGACACCTTGAGTGACATTTTTCATGTAAAAGCACAATTGAAATTTCTCCATTATCTAGTTGCACACAGGATAACTAGTTTGCAGTGACGAGCACTGACCACATAGTTGCTAACCAGATACTCCTGACAGTGATTGATAGTCACACTCCAACAGTCTAATCAGTAAAAAAAGGTCTGTTGCCATGGATATGAACTATCCTACTGTCTCTGTTACCAGCTTGGTGGATATGGGCATCCTGAGGCAATTTAGAAATTTCTTCATGTTTACTGACAACCAGTTAATTCTCAAACTGATACGGTATGTGAGAGATGTATTTACACAATGTCACTGGAGGCAAAGCTCTCATATAAAAGCACTCTTAATGTCAATAAGGTAGCCAGTAGTACACATGGTGCACCCAGCAATTCATAGCAGACATATATACCCACATATACTGAGGCACTTGCATGTAACCTTCCTAAGCCACATAGACCTCCTAGACAAAGTGCACATAAGAAATACCTTCAGCAGCATCAAACGCACTCTTTCAAAACAACACCCACATCAACACAGAGCTACATCTCATGGAGCCTCTACCTCTAAGCCCGTAAGGCAAGTCACCACACAATCCAACATTCTAGTCATTGGAAACTCCATTGTGAGACACACTGATGTCCCTCTCACCAGTTTGCGTAAGGAGAAAGTTACGGTCAGTAGCTTATTGGGGGCTAGGATCCGCTACATTAAGCATACACTCAGGTCATTGGATCATAGTTACCAATATCACTCAGTCATAGTCCATGTGGGAGTAAATGACTTAAAACGTACCTCCCTAGACTGTATGAAGAGAGACATCATAGAGCTTTCGGAATGTGTGTCTCAGGCTGTTATGAGCCTAGCATTGAGTAGCATTTTACCTTCTCCAAAGATGATGCCATAATACGAACAAAAGATGATTGACTTCAATAAATGGCTTAGTTTCTGGTGTCATTCTAAGGGGGTGCAATATTTGTAAGCAAGGAAGAAGATGGGTCAACAGACCGCACTGATGTTCTTCGTCTTCCCTTGCTGCAGTCCTGACAATTGGGTATAGTCCGCGTCCCAGTCGGCCCGAATACCAGAGTATAAGGCTGGCGTCGGTCATGGCGCTTAGACTGGCGTCAATGCGTCAGGGTACTAATCGCATGACCGGCCATTTCCTCAGTCTTTTTGCCGCATGGTCCGATGCAGAAGCAATTTTGCGAGTGCAGGTTGGCGTTCTGAGATTTTCCGAAACCGGAGTTTCAGACTGAATACAGAGTTGGCTAAGTAACCCGTTGGGAACATTTTAGTTTTTCTTGCCTCAGTATTTAACCGGATGTCAGAAAAAGTGAATAACTGTATTTCTTGTGGGAAGCAGATACCGCATAGGGATTATCATACTTTGTGTATACCTTGTTTAGGGCCTGAGCGGCGTTGTTGGTTGCGCTCTTGTGCTAGATTTAACAAGCACTATTAAGAGGAGGCTTGACTGTGCTAGGTTAGTGTTTGGGAGCGTTGCAATTATACTATGCCGTCGGATACTCCGACGCCTGCTTCATCTAAGAAGCGCAAGGACAAAACAGTGAAGTCTAGGGGTGAGGAACCGGCAGTCCCGGACGTCGGTCCTTTAGAAGGCTCAGGAGCCAGAGGTTTTGCCAGGAGTCTCTATGGAGTCTCAGGCAGATGCTTTACTGTTACAGGATGTGCCCTCTCAGGAGGTAGGCCAGGCTGAGGGGCTTCTCAGGCAACTGTTCTTCCCTCTCTTCCCAAGGTAGTTAGGGCCTCTCCTTCTGTTGCCAAGGCTTCTTTTAGAGGAAGACCAAGTTCAGCTTCTGTAGGGGCTTCTCCTAGCATTTCGGGCTCTGTGCCTAAGAAACATATGCTTAAAATGGCAGAAGATTTGATTACTCTGATTAGAGGTTCTATGCCCCACCTGATAAGAGGCCTAGGGCGGAACAGTAGTTTGATAGTTTTGAACAGTGTTCACAGGCTTCAGAGTCTTCGGTGGAAGACTTGCAAGAGGTTCCTACTTATTCTGATTCTGTTGTGGGGGTTTCCCCTCCTTCACCTTCTCCTCCTGAGGATTTTTCATTTTCAGAGACTCTTCACTCCATGAGGAGCACTTTAAATGGGAAGGCCAAGATTACTCTGACTCCAGAAAAGGCTTAGGGAATTCTTGTTTTGCCCCAGCATAGGCCCTTAGCTATTCCTCCGGTGTTGAATGTGGTGGAGGATGTTTTGCAGAGGCTTCTCTGAACCCTGATTCCTGCCTCCTGCTCCTGTTAAGCCTGATAGGTATTATAGGGTGCCGAAGCTCATAAGTATTTGTTTAAGAGTCCCAGGGCGGACCCAGAAACTGTTTCTCAGGGGCCTAAAGGTGTTAAAGCTTCTGTGGTTAAAAATCCTGTACCCTCTGATAAAGAGGCAAGGGTTTTGGATAGGTGGGGAAAGAAAGTATATACTTCTCCCACTCTAGCCATGAGGGGGTTGAATTGTCAATTTCATATGCTGAAATATCAGAATTATCTCCTTTCACAATTGAAATCTAAGGTGGATGCTTTGGCGGAAGGTATTGAGTGTAAAGAATTGCTGGATTTGGTTCATGTGTCTGAACAAGTGGGTAAGCATTCTTTGCAGTGTGGTCTCTGCACTCAGATGCCTGGACATGCATCCCAAGAGATTTATGGGTACTAACAATAATATATGGAGGTTATTACATACCATTTTCCCTTCTTCCTCATTGTCAGTGGAAGAACCTTCCTGACATTCCACTCAGTCATAGATAGGCCACAGCATAAGAAATACAAAAGCTCCTAGGAAAAAAAGAGTCATCCAGAAGGTCCCATCTGACCAGGTAGGATTCAGAACTTATTCATGCTTCTTTTTAGTACCAAAGAAAACAGGGGACCTCACGCCCATTTTGGATCTAAGCAGATTTGAACCAGTATGTAAAGAAAGTGAATGGTCATGATTCAGTCCATCCTGTCTTTTCTGCACAAGGATGATTAGATGTGCTCTGTAGATCTTCAGGATGTGTACTATCATATCAAAGTAGACAGATGATCCAGAAGACATTTTTGCTTTCGGCTGGGGGCCAGTCATTATCAATTCAGTGCTCTGCAATTTGGACTTAACACAGCCCCGAGGATGTCCACCAAATGCATGGCAACAGTCACAGCTCACTTGAGACTGAGGGGATTCCAGGTATTTCCATATCTGGATGACTAGCTCCTCACCGCCCCCTCCAAGCATCATCTACAACATGCCAGGGATGATTTGCAACACTTGGGGCATTACAATAAATCTTGCCAAATCAAAACATGCACCAGTTAAGAGCCTAAAATTCATTGGAACAGTTTTGAACACAACAGCACTGATAGCATCTTTACCTATCCACAGCATTACTTCCATCAGAAACCAAGTTGAGACTATCCTTTCTCATCCATCTCCTCCAGCAAGATTAGTGCTGCAGACACTTGGGTCGATGTCAGCTGCCATAATAATAGTACTCCCTTTTACACTCTTCTTTATGCATGTTCTCCAGTAGACTCAAGCTGTAACGGTAGTCCATTCTATATCAACCCATGTCTTTTCAAGTAAAACTTACCCCACTTTGCAAGCAACATATTTGCTGGTGGATACAGTGTGACAGACTTTCGGGGCAGATCCCTTGTTCTGCTGAACCCAGTAGCCACAGTGACTACAGATGCTTCTCAACTAGGGTGTGATGGTGTATTTCTTGAGAAGAACTGTCCAAAGCATGTGGTCCCCCCAAGAAACCAACTTGCATATCAGTGTCCTAGAGATGAGAGCAATCTTTTTAACACTGCAGACATTTCAAGATGCTCTTCCCTTGGAGAATGTTGCACTTCAGACCAACAAAAAGTCTATAGTCTGGTACATCGAAAAACAAGGAGGAACTCAGTCTTATCCCCTTTGCAGAGAGGCCAGGAGAGTTTGGGAATGGGTGATTGCATCAGACCACTTTCTAATTGCGATGACGTGCTTGCGGACAAACTAAGCAGATTCATTCTGATGCCTCACAAAGTGGTCTGTCAATCAGTTGGTAGCGAATATGATCTTCAGGCGTTGGGACAAATCTTGATGTGACCTGCTTGTAACTCCTCTCAACAAGTGCAGCAAATTCTTCGCTCTGATTCCCCCTCAGGGGTAGTCACTGAGAGAAGCTCTTTAACGCTTGGCCCGTGAGTCTCATTTATGTTCATCTTCCTCTTTCCCTGATTCCAAGATTTTTTTCAGAAAGCAAGAAGGTTGAAGAGCTCAGTAATGTTCATTGCCCCCTTCTGGCCTTGGCAAGTATGGTTCCCTTTTCCATGGTCTCATCTTCGTTATTCTCCATGGATACTGGAGCCTACTTAGGATCTTCTGTCTCGTCTGTCAGGGATTCAGCACCCCACCAATCAGACCCTCAGCCTGATAGCATGGTTTATCCACTTCCCTTAATAGACAGTCCAGGCTGTCTTCCCAGTTCATGACATTATTTTGGCTTCTCAAAAGGAGTCTACCAAAAAAGTTTATAAAAGTAAATGGAAAAGGTTTTCTAACTGGGCTTGAGATAAGGAGATTGATCCTTTTTCTGCACCAGTTTCAGCTATTCTTCATTTTTTGACAACTCTTTTCAAAGATGGGGCTAGTTTCTCTACAGTTAAACTTCAGGTGACAGCAATTTCAAATGTCCACACAGGGAATTAATCTTTTTCCTTGGCTTCCTCTAGATTGTGCAAAGCCTGTATTAAAGGCATTTTTATTCTGAGATGACTGATGAAGGATCCTTCACCACCTTGTGGGATCTTACTGCTGTACTTGAAGGTTTAACACAAAAATTCTTTGATTCATCAGAAAAATCTGATCTAAAATTTCTGTCATGGAAGATGGTTTTCTTCATAGCTATAATTTTGGCAAAAATAAAATATGAACTCCAGGCTCTTTCAGCAAGAACCCCTTACACTGTTTTTCATTAAAATATGGACTAAACCTTTATTTATTTATTTATTTATTTATTTTACCTAAAGTCACTTCTGAAGATAACATTAACCAGTCCATTCACTTGCCAGTTTTCTTTCCAATTTTTTCCAGTAAAGGAGTATTGGAAAGGCTCAGCCAGACTCTGCAACAGTTTACTGTGAGGGAAAGATTAGTTTGCTTTTTACTTTTTGTATTACTGCTATTGCCTTTTTTCTGTTTTTGTATACTGTGATTTGTTTTCTTTACACTGTGTTTTACTTGTATTCGGCTTTTAACTGCTTATAAAACTTGGAAAGAGACCACAGCTCTGTCTCTTGTGAGTCGAGCAGAAATTAGAACAGGTCAATTAAGGAGTTACACACAAGTTAGAATAGGTCAGTTAAAGTTAATCATTTGTGAACTGAGGGGGTGGAGCTAGGAATTAAACCTTCTGTGTAAGGGGTAAAATAAAATATTTCAGAGCTTTAATGGAAATGCTCACCCAGATTCTGTGACAGTTTGCTGTGAGGGGAAGGTTAGTTTGCTTTTTATTTTTTGTATTACTTTATTGCCTTTTTCTCTTTTGTATACTCTGATTTGTTTTCTTTACACTGTGTTTTACTTGTATTCTACTTTTAACTGCATATTAAAAATTGAAGAGACCACAGCTCTGACTCGTGAGTTGGACAGAAATTTTCCCACCCTGTTACTGTTGTGTTCTTAAAAAACACTGTCTTTTTAGTTGCCTGTCCCTTGTGTTAATTTGACCATATATCTCGTTTCATCTCTGCTTTGACTGGCTGGTGTGAGTAAGCACAACATTATCATTTTGTGAAATCACTCCCCTTCAGCTATTTAAATTTATTGGCCATCCTACTGTATTCCATAGTATCAGAATACATAAGTGCCCACCCCTTTCCAATCTGTTTTGCTCTTTTAAAAACAGTGGCTCTCCGCTAAAGCTTAAGACATGCTACCCACTTTCATATCTAACTGCTTAGTCCACACTGCAGTGTTTAGGATAAACCATTTTTTTCATCTTACCATTAAGCATCTATTGCAAGACCACCAGTTATTGGAGAGCCCACATTCTGCCTCTCAGTAGTCATCTTGGGATTAGTGCTTCTGTTTTCTTCTGGAGAGAGATGGAGTACAGTGGCATTATTTCCTGGCAAATGCTGATCACCAGAAAGCCTAATAACTGCTTTATAGGTGACAGCTTGGAATCTGTGCTTATTCTGATCCTGGTGAGAGTAGGAGCAGAGTGCATTGATTCCTGACTCTTTCTGGTTGGTGAGTGTCTGTGCTTAAAGTACCAGATTGGTCTGATTGCTATTCTAGGCATGTGCCAGAAAAAGGCTACAAGCCTACAGACTCTTGCATCATCTGGGACAAGGCTGGGGATTGGTGCTAACATTTTGCTTCTGGTGAGAGAAGAAGCAAAGGAGTATTGTATCCCAGCAAAGTGAAGCTGTGGTGAGACCAGCATTAGTAGTAGCCATTCATGTGACTCCCCTCTTTTCATCATTCTTGACAAGCTAATTTTTTGTTTTCAGTAAGTACTGCATGATTTCTTCTAACTTCAGAATATCTGCCTAAATACTTCATCTTTAATTTTTTAGGGTCTACGTATTAGTTTCCCCTCAAGTGTTTGGCAGCGCTGTGTACAGACTCAGACACCTTGAGTGACATTTTTCATGTAAAAGCACAATTGAAATTTCTCCATTATCTAGTTGCACACAGGATAACTAGTTTGCAGTGACGAGCACTGACCACATAGTTGCTAACCAGATACTCCTGACAGTGATTGATAGTCACACTCCAACAGTCTAATCAGTAAAAAAAGGTCTGTTGCCATGGATATGAACTATCCTACTGTCTCTGTTACCAGCTTGGTGGATATGGGCATCCTGAGGCAATTTAGAAATTTCTTCATGTTTACTGACAACCAGTTAATTCTCAAACTGATACGGTATGTGAGAGATGTATTTACACAATGTCACTGGAGGCAAAGCTCTCATATAAAAGCACTCTTAATGTCAATAAGGTAGCCAGTAGTACACATGGTGCACCCAGCAATTCATAGCAGACATATATACCCACATATACTGAGGCACTTGCATGTAACCTTCCTAAGCCACATAGACCTCCTAGACAAAGTGCACATAAGAAATACCTTCAGCAGCATCAAACGCACTCTTTCAAAACAACACCCACATCAACACAGAGCTACATCTCATGGAGCCTCTACCTCTAAGCCCGTGAAGGCAAGTCACCACACAATCCAACATTCTAGTCATTGGAAACTCCATTGTGAGACACACTGATGTCCCTCTCACCAGTTTGCGTAAGGAGAAAGTTACGGTCAGTAGCTTATTGGGGGCTAGGATCCGCTACATTAAGCATACACTCAGGTCATTGGATCATAGTTACCAATATCACTCAGTCATAGTCCATGTGGGAGTAAATGACTTAAAACGTACCTCCCTAGACTGTATGAAGAGAGACATCATAGAGCTTTCGGAATGTGTGTCTCAGGCTGTTATGAGCCTAGCATTGAGTAGCATTTTACCTTCTCCCAAGATGATGCCATAATACGAACAAAAGATGATTGACTTCAATAAATGGCTTAGTTTCTGGTGTCATTCTAAGGGGGTGCAATATTTGTAAGCAAGGAAGAAGATGGGTCAACAGACCGCACTGTTTTGCCAGGGATGGTCTGCACCTCTCCCCTCTAGGCCTTTGAATATTAGCTAAAACATTGTCTTCCCCCATAGTGCCTTTTTTAGGTAATGCCAAACTGAAAGTGTTTCCAACATAGCAAATCAAAACCAAGAAAATATAAAGGTATTACTGCTCAGTGCTAGGAGTCTAAACAAAAAACTCCACTCCCTGGAAGCTCTCTTTACCCTAGAGAATGCTGATGTCTGTGCGGTCTCAGAGACATGGTTTAAAGCTGCAGACAGCACACCAACAGTGCAGGGTTATAATGGCGTCCACACATTTAGACCAGCTACTTCACAGGCAGGGACTAAAGGTGGAGGTGTCTCTATTTACATCAGAAATAAATATACTTCAACGCTGGTCAAACAGGACAATGCACTTGAGCTGCTCCATGTTCAAATCACCATGTGTAAAATCAGTACCACTTCCTTGCAGGCTATAGGTCCCCTTCTATGACCCAAGAAACCCATACCATGTATTTAAACTTATTAGAAACACTTACCATCCAACCCAGTACCATATTCATGAGTGACTTTAATCCACTATTAACTGGGAATCCTATACGACATCAAACGTACATGCACAGAGATTCCTGGATTTTGTAAACACAAACTTCCTGGACCAGATAGTCAGTACATCAACTAGGGATGCAACCATACTGGATCTGGTCCTCACTAATATGGGAGAGTGCTGCACACCCCCTACTGTAATGCCTTCCCTGGTAAGGTCAGACTACAAAATGGTCTCAATTGAAGTAAAAATAAAACCTGGACCCCCAGCTAAACAGGGAATATTCAGGAACTATTATAAGGCTAACCTCCTGCTATTAAGTGGCAACTTGGCAAAATTTCAAGCCTTCATAAACCCTGAAACACTTTTGGTTATGCTGAACTGTTCACAGAAACCAAGTACAAGCATGTTAATAGCTGTATAGAGGCAGCTGTTCACACCAGGAAGAAGTACAGAACTAACTTAAAAAACAAGCCACTTGGTGGAATCACAAAATCAACCGGATGTATAACAGGAGGAAGAAATGTATGGCAAAAAAATTAAGAGGAGCAGCACTCAGCAGGATAAAAGCACTCTCATTAAACTAAACAAGCAACTCAGAGGACAAATAAAACCTACCAAAGCCAAATTTGAGGTAGGTTTGGCCTCCCAGGTGAAGGACCACCCCAAAGCATTCTTTAGCTATGTCCGCAACCTTAAAGGCAATACACAATTGTGTGCAGAGCTCATTGTAAATGGAGCGACCTATACTGAGCCAGAAGATATGGCAAACCTTCTGGCTGATAAATTCAGCTCCAACTTGACTCCTCTCTCCCCCCTCAACCTTCCTTCAGGAAGTATCATCAAACATAACTCCCCCTACTATCACTAGGGAACAGGTCCTTAATGCTCTGTCTAAATCCAAGAACACTGCATCATTGGGCCCAGACAATATCCCAGGATGCCTTTTAAATAGCATGAAACATGATCTGTCAGGGCCTCTGGAATTACTGTTTAACTGTAGCCTCCAAACAGGCTTCATGCCTCATGAATGGAGAAAGGCAACAGTCATCCCTCTGCACAAAGATGGGCCATCTACAGACCCTGGAAACTACAGACCCATAAGTCTCACTAGACTTATTTGTAAAGTCATGGAAAGAATTATCATGGAGATGATGAATAGAAATATAGCAAGCCTCCAGACACTGGACCCAACCCAGTTTGGTTTTGTAAAGGGCAGATCATGCTTACTCAACCTGGTGGACTTCTTTGAGAAGGTCGTCACCAAAGCAATGGATGAGGGCAAAATCGTTCACACTGTCTCCTTTGACCTGGGCAAGGCATTTGGCACAATACCCCACTCTGGCATTGTTGACAAACACAAGAGGTTAAGTACAAACCCGTATGTCACCCAGTGGGTAGCCAACTGGCTCACAGACAGGACCCAGGAAGTTATAATTGGGGACTCTACAACTCCACAAAGAGGCTAGTCACAGTGGAACCCCTCAGGGATCAGTCCTTGGACCACTCCTTTTTGGCATTTACTTCTCAGAACTCAAGGCCAATGTCACTGGTCTCTGGCTGACTAAATTTGCAGATGATTGCAAATTAGGAGCTGTCATTGAATCTCACACTGACACAGATGTTCTCTGGGAGGGGCTGACCCAGACAAACTGGTGTCAGAGTCATGGACTAAAACTGAATGCCAAGAAATGCATAGCAATATCCTTTGGGAAGTCATCCATTCCTGATAACTGTCATATTGACAACACACCCCTTAGAGTTGACCCAGTAGTCAGGGACTTAGGGACACACATAGATAGTAATCTAGCCTTTGATCATCATGTGTCTACAGTGGTGAGGAAACCATTCTATGTTGCACAACGTATAAACAAAGGTATCTAAATCCAAGGAAGTCATTGTTCCACTGTATTCAGAATTCATCTCCCCTTTGGTATGTACCTAACCAGGCTTATCCAGCAACTGGAATGTCCACAGAGTTTCCTTACTTAAAGAACACAGGGCATAAGTAATATGTCCTATGCAGACCGCCTCAAGACCCTATCCCTCTATTCTGTCTCCTACAGGCTTTTTGAGGGGAGATCTATGCCTGGCATACAGGGCATTGTCAGAACTCACTCTAATGGACCTGCTGCATATCCACAAAACAGACAGTATCAGAATTACCCTTTCTATAGACTTAAATCTAGCGTGTGATATAAATAGGACCTGCTGGAGAGATAGGTTTGTATCCCAGAGACTACCCCGTCTGTGGAACAGGCTTCTCATCCATGTGAAGCAGAGTTCCTCCCTAATCCAACTCAAGTGCAACTTGGACAATTGGATGGGAAACTGGAAATTCATCCCTGGTTTCGCACCTATGTCTCTGATGCAAACAGGTAAACTGTAAATGGTTCAGCTCCCAGGCCCATGCTTACACTTATCAAGGGTATCTGAACTCGTCCGAGATATGAGATGCATGGCTAAGCTTAAAAAGGCCCTTGTGGTCGTTAGCCTAGTAAACACCTGTGAACCTATAAATTTAGTACATGCTACACCTCCTTGATGTGCACAGGCAACTACGTTTTTACCTTCACAGGACAAAACAATTTAGAAAGTCAGATCAGCTTTTTGTATCTTTCTCTCCAAATTGCCTAGGCCAACCAATTTCTAAATGGCTGGCTTAGCTAAATGGATTACATACTGTATCTCATGGGTTTACTCTCAGAAGGGTATAATATTACCAAAACCTCCCTAAGCTCATTCATCTAGATCCATGATTATTTCATCTGCTTTTTGGTCAAGAACGTCTATTGATGACATTTGTGTAGCCACTACATGGTCCAAGATTCATAGCTTTGTTTCAGATTACAAATTGGACATCATATCTAGAAGTAGAGCCTTCTTTAGTTTGGCAGCACTCTTGAATATCCTTCCATGACGGTCTTCCAAGGTCAACATAGGTGGCGACTCTGTCCCATAAGTGAGGAAGAATGAAAAGGACAACATCAGATTCATCAGTTATGTACTCATTATAACTAGGCATCTATGTTGTCCATTTTCATTCTTCCTCAACACCCCTCCCATCCACCCACCGTCATTTTTTCATGTGGAAGGATCTTTTTGGACTGTGCTTGGAACCTACAGTTCCAGGTTTGAGCCTTGTCTTTTCATAGGTAGGTACTAGGCTATCGGCCCAAGGGCCTACGTAAGCCTAGCCAACAAGGTTCCCCTGGCTTACGCCACCCAAGAAAGTTATTTTCCTGTGCCACTGTCGAGCAGAGAGACAGAAGTGATCCCCGGACTGTATTTCCTGTTTCCTATCCACTCATCAAGAATTTTCTTGAAGAGTGCTAATGAAGAACTTTGTTTGATGTAGATGGGTAGCCTGTTCCAGAGTATGGGAAGTCTCTGGGACAGGAATCTATCCCTCCAGCATGTCCTGTTTATTGTGGTGACAAGGTTTAGGTCCCTAGAGCGTGTAGCTCGGAGGGATTGGGATTTCTTTAGGTGTAGCATGTCCAACAGCTCTGGGTTTGACATAGCTTTGTATGTTAGGCAGAGATCACCTCGGAGTAGGCGATATGCTACGGAGTAAAGCTGGAGTTTTTTGAAGTGGTCAGTGTAGGGCAGTTGTTTGAGGCCAGTAATCCTCTTTGTGAGGTACTTCTGTGACCTTTCTAGCTGCTGCAGATATCTTGTGAGGTACATTCCAGAAGGGGCGCTGTACTCTGTAATGGGTCTAATGAGTGTCGAGCAGAGGGAAACAGTGACCTCTTTTTTCCTGGATGAGAACCCTTTTATGATGAGGTGTGCCACGTAGAAGGACTTCCTGATTACTGTGGTGATGTCACTATCAAAGGAGAGACTACTGTCCACCTGGGTCTCAAGGTCTCTTATCACACATTCGGTGTTAAGTAGATTGCTGCCTATGTGGTAGTTTATGGGTACAGAGTTTTTACCAAAGGGGATGCACTGCTTTGAGGTCAGATTTGGAGTCTGCAACATTTACAGTGTGGGTTCTGTCAGTGAGCCATTTGGCAACCCATCTTGTGACGTAGGGATTTATACTTAGTTTAGTGAGTTTCACTATAATTCCAGAATGGGGGATGGTGTCGAAAGCCTTGGCGAGGTCAAGATAGGCTGTGTGAGCCACCTTACCCTCATCTACAGCTTTGGTGACTGCCTCAAAGAAGTCGATCAGGTTCAGGAGGCATGATCTGCCTTTCACAAACCCGAACTGGGTGGGATCCAGAGTTTGGAGGTTGCCATTGTCTTTGTTTATGAGTTCCAGGATGATACGTTCCATGACCTTACAGACTAGGCTCGTCAGGCTAATAGGCTGATAGTTCCCGGGGTCAGTGGTGGCTCCCCCTTTGTGGAGTGGGATAACTGTTGCTGTGCCCCATTCAATGGGCACAAAGCCTGATGCGAGGCTGTTATTGAACATGGTGCTTAAGTGGGGAGCCAGTTCGTGTAAAATGCAACCTGGCATGTTGTCCGGTCCCATGGATGCTGTGTTTTTGGCTTTAGAGAGTGCAGTTTTTACCTGTGTAGTTGTGATTACAGGGACTCTGCATTCTTCCTGTATAGATATGGGCCCTTTAGGGGGTGGGGGTGGGGTAAAGCTAGCACTGAACCTGTCTGCCAGGATGTTGGCAATATCAGTTGGTTCTGTAATTTTCGTGCATTTGTGCTGTAACTCAGAGCAGATCTGGGTGTTGCCATCGAGATTCTTGACATAGCTATAGAATGCTTTGTTGTTGTCCTTAGAATTAGTGGTGATTTTATTTTCATAGCTAGCTTTGGAGGATCTTATAAGGGATCTCAGCTTCTTACTGAGGCTGATCAGGGATCTCCTCCACTCATGGGATTTTACTCTCTTTTGCAACAGTTTCTTCCTTCTGTTGTACAGTTTGTTTATGGCAGGGGACCACCAGATTGGCTTCCTTTTTTTGGAGGATAGCGTCTTGGTTCTGTTTGGGATAGCACAATCCTTGCACTCGTGTAAGTGCTTATAGAGTGCATTTGTGTAGGATTCAGCAGTTGTAACTGTGTTGTCCATCTGCATGGGTGTCATGAAGTTCACCACTTCTGTCTTAAGAAGCATAAAGTTGGCTTTGGAGAAATTTTTTACCATGGTTTTCTTAATGGAGGGTGGGGATGGGATGTGGATATCAAGGGTGATTAGCTTATGGTCGGATCGGACCAACGAGGAGTTGACTTCAGGTGTGGAACTCATGTTGGTAATGACTAGGTCTAGGATATTGTTGCCCCTGGTGGGGGTGTGGATAGGTTGATCCAGGGCATTGGCATTTTTGAATCCCAGAAAGCGTTGAGATAAGGAGTTGGTGCACGAGTAGTTTTCCCAGTTAATGGTGGGGTAGTTGAAGTCGCCCATTATTAGGGTGTTTGGTTGAACCCTAATATTTTCCAGTACATCAAGAAAAGAGGAGTGGGAATCCTGGGGCATGGTGGGGGATCTGTAGCAAGCTATAATTTGGATTGCAGTTTTGCCCAGAGTTAGTTGCACTTGGATAACCTTGGATGCATTATGCTGAGCAACTAACCTGGAGGTGTAGATATCCTTAATGAATATGGACACACCTCCGCCTTTGGTGTTTCGGTCCAGGTTACATGACCGAAAAGTGTGGTATGAGTTATAGCCTGGTAGTGCAGGGGTGCTCTCTGGAGCCTTGAACCAGGTCTCAGTCACTGCACAGATATCTATGTTCTCCATTTTAAGGAGTGCCTCGAGTGAGTGTTGTAGCATTGAGTAGCATTACCCTCAGTTTTTGCTTGCCTGTTCCTGTTACAGTGTTGAATTTGTTATTTGAATCTTGCCTAAAAAAGGCACTATAGGGGCAGCAAGAGCCTTAGCCAGTATCCAGAATCCCAGGGGCAGGCCATCTGTGGCAAAGCATCGTGGTCTGTCGACCATGTTATCCCAAGCAGACAGATACTGGATCCCCTTAGAATGACACCAGAAGCTTAGCCAGTTGTTGAAGTCGATCATTTTGTCCTTGTACTGCGGTATCATTCGGGGCGATGGCAGAATGCTACTCAGGGCTAGGGTCTTAGCTGCCTGGGCTACAAGATCGGAGAGCTCTTCCATGTCTCTTTTCATGTAGTCCAGGGAGGTACATCTCAGGTCATTCACACCAACATGGACAATGACAGAGTCATATTTGTACTTGTGGAGTGACCTGAGTGTGTGGGTTATGCGGCGGATCCTGGCACCCGACAGGCAGCTGACAGTAACCTTCTCTGTGTTTAGCCTGGTGAGTGGGACATCAGTGTGCCTGACTATAGAGTCACCTATGACTAGTGTGTTGGGTACGTTGATTTGCCTTATTGGCTGTGGTTGAGTGGTACACTGAGTCTGTGGGCTATGTGTCTTTTGGGTTGTGTTGGGGGATGGAGGTTGCTTGTGTTTCTGCTTTGGAGGTCTCTGTTGCTTAGACAGATTATTATTGAGAGCCTCCTCTTTTTGGGTCTATATTAGAACACCGAACGTTTAAAATGTCAAGTGTTCTAATATCGACCCATTTTCAGGGAACGCTGAAAATATCAAAGAAGCAGAAAACCGAATTCTTTCCTAGGGAAAGAATTCGGTTGCCCATTTCTGTTGCTTCGGTATTTTCAGCGCTCTGATGGAAAATTACGGGTTGGGTTCAGTTAAGTGTGCGATTGAGTGTGGGTTAGGTATGTGTGCGATTGTGTGGACATGAGGGTTAGGGCGGGTTAGGGAAGTTAGGGTGCGGGTGAGGTGAGTGTGCGATAGTACACAATGAGAGAAGCTGTAATATCCACAAATTTATTCTTGCAAATAAATGTTAGCGCTTTCGGCAGGTAAAATAACCCACCTTCATCAGACAAACAGTGGGATGACTTACACTGCTGTTTAAATACTACGTACAATCCACATTATCCAATCATAAAAGCTAGCATTCCACTCGAATTAAAAACCATGGAAACTTAATATCAGATGCAACAATCACATCCATAATGTTAAATATTATATTATAACACATTACTAAACATAAAATCCACGCTCTATGTAAAATGAAAATACAGTACTATAAAACCAGATTAACATAAAACGTGAATACATTAAAAGCAGCAACAGATGATAAATATCAGGACAAATTGATTGACACTAAGTGTTATAACATCTAACAAAACGTATTATTTGTTGTTAGGTGGTCTCATCTTATTTAATAGTGTTAATATTGTTATACACATATTTTACACATATTCCAGCACTTCTCATATCGCTAGGAAGACACCTTTGCCACATATAAGTGTGTTATTGGGTCTATCTGTGAACCTCCACTAATACATTAAATGAACCAGTTATTCGATATTTAAAGGCACATTATAATGCTGGAGAAATTTGTCACAAATTGGATGAAAAAACTCCGGTAGACAATCTATTTAAAAATAGTCAATGTGTTAAATCTAAAAAAGATTAATTAACCTATCTATTATAAGAAAGCCATTTAAGAACACATTTAATTGACTGCGCCTCATTAATACCTGGCAACAAGTGGGCTTTTGTTCTAATTTGCCATAGCAATTCATCTATTTCCAACAATACTTGCCACGGACCTCCTCTGATGTCTACTTCCCTGTGTTGTAAAACTAAATAATTAAATGTGTGCCCAATGCATTCCGCGCAATGCCTAGCCAAGGCATTGGTAGAATCATTCTTTGCTATGGCATATTGATGTTCGTATATTCTATGTTTAAACATTCTCTCGGTCTTACCGATATAGAATGCTTTACAATGGTTACAAAGGGCAGCGTAAATTATGGATTTTGTCTCACAATTAAAGTGTCCATTGATCTTATACTCTTTACCATTGATGTTAAAACTTTTTGTAACTCTAATGTGTTTACACTGATTGCAAAAGCCACATTTGAACATACCCTGTGGTTTATTATCTTTTCGAACTAATCCCTCCTTTATGCCTAAGGTGGTTTCTAGCCTAACTCTTAACCAGTCTATCCGCCTGCCTACATTCTTTCCTAATCCTCAGAATAAAGGGGAAAGGTTACTGCATTTCCTGGATGTGCATAGACAGCTTAGATTTTACCTAGACAGGACTAAACCTTTTCGAAAGTCGGATCAGTTGTTGGTCAGTTTTGCTCCTGGTGCTCAGGGCAAAGCTATTTCTAAACAGACCATTTCTAAATGGATTTCTCATTGTATTCACTTTTGTTACTACAGCATGGCAAGGTTCCTCCACAGAGTATTAGGACCTATTCTACTAGAGCAGCCTCTACCTCAGCAGCTTTTTTAAGAGGTGTACCTGCTAGGGACATCCTGAAAGCAGCTACCTGGACTTCTTTCCACACTTTCACTAAACATTACAATTTACCCTTGTTTTCTAAGTTGATTTTGCCACTGCGGTGTTGCAGGGCATTCTTACCAACCCTTAAACAGTGGGTGTTCCTCCTCCCTTTTGTTTTTTTTCCTGGGCTTTGTGACTTAACCCATTTTGTAAGGACTGCAACAGTGAAACACGATGAACATAGTACAGTTGTGTACACTTACCATAAATGTAGATGTTCGAGTGTATTCGCTGTTGCAGTCCTGGTTTCCCCCCCTTCCATCCCCTTTTTTCCTAGGGCACAGACTGGATTTTTCTTTTCCTGGTCTAACCTTTTTGGGAGCTCCTAACAGTTAAGGCAAGAAAAACTGAGGAAAAGCATCGGCTGCCTTCCTTTGTACCTGATGTCAGGCTTAATACCGAAGGCAGCCGACGTCATATACCAAGGACTTTGGTATTCTGGCCAACTGTGGGCTACCGGTAGCCAGATAACCCATTTTGTAAGGACTGCAACAGTGAATACACTCTAACATCTACATTTATGGTAAGTGTACACAACTGTACTTTTTCTTTCCTGAACCTAAAATGAGGGGGAAAGGATATTCCATACTTCAGATGTCCGCAGATAGAACTAAATCTTTCAGATCTTTGAGTCCATGTATGTCCTTCTATTCCTATGTTGCAGTATTCTTACTGTGGTATTTCCCACCTCAGGTGACCCAACGTCAGCTCCTATACAAAAGCTTAAGCCTGGTTGCTGTAGGTGCGTGGGACATCACATGTAGGGCTATAAACCAGGGACCTTAAATGTGACGTCTGCACGCACAGACCTCAGACCTTTTCAGCCTCAGATGACATCACATTGTTTGCTTTGCTCCTACTCTAGAAGTCTTCTAAAAAGCTAAGACCTCGTTGGGGAAACATTACGTTTTTTTTGCTTGAGCTTGGTTAGCTGTATTTTATGTTAGCTGATGTCAGCTAAAAAGGGCAAATAGCCATTGCGGGTGTCAGATACTGCATAAGGATACCCATGACTGTTGCGTCTTGGGAAGGAACACCCAACACCGAAGACCCTCCGCAGCCATATGGCGGCACTAAATTTATATTTAGAGAACCAGCGTCTCAAAGAGCTTGCTCTTAGAGTAGACCCTGAATCAGCCACTCTGACTGAACCACTGTGGAAAAAAGCCAAAGTTTCCATGCCTACTTCCATTGTCTCTCCACCATCGGACATCCCGCCAGTTTCCGATATAGGATTTGAGGGATGTCTGACAGAACTGACTACTTCGACGGCTGCCACCGAGGAAGCCACTTCAGAAGTTGCGGCCTGCACATCCAAGGAGATCGCCCAGGTGTTGGTTCCTACCGACGTTGGGGGGGGGGACCAGAAACAGTCGGTCGGCCTTCAGAGACTCCTGTTACTGAGATTCAAGCTTCTGAGCCTAGGCCATCTCCCAAACCAATGCCTGCTAAACGTAAACAGAAAACTAAACATCTGACTCCTACCTTTGAAGGAGTCCCTGACTGACAATCTTTCACTAACTCTCTGATGTAGACCTTTATGGCCCTCAGGCCCACAGGCTCTACTCCTTCCACTGTACCTGTGCTCAGCCCTAGGCTTGCCTCTGCCATTTCTCTCCCCTTGCACACTACCCAAGAAGGAGAGGAGGGATTAGAAACCTACTTCTCTTCTTCTGAAGAGTCCATTTCTTATGCAGCCCAGATTGCCTCCCCTGTAGAATATTATTCACCAGTTGAGGAATCTATTGAAGGTGACTCACCACCAGAGGACATTACCTTTGGTGAAACAATAACTAAGATGAAAGAGTACTTTAAATGGGACACTACCCAGATGACTGACACCCAGAGGAGGTATTTTGAACTCCTTCAAGTGGAGTCTCCCTCCCCATCAGCCATCCCACCAGTCTTACCTGTCCATCTGGATGCTTTTACCTCTACATCCAAAAACCCAGGCTCTCAACCACCTGCACCTAAAAGTCCAGACAGGTTTTATAAGGTTCCTGATGAACAAATTTCTTAGTTAACCCCCCTTGGCAGACTCTGCAGTTATTGCTGTCTCTCCATACAAGCAATCCAGACTTATTCCTTCTGCATCTCTTCTGCCTACTGATAAAGACAGCAAAATAATGGACAGGATTGGTAAAAAACGTGTACACCTCTTCCACCCTGGCCTTCTGTGCTATAAATTACCAGACAACATGGTTAAATATGCACTGGACCTTGTCTCACAAGCAACTAACCTCCTGGCTGCCACATCTGACTGCCCTACCAAATCAGACATAACATCTAAATTGTCTCTGGCTTCACAGGTAGCCAGACATTCAATTAGGTGCAGTTATGATGCTCCAGAGACCTCTGCTAGGTCAGCAGCTTTTGCTTCCATCCTTCGCAGATACTCTTGACTGCACCTACAACCTCTTCCAGAAGACTTTAAAACTAAGATTATGGTTGCCCCCCTTAGACCATAACCTTTTGTTTGGAAAACAGTCTGCAGAGCTTTTTAAAATTCTGCAGGAAAAAAGCAAGGAACTGCAGGACATCAAGCATTTGCTTGTGTCCCGTATTCCAAAATATTACAGGAACTACCCTGCGAAAACCTCATTTGTCAGGAGAACCCTTTCCTCTGCCACCCCTTCATCCTCCAGGCATAGGACGGGAACCAGAAGGCAGACATTCTTCAGGCCTGCCACCTCTCAACCAAGTCCTAGAAAGTCCTTTCAGGGTAGAAATCCACCCAACAATGCGTGACTGCCTTGCCCATCTGCCTTTGTCAGCCCGCCTGTCCCACTGTTTACCCATCTGGAAAACCATCACTTCAGACCAATGGGTACTGAATATCATCAAAAATGGATACTTCCTTTCCTGGAGGGAAAAGCCCATCCCAAAGCCCATTCCTTTTCCCCCAAAAACCAAATCCACCTTCTGCCGCAAACTTTTCAAGACCTGCAAAAACTAGGAACAATAAAACCTGTTCCTCCCAGGCAGGAAGGAAAAAGATTTTACTCAAGACTCTTTCTGGTCCCCAAAAAGGATGGTCCTTGGAGACCTATACTGGATCTATCTTTCCTGAACCTATTTCTAGAAGTGCCTTCTTTCAAAATGCTCTCCCTCCCAACCCTACTTCCTCTTATCCCAGACCAGGCCTTACCTTCATATCCCCATAAAACCCTCCAGCAGAAAATATCTACTTTTTTTTTTAACCCTGCTCTCACATTCAGTTTACAGCCTTGCCCTTTGGTTTGTCTACAGCACCCAGAGTATTCACAAAATGCCTAGCCCCAGCCATTGCTTACTGCAGGACTCAAGGTATACAACTCTACCCCTACCTAGAGGGCATTCTCCTTCTAGCAGACAAAAAACAGTTTCAGAGACCACCTCAGGTTCACCACCACCATTTTTCAAAACCTGGGCTTCACCTTCAGTTTATACGCATCCTCCTTGCAAGGCAACATTTTTCTGGGCTGCAGGATCAGGACAGATCTAATGCAGGCCTTTCTCCCACAGAAAAAGGTCCACTTCCTCTCCACTCACTTTCAAAACCTTTACTGGAATCACAGATTTCTGCAAGACAATTTCTGCAACTCCTGGGACTTATGGCAGCCACCATTCCCATGTTTCCCTTGGCAAGAATGCATATGTGGAAGTTCCAGTGGTACCTGAAGAACGTGTGGTCACAACACTTACACTCTTTAGAGAAACAAATCCCCTTTCTGCCCTGCCTCAAATCAAAGCTAAGGTGGTGGATTCAACAAACCCATCGCAACCTGGGAATGCCTCTCAAAATGCCCTCCCCAAACCAGCTCATCTACACAGATGCTTCAGACCTAGGGTGGGGTGCCACTTGCAAGGACTTCAGAGTTCAGGAAATTTGGAGTCCTGCCCTTCAAAAGAAGCATATCAATGTCAGGGAGATGACTGCAGTTCTCCTAGCCCTGGAGGCTTTTCTTCCTACTCTCCACCTGGGACCCCTTCTAATATTCACAAGACATCACCACAGTCATGTGGTACCTCAACAAATAAGGAGGAACCAAAGCCTACCTCCTTTGCAGAATAACCCTACAAATTTGGGAAATCGCCTGCAGGCACAACCTGACCCTGCAGGCCTCATACATACCCTGTCAGGACAACAAACAGGCAGATATCTAAGCAGGAGTGGATGTTGAACAGGGAAACCTTTCTAGACATTGTCCACTGGTGGGGCACTCCTCAAGTGGATCTGTTTGCCTCCTCCCAGAACAGGCAGTTGACCAGTTTTGTGCCTATAAGGTAATCTCAGACCCTGCACTACTAGAGATGCTCCATATCCACAAGTCTAACTCCTTGCACATTACCCGATCTAAAGGCCTAAAACTAATATGTGACATATAAAAACGCTGGAGAGACAGATATGTCTCCTAGAGGCTGCACCGTCTCTGGAATACACTCCCCAAACACGTCAAACAAAGTACGTCACAGGCCCTGTTCAAGCGCAGCCTTAATAAGTAGATGGGAAACCACAAATTTGTCCCAGGGGTTCCACTGTCCCTCATTGACAGGGGCGACAGGTGCTGATTGAGATTTCTTTTTTGGGGATAAACTCTTGGCTAGGCTTGTAAGGGCCCAACCAGCTGCCAGCGATAGAAATAAGCAATAAACAAACACCAAGATACACTGAAACACACCCGTTTAATAGCAAAGTTTTCAGGTACAAACCCTTTATCAATACTCATACAGGTTACAAATAAAATCAAACATTTAAATAGAAGCCAACAAAGCACATGACCAGCAGCCAAAGATCATGTGATGAAAATTTGTGTTTAAAAAAATACATATATATATATATATATATATATATATATATATATATATATACATAAACTTTAAAATACAATTATTTCAGTACCGAATGTTGTAATTTCACTAATATAGGCTTTAGTGTGACAGCAACATTCAAACCAGGCATCTTGTCAGTTGAAAGTCTTAAAATCCATTCAAATTCTTTTAAATCTAATAATTCAAATTCTTTTAAATCTAATAAGAATTTGAATGGATTTTAAGACTTTCAGCTGACAAGATGCCTGGTTTGAATGTTGCTGTCACACTAAAGCCTATATTAGTGAAATTACAACATTCAGTACTGAAATAATTGTATTTTAAAGTTTATGTATATATATATATATATATATATATATATATAAATATATAATCACATGATCTTTGGCTGCTGGTCATGTGCTTTGTTGGCTTCTATTTAAATGTTTGATTTTATTTGTAACCTGTATGAGTATTGATAAAGGGTTTGTACCTGAAAGCTTTGCTATTAAACGGGTGTGTTTCAGCGTATCTTGGTGTTTGTTTAGGCTTGTAAGGGCACCAGGGCCATTTGCCTAGTAATCTCCCATGATCCTATTCTGCACCAAGGATCACTCCCCACTAGCCTGGAGAGTAGATGCCTTCAGCTTTCTGTGGAAGGCATCTGCTCTCCAAGCTAGTGGGAAGTAGATGCCTTCAGCATTCTGTGGAAGGGACTCTTTCTTTACACCTTCCTCCCTTCTCTGTAATTCAAAAGGTCCTACTGAAAATCAGGAAAGGCAAACCAAAAATCTTGTTGGTGACCACCTACTGGCCAAGGCAGCACTGGTCCCCCCTACTTCATTCACTAGCCAAGGGCAGTCTCCACAAGTTATCCCACAAGGTGGACCTTCTCATACAACAAAAGGGAACCCAAATCCATCCTCACCTACAGATGTTAGCACTAACACTCTGGGTGATAAACGTCTAATCCCTTTGACACCACTGTTCAGAGGACATGCTTAAAGTCCTGAGGGTGGCCAAGAAACCTGCTACTGGAAAATCATACTTATCAAAATTGGAGAGATTCTCAAAATAGTGTCTATGTAAAGACATGGATCCCAGCCAGGCTGACCCTTTCCTAGTCCTTGCATATGTGTGTGAACTCATTAAGGATGGCCTTTCTTACTCCTCAGTGAAAGTACATCTTTCAGCCATACCTGCTTCTAGACCCCCCTTTACTATCCATGCTAGATGTTAAACTTTTCCTGAGAGGAGTCTTACACATCAGACCACTAGAAAACTCATCCCGCCACCCTGGGATCTAAACTTTGTCCTGGAGAAACTAACAGTTAGTCCCTTTGAACTGGCTAACATTGCTACTTTACAACTATGTACATGGAAAACTGTACTGTTGGTTCATAGGTAGGTACTAGGCTATCAGCCCTAGGGCCTATACAAGCCTAGCCAAGAAGGTATCCTGGCTTTCGCCACCCAGGAAAATTATTTTCCTGTGCCTCTGTCAAGCAGAGTGACAGAGGTGATCCCCGGGGTGAATTTCCCATTTCCCATCCAATCATCAAGATTTTTCTTGGAGTGCTAATGAGGAGCTTTGTTTGATATAGATAGGTAGTTTGTTCCGGAGTATGGGAAATCTCTGGGACAGGAATCTATCCATCCAGCATGTTCTGTTTATTGTGGTGACAAGGTTTAGGGCCCTAGAGCATGTAGCTCAGAGGGATTGGGATTTCTTTAAGTGGAGCATGTCCGACAGCTCTGGGTTTGACATAGCTTGGTATGTTAGGCAGAGATCAATTCTGAGTAAGGGATATGCGACTGAGTAAAGCTGGAGTTTTTTGAGACACTCTGCGTAGGGCATCTGTTTGAGGCCAGTAATCCTCTTTGTGAGGTATTTCTGCAGCCTTTCCAGTTGTTGTAGATGTCTTGTGAGGTACATACCAAAAGGGGCGTTGTACTCTATAATGGGTCTAATGAGTGACGAGTAGAGGGGAACAATGACCTCTTTTTTCCTGGATGAGAAACCTTTTGTGATGAGATGTGCCACGTAGAAGGATTTCCTGATTACTGTGGTGGTGTGATTATCAAAGGAGAGACTACTGTCCACCTGTGTCCCAAGGTCTCTTATCACACTTTCAGCGTTAAGTAGACTACCACCTATGTGGTACTTCATGGGTACAGAGTTTTTACCATAGGGGATGACAATGCACTTTTTGGCATTGAGCCTGAGGCCATGGCTTTGACACCACACATCTGTCTCAGTGAGGCCCTTTTGTAGGATGTCCACATCGCTAGGAGTTTCAATTATGGCTCCTAGTTTGCAGTCATCTGAGAACTTCATTAGCCAAAGACCTTGTGTGTTAGCCTGTACTTCAGAAACGTAGATACAAAA
Source organism: Protopterus annectens (assembly GCF_019279795.1). NCBI lineage: Eukaryota > Metazoa > Chordata > Ceratodontiformes > Protopteridae > Protopterus > Protopterus annectens. The sequence continues at coordinate 1,190,109,924 of NC_056745.1, forward strand.
CAGGAGAGGACCCAGGACTGAACCCTGTGGTACTCCACTTGTCACTGGTCTGAAGTTGGATTTGGAGTCTGCTACTTTCACAGTGTGGGTTCTGTCAGTGAGCCAGTTGGCAACCCATCTTGTGACATAGGGATTTATACCTAGTTTAGTGAGTTTATCTATAATTCCAGCATGGGGGATGGTGTCAAAAGCCTTGGCGAGATCTAGATAGGCTGTGTGAACCACCTTACCCTCGTCTACGGCTTTGGTGTCTGCTTCAAAGAAGTCAGTCAGGTTTAGGAGACATGATCTGCCTTTTACAAACCCAAACTGGGTGGGGTCCAGAGTTTGGACATTATCAGTGTCTTTGTTTATAAGTTCCATGATGATACATTCCATGGCCTTACAGACCAGGTTCGTTAGGCTAATTGGGCGGTAGTTTGCGGGGTCCGTGGTGGCTCCCCCTTTGTGGAGCTGGATAACCGTTGCTGTGCGCCATTCAGTGGGGCACAAAGCCTCTGAGGTGAGGCTATGACTGAACATATGGTGCTTAGGTGGGGTGCCAGTTCATTCTGTAGTTCATGTAGAACACAGCCTGGGATGTTGTCCAGTCCCATGGATGCTGTGTTCTTGGCTTTGGAGAGTGTGGGTTTTACCTGTGCAGCCATGATATATCTTCTGATATAGAGATGGGCCATTTGGAGGGGGGGGGGGGTAAAGTTAGTACTGAACTTATCTGCCCGAATGTTTGGCAATATCAGTTGGTTCTGTATATTTAGTGCCATTGTGCTGTAACTCAGAGTAGATCTGAGTGTTGCCATTGAGATTCTTGACATAGCTATAGGGTGCTTTGTGGTTGTATTTAGAATCAGTGGTGATTTTGTTTTCATAACTAGCTTTGGAGGATTTTTGAGGGATCTCAGCATCTTACCGAGGCTGACCAGGGAGGGAGTTCTTCCAGTCATGGGATTTTACTCTTTTTTTTTTTTTTGCAACAGTTTCTTTCTTCTGTTGTAGAGTTTCTTTTATGGCAGGGGACCACCAGATTCACTTTCTTTTTCTGGAGGATAGCATGATGGTTCTGTTAGGGATAGCACGATCCATGCACTCGTGTAAGTGCTTATAAAGTGCATTTGTGTAGGATTCAGCAGTCGTACCTCTCTTGTCCATCTGCATGGGTGTTGTGAAGTTTGCCACTTTTGTCTTAAGAAGCATGAAGTTGGCTTTGGAGAAATGTTTTATGGTCGTTTCCCTAATGGGGGGTGGGGGCGGGATGTGGATGTCTAGGCTGATTAGCTTGTGGTCGGATCTGACCAACGAGGAATTGACCTCTGGTGTGGAACACTGGTCGCCCATGTTGCAATGACCAGGTCTAGGATATTACTGCCCCTGGTGGGGGTGTGAATAAGTTGATTCAAGGCGATGGAATTTATGAATTCCAGAAAACGTTGAGCAAAAGAGTTGGTACATGAGTAGTTTTCCCAGTTAATGGTGGGATAGTTGAAATCGGCCATTATTAGGGTGTTGGGTTGTACCCTAATATTTTCCATTGTATCAAAAAATGAGAAGTGGGAATCTTGGGGCATGGTGGATTATCTGTATCAAGTTACAATTTGGGTTGCTGTCTTGCCCAGAGTTAGTTGCACTTGGATAATCTTGGATGCATTATGCTGAGCATTTAGCCTGGAGCTATGGATATCTTTAATGAATATGGGCACGTCTCCACCTTTAGTGTTTCGGTCCAGGTTAGATGGTCGAAAGGTGTGGTATGAATTATAGCCTGGTAATGCAGGGGTGCTGTCTGGAGCCTTGAACCAGGTCTCTATCAGTGCACAGATGTCGATGTTCTCCATTTTAAGGAGTGCCTCGAGTGAATGCATTTTGAGGTTTGGACTTTTAGCATTGAGTAGCATTACCCCTAGATTTTGCTTGCTTGTACCTGTTACGGTGGTGGATTTGTCATTTGAACCTTGCCTAAAAAAGGCACTATAGGGGTGGCAGGAGCCTTAGCCAGTATCTGGAATCCCAAGGGCGACAAGTGCAGGCCATCTCTGGAAAAACATTATAGTCGGTCAATCATGTCATCCCAGAAACTTAGCCAATTGTTGAAGTCAGTCATTTTGTCCTTGTACTGTGGTGTCATTCTGGGTGATGGCAGGATGCTACTCAGGGCTAGGGTCATACCTGCCTTGGCTACAAGATCGGAGAACTCTTTCATGTCTCTTTTCATGTAGTCCAGGGAGGTACGTCTCAGGTCATTCACACCAACATGGACAATGACAGAGTCATATTTGTACTTGTTGTGGAGTGACCTGAGTGCGTGCATTATGTGGTGGATCCTGGCACCTGACAGGCAGCTTGATAGTAATTTTCTCCTTGTTTTAGCCTGGTGAGTGGAACATCAGTGTGCCTGACTATAGCTTCACTTATGACTAGAGTGTTGGGTATGTTGTTATGCCTTATGGGCTGTGGTTGAGTGGCACACTGAGTTGGTGGGCTATGTGTCATTTGGGTTGTGTTGGGGGGTGGAGGTTGCATGCATTTCTGCTTTGGAGGTCTCTGTTGCTTGAGCAGATTTTTGCTGAGAGCCTCCGCGAATGTAGCTGTGTGTTTTGTGTTGCTATGTATGTGTTTTGGTGGTGTAGGTTTTGAGGGACTATGTGATGAGTGTGGTGTGGTGCAAGTGTTTACCTTCTCCTCTTGACCATGTAGTCCAGTCTTGGGTGAAGAGAGCTTTGCTTCCATTTTGGCTATATAAGTGCATTTCTCTCAGGTTGTAGTTTTGGGTGGTAGGAGGAGAGGGTTGTCTGTGTACATGAGGCAATTGCTGCATTGCCCCAAGATGCCCAGATTCATCAGGTAGACAGGAGAAAACACTGGGAGCTGACCCTTAGACATGCCTGGATAGATGCTTATTTATTAACTACTAAAAACTGTTTTCCTCTAGACAAGTGAGGAAAGTTGAGTGCTGTAGTAATTTGTAGCTTATCGCCATCACTTCTGCTAGGAGAGTCTCAGAGTTACAGGCTCTCATGGCCTGCCCCCCCCCACACACACACACACACACACACACACACACTGTCTCCCACAATGACAGGGTGACCTTACGCACTAACCCTTCCTTCATTCCTAAAGTGGTAAACAAGCTGTTCTTAAATAATTCTATTCACCTGCCTACCTTCTTCCCCTTTCCAGCTAACAAGAGTGAGAAGGTTCTACATTCCCTGGATGTGCACAGACAACTTAGATTCTACCTAGACAAAACTAAACCCTTCAGAAAATTTAAACAACTTTTTGTCTCCTTCCACCCCAAGACTATGTGGTCAAGGCAATTTCCAAGCAAACTGTTTCAGGATGGATCAAAAAATCCATTTATTTCTGCTACTCACACCATGGCAAACCTTTACCCCAAGGGGTGAGAGCTCATTCCACCAGAAGTATAGCTACTTCCAAAGCCTTCCTCAAAGGGATGGACACAGCTTCCATTTTAGAAGCTGCCACCTGGTCCACTATCCACACATTTACCAAACACTACAAACTAGATCAAGTCTCCAGAGCCAGGGCAGGCTTTTCTAGGACATTCCTGCAATGGTTTCCGGAATCTTCCACCTCTACCACCACCCTTACCTCTCACTAGCTGTGGTACTCTCCCACAGTAAGAATGCTGCAACATAGGAATAGAAGGACATAGAATAATTGTGTAAAGTCTTACCATAACCATAGATGTCCTTCTCTTCCACATTGCAGTATTCCATCCCTCCCACCTTCCCCTTGCATTACATTGGAGGACTAACCTAGCTCCTAGCTTTTAAGAAGTTCTACCCTTAACCAAAGAGCAACAAGCCAGCATATGACACTTGACTCTTTTAGGTGACCATCACTTATTCATCTCTTAAGACTGTCTGTCTGGCCTTCAAGTTCTGAGGTCTGTGCATGCAGACATCACATTTAAGGTGCCTGGTTTATGGCCCTACGTGTGACATCCCACACACCTACTGCAACCAGGCTTAAGCTTTTGTATAGGAGCCGACGTTGGGTCGTATGAGGCAGGAAATCCCTCAGTAAGAATACTGCAACATGGAAGAGAAAGGACATCTATGGTTATGGTAAGATTTTACACAACCATTCTTTCATTTCTTATGAAAGTAAAAGAAGATTATGACACCTGTGTCAAAACAGACTGTTTACAAATAGTTGTCTACCAAAGTCAAGACCCACTCTACCAGGGCTTTTGTTGCCTCTATGGGTTTTTAGGAAGAGTTGGATCCTGAAAGTATTCTAGAAGCTGTTACTTGGTACTCTGTATATTGTTTTATAAAGCACTGTAACTTGATTTCTTCTCCTGGTCCAGGTCAAGTTTTGCTTAGACCATTCTCCAGTAGCTTCTGGACTCTTCTCCTTCCACCTCCCGAATGTAGTAAGCTAACTTATAATACTGTGTAAGTAAACTTACCATTACAGTTAATGTTTGGATGATCACTGCTGCAGTAGCTGCTCCTTCCCTCCAGCCCCCTTGTTTTTAATTGTGTTTTTTTATGCCTGGGTGTGGACATTTATTTTTGTTGTTCCTAGCATTGCCCTTTCAAGGCTTAGTCACCCTGTGTCTGCTGGTGGGAAAGCTCTGAAGGACTTAGCCCCCAAACTTCTCTTTTACTCCACTCAGCTCAAGCAGCCAGACAGTTTAGGCATGTAGAAGGTGCCCTGAAGCTGTGGAAGCTGTTCGGCTGTTACATCCTTGGCAGGATATAACCTATATAGCTAAGGCTACTACAGCAGTAATCATTAGAACATCTACTGTTGTGTTAAGTTTACTTAACCAACTGGAATTTATGGATGAGTCGTGTTTAACTAGAAGGTGATCCCTACAAGAATAGTGCCGGAGTCGTAGATACCAGAGCAACTCCTGTCTTGTATGTATCTGTTGCAAGATGCATTTTTAGGTCCACCTTTCATGTAAGCTTCTTATAACTGTTACACACGTCATAATTCAGTTTGCTTGGTTACATTATATTGTAATTTAACTTATGATGTAGCTTTTCATATATTAATGGCATCTTTCATTTATTCCATTCATTGTATCCTTATGCAGTGTCGGTTTACTGTAGAAAAGTACAGATAAAGATTTTTTTTTCATCTTTATTCCTTACTGCTGAAGACAATGGGTAGTTTTATCCCAGTAAGCACTGGGCATGATACTATTTAGCCATGTAATAAATTTATTAGAGCTCTGTAGTAAATTAAAGCAAGTACAAAAATGCTTTAAAAATGACACACAAATCTTTTCACACAGTTCTAAATTAATATGATAGAAGTTAATGTCTTATCCCGTATTTCTTTCCTTTATACAGGGTTCCCAGCAACACTGAATTATAAGAACAGTTAACTTGATTTGGAATTTTGAATCTGAGGTAAAAGAAACTGGATGAGGGGAAAGAAGAACAGATGACTTGGTCATCCTTCGCCATATTATTTTTGAGTTTGTGTTATAGTAAAACAGCTTAGCTTACTCAGCTATAAAATGTAGTTCAAACAGGACTGAAGTTTTTTTTTTTTTTTTTTTTAGCTAGAGCAGTTACTCTTAAATGTACTAGAAATGTGATGATGCATTTTAAACCAAATTGCCTTATCATTCTTCCAGACTTCAGTTTTCATTCAGGTAATCTAGGCTTGAAAATCCATACCCTGTGGTGCTATGGTAGGGGACAACTGTATAAATGATATGTTAAAATGTATAAAGGGGATTTTTAAATATATAACTGCTGTTTATATCTTGATTCTTATTGCTCAGCCTGTATTGCACATACTTTGTAATTAATGTCTGACAGGCGGAAAGTAATAATGTACTATATAGCAAGAATTTACCCATTTTATTTTGGGAGGAGTCTAAATTGCCATATAAAACATTATATTTTATTTAATTTTGACATACAATGTAAAAAATTGTCGGGGGCACACTGTGCACTCAATGCAAGTGTAACACTTCAGCACTTTACTTTTCCTTAAAACAACTATTAAAGTCAGAGCAGAATTATCATCAATGTGGCTTTAATGTGAACTGCTTCAATCATTTCTTAAGTTACCAGATGGTGTTTAGCTCCAAAGTCAGTTGTACATTTTAAATGTATGATTTCTGTCTGTACCTTTTGTTACCCCTTAAACTTTGCACATGATATTCTTGTGTATTATTTTAAATAAAAATTTTAGACTGCCGTTATTTAAATGTATGAGGGAATGACTACTTAAATTACTGCAAATAATTGTGGACCCTGCTGTGGTCTGAGGGAACTTAAATGTAAGTCAAAATCATGTTATTCACTTAGTGCAACAAAATAGGTCATTACTTTTGGGATCTTAGCTAATCCTTTTGAGAAACAGAAGTTACACCTCACCAAAAAATATCATGCAGGCAATGTGACAACCACAGAAGAAAACTATGCTTCTTTAGCCAGCTAACAAAAGTCAACTTTGACTGATTTGGGAAAAGAAACACTGATCATCCTGTGACAGCAGGATGGATAACTTCATGTCAGCATCCATGAAAGAACCTCTGACTTTGCTGAAGACATAGCGCACATAGCAGTAGCTACTTAACGTTTTGCAACTACCTAAATTCTCAAAAGTGTTGCCCATTTGCTGCAGTTTTGAGGCTATGAAACCCTGTCACATTAAGGAAACTCTGAAGTTGTCTTGACTGTCGTCCTGGTAAAATGTATTGCTTTGGTTGCATAAATCTGGCCAGTATTTGTTGTACTGAGTGGTCAAATACTGTTTTCAAATTATTGTGAGCAGCAGTGATAACCCTCAGAATTTTAAGATGTTTCCTAACCATCAGGTAACCTAGAAGGAGAGAATAAAAATAACTGCTGCACCAGAACTTACACACCAAGAGTTTATTAAAGAAAATAAAAAACATACACACACATGTATAAAACGTAAGCGCTTTCACAACCTCTCTGGTTGCTTCATCAGACAAAATGACTAGTTAACAGATCCTTAATATAACAAGTGTAAATCATCAGCTGACATGCCTTAATTGGAATTAATTGTGTGCCATAGGTAAAAATAATAAAAAGATAAAACTTCAAAAGTGCATATTTCTATTTAAAACTATAGGATATTATTTAATCAATTGAATATATAATATGAATAAAATATATATGTTCATATTAGTACAGTCTATAATAATAAATATATAAAAAAATATAAAAAACTTGTATATTTCAATAAAAAACAATACAAATGCAAATAAAAATGCTTATATAACTATGTATACCTAAATAAATATCTTGATATATAAATATCTCTAAAGAAATTCACATTGTGCAAATCTATGAACACTAAATAGATGGAACTGAGAAAAAGATTGCCAGTCTGTGTTTAAGTCAACGGGATTTAAGAAAGGGTTTCAAGGATGCCACACCGTTCAGACCAGGGTATTTCTCTGCTTCAAGTGACAGAATCCATTTCTGTTCAGTGCTCTCAGTTAAGTTCTCTATATCACCTCCTCTCATCCCTATATGACCCACCTCAATCACAAGAAACTTAAAGCTATGTGTACAGTCTGTCTCTTTAATATGTTTTGCTAAGGCATTAGTTTCTTTATAATTATTAATATCACGGATATGCTCAAGTATCCTATCTTTGAGCATCCTGTTGGTTTTGCCTACATAGAATACATAGCATTTCTGACAAAAAGAAAAGTACACAATATTAGTGGTTCAACAGTCAGCATAACTAGAACTAGTAATAGTAAACTTTCTTGTAGGATGAGTAAAGGTTCTATGAGTGAATAAACATTTACAAGCAGAACATCTTCTGGATGGAAATGTTCCTAGTCGGGTTGAACTAATGCATTTATTCATATCCATCTTATTGCATAGATATTGTTTCAAGGACCGGTTGTTTCTGAAAGAAAAGGTGGGGTTATTTCCAATCTTATCTAACAGTCTAGGTACTTCTTGTAAAATATGCCAATTTTTCTTGATAATGGAGGTGAATTCATTAATGTCAGTTGAATATTGGAACACTACTCTGAACTTGTTCTTGGTCTGTCTGTCCCTGTTAGCATCATTGTGATGACAGTTATTAAAGTATGGTTTGCATCTATCATTTCTATGTATCCATGCCTCTCTTATAGTTGTGTCGATTTCCTGTTTGGAGTAGCCTCTCTCTAAAAATTCTTGAGTCATAGCTTCTAGGGCCTTATGTGCATCATCATCTTTATTGTGTAACCGTAAGATCCTATAAATTTGTCCCTTCACCATATTCTTAGGGATATGTCTTGGGTGCATACTTGATTTATGTAGTAGGGCATTTTTTCTAGTGGGTTTCTTTTATATGCTACTGCTGACATCATTCAACTCAGATTTAATAACTTTAACATCTAAGAAATCAATTTCATTGGATGAGTACTGATAAGTAAATCTTAAAAAATCTGTGGTAGTATGTAGGTAGTGAACAATCTATTTTGCTTACTAAAGAACAGATTAACTTATTAAAGAAAGGTCTGTCCTTTATTCTTGCTAGACGAGCAAGCCCAGTAGAAATGCTTAAAGATATTAGGCTGCTTGACAGAGACCTATGTTTAAAAAAACATTTTCTCGAGTAATGAACAAAGTGTCTTTACTGATACACAGTTCAAGAGACCTAGTAGTTTTATTCCCATTATGCACCCAGGAATACAAATGTTTATAAATGTCTGTGAAACTGATTTCAGGAAAGTTTGTTTAGATGAGACTAAGTTAAGCTTTTTTAATATGTCCATTAATGAGAATAGAGCCTTACAAGAATTAATTAATATGCGATCTATTGAAGTTAAATAAGCTTAGAAAGGTGGTGCTATAGTAATTTTAGATAAGGAATTATACTTTTATCAGATGAGACTTTTATTAGAAGACTCAAACACCTATCAATGCATCAATAAGATTACTGTGAATGCTTTTATGGAAAAGGTGTCATGTGAAGTTGTTCTATCTCGCCGTTTTGTTCTTACACGTGGGTTCAGAGCCAATCCCTCGGCTAGTGTGTATCCCATGATGCTCTACTGTAAATCCCCAGATCTAGTTTGCCACTGCAACGGATCTACAGCTCGTCAGAGGAAGCTCGGGCCAGTGATTTAATTTTTTCAATATTAATAGAAGCTTTTTCTCAATAATAGTATTATATATTGTTAAAACGAGAAGTGTTATCTATAGTATTGGGCTATAGCCTGTTTGTTTAGCTCTAGTTTAAAAATTTTTGAAGTAGTTCTATTCAGGGCTGTTAGGCCTCTCTTTTCTGTTTGGGCATGACAGGGCTCTGTCACTTTTGTGTGTGTGTGTGTGTGTGTGTGTGTGTGTGTGCACTCTCCTTTATCTTTTTATAATCTATAGGTATTTACTTGTATATATATATATATATATTTGCATATATCCTATAACAAGTTAGTTCTTAGTTAAATTAGTGTTATAGTAATATTTACACTGTTTTGTTATTATACTTAACATTCAGGGACCTGAATTTATATTGTTAAATATGTCAGAGAAACAAAAGTCAGGATTCAAAAGGTGTGGGTGCGGTCAAAAGATGTCTGTTACAGTCAACCACTCCACCTGCATGTACTGTTTGGGCTCTGTTCACCTACAAGAGGTGTGCTCTTCTGCCACTCCTTTAGCACCGGGGTTCTCTTGGAAAGGCGCAGGAAGCTGGTAGATAGGGGACTTCTGAAGCCTGATTTTCAGACTACTTTAGACAAAGCCGACCTCTCTTCCAAGGCTTCGAAGGAGTCAAAGTCTTCCAAAGGATCCTCGGAGCCCAAGTCACCGGCTCTGAGTTCCTCTACTATGGTTCGTGTATGAGCTCCATAGTCCTTGGAGCCGTGTATCGATCCTCTACCTCGGAGCCCAGTTGTGGATCCGATATTGGAGACTCCTCAGTCTCCAATTCTTCAAACGATACCATCTTCGGCTCCTTCGACCCATCCCACGACGCATTCTTCGAGGCTTTCTGATGTGGACCTGGACGAGTGGTCAAGAGGCTCTTAGAGAACCCAGCCCTGGCCAAAATGCTGTCCGCTTCGAGCCACTCGGCTTCGAAGCCTGAAACCCCAGCCATAATTTCTCCCCCTCCACCACCGAAGCCTATCGAGCTTTCGGAGCCGGGGCAGGCGGAACTGATGTTGGTAGAGCCCTTTGAACTGAGGTTTGATCCACCTCCCTCGTCTCCATCGTCCTTAATCTCCCTGGTTCTGACCGGGGAGTCTCGGGGCCGACAGTCTTTCGCTGGCTCCAGGGTGGAGAGTCGAACCGATATCTCGGTTCCGACCCTTTCCCTTGGGGCTTCGGCTCCATCCTCTGGATTGGAGCGGGGGGGGGTCTCAGCTCGGGGAGAGCTGCCGGCATCTTCAGAGCCGGCAGACTTCTCGGACCGAGATTCTGGTGCCTTCGATGCCATGAAGAAGGTCATGTCTGCTAAGACCACTACCTCCTCGGATCTGTCTTCCCCTCCCCTTAGAGGGCCTCGTTCTACCTCTTCCCCACAGGTCCCCACCAAGTGTCGAGATCCAGGGCCTCGGGTATCTCCATTGGGTGGCCCCTCTTCTCTAGGGACTTCACCGGACGCTCCCACCGATGAAGTACATAGGAAGAGACTGTGCAAGAGGAGGCACTTGGATTCCCCACAGGAATCCCTGACATCGGATACCAACTTGGAGGAATCAGAAGGGTCCCCACGATCCCCCTCAGAGGATGTCTCATTTGCAGACATTTTGGAAATCTTAAGACATAGGGGTGATTGGCAGTCCCTTGCCCCTACTGAGGATGAGTCGGTCCTCCTGAAGGCCTTTGGATCTTAACCATCCACCTCCTGGGTTACCCCACCCTTCGATGAATTGATGGAGCTGGTTGCTCGAAGGGCGTGGGAGTCCCCTGACTCAGTGGAACCGGTCCCTCGGAGGCCCAACAAGTTTATTACTTCCCCTACTGACAAGGCTTTTCTTACAAAGGGAGTCCCGGTTGATGCCATGGTGGTGGCAACAGCCACCAAGAAAGAGATGTCGGAAACCTCTTCTTCCGTCCATCCTCCTAATAGGGATTCTAGGATGATGGACAGGTATGGGAAACACATATTTAGTTCTGCGGCATTTTCCATGAGGTCACTCAACTACCTGACACATTTTACCCGCCTTCAACGAGATCTCCTTAAAGAGCTGGGAGATGCTCTCCAGGGTGACACAGCTGATTCAGTTTCTGAGAAGGTGACTGCACAACTCAGCACCCTCAGTTCGATAGTAAACTTATCCATGCGACTCATTTCTTATGCTGCCGATGGATCGAGTTGGGCGGCAGGCTCAGCGATAGCTCTTCGGAGAAGGTCCTGGATGTGCCTTTGCTCCTTTGCGGAAGCCTTCAAATCTTCCTTCCTCAGTACCCCATTCGATGGGTCCGCCTTATTCAGACCCAAAGTTAAGGAGATACTTACTAGGTGTGAACAAGAAGGAAAGACTCCGCTGTAGGAGTCCATTTTTCCACTCCAGCTAGACCATACCCCAAAGGGCAACAAAGTGGAAAAATGTGGTTCTGAAAACCCCAAGGAGCTTTCCAATCCACACCTACTGATACCCCCTCTAGGGGCAGAGGAGGGGGCAGAAATGGAAGACGCCATCCAAACGTCAGAGACGGTCTGCAAAACCAGGGCGACAGGGAGCAGTTCTCTGATAAGCCCTATCAGCGTTCCTGAAAAGGAGCCCAGCTGTCCTTCTCTGGAGGCAGTCGGGGGTCGCTTGGCTTTATACCCAAATGCCTGGCTAAACATTACAATGGATTCTTGGGTAAAAAGCATCATTGCCAGAGGTTATTACATTCCCTTTACAACCCCCCCCCCCCATGTGTGCAAGGATTCCAGGCGTTCCACCCAGTCTGAGAAAGCTAGCAGCCATAGAAATCCGAAAACTGCTAGACAAAAGAGTCATCCAGCCAGTCCCGGCGGACCAAATAGGATCCGGAACTTACTCAAGGTGCTTTTTAGTTCCAAAGAAAACAGGGGCCTGGAGACCCATACTGGACCTCAGCAAACTCAACACCTTCATCAAGAAGGAAAAGTTCCAGAAGGTCACGCTTCAATCGATTCTTCCGTTCTTAGCAATGGGCGGTTGGATGTGCTCTATAGATCTCAAGGATGCGTACTACCACATCAAAATGGGCAGATCATTCAGAGATCACCTACATTTCCAGCTGGGGGCCAGTCATTACCAGTTCAGAGCCCTGCTCTTTGGTCTCACCACAGCCCCCAGGGTGTTCACCAAATGTATGGCAGTGGTCACGGCTCACCTGAGACTTTTGGGATTCCGAGTGTTTCCATATCTGGACGACTGGTTCCTCACCGCCACCTCCAGGCATCAACTATTCCAAGCAGGAGACTACACCATAAGCCTTTGTTCCCAGTTGGGCATAACCTTAAATTTTGAAAAATCTGCATTATCGCCCTCACAGCATATTACATTTATAGGAGCAGAACTGGACACAGTCAATTCAAGGATCTGGTTGCCTCAAGCAAGAATCGTATCTCTAAAAAATCAATTATCCAGTCTGTTGGTCCAAAACAAAGCTCCTGTGTCCCAGATACTGCAGCTATTGGGCACAATGGCAGCCACACTGATAGCAGTCCCGTTAGGGCGCATGCACATATGGATACTCCAGTGGCTACTCTTCGCACAGTGGTCTTACCAACGACTGCCCATGTCACACGGGATCTGGTTAACAAATCTTTGCAAGAAGGCTCTCAATTGGTGGCTGAACAGCAACCAAGGGATAATCGGACGTCCCTTTGTTCTTCCCCAACCCACAGCCACAGTGACCATGGATGCTTCCCTGATAGGGTGGGGGGGCTATTTCAGGGAAAGACTGTCCAAGGCACTTGGTCAAACATGGAATCACATTTGCATATAAATGTCCTAGAGCTGAGAGCGGTGTTCCTGGCGTTGCAACACTTTCATGACTCTCTTCCTCCAGGTACAATTGCTATCCAGATGGACAACATGTCAGTAGTCTGGTACATCAACAAGCAAGGGGGAACTAGATTGTATCCCTTATGCCTAGATGCCCTAAGAATTTGGCAATGGGCTGTATCCACCGGGCACTTTCTGATAGCAACGCACATTCCAGGGTCATCCAACATGATAGCGGACAAGCTAAGCAGGGCCATGCTGTTGCCTCACGAGTGGTCTCTCAAACAACAGGTGGCGGACAAGATTTTCCACAGATGGGGCCAGCCTTGCTGCGACCTATTTGCATCTCTGATGAATGCCAAATGCAGCAGCTACTTTGCCCTTTATCCCCCACCGGGGAGCAACCTGAGGGATGCGCTCATACACGATTGGCCCCCAGGCCTCCTATATGCCTTCCCGCCAATTCCCAAATTCATACAGAAAGCCAAACATCTGGGAAGGACTGTGATTTTGATAGCCCCGTCTTGGCTTCGGCAGATTTGGTTTCCCTTCCTGTAGAAGTACCAAGTGGAAGAACCATGGATCCTGGACCCAGTGCCAGATCGTCTGACTCATTCATCAGGAGTTCTTCATCCCTCCCTCATCTCCCTAGAACTGACAGCTTGGCTGCTCCAATTCCCATATTAGCCAGGTCTCAAGATTTGTCTCCCGCGGTCCAACATATTATAGTTTCCTCTCGTAAACTGTCTACCAGGAAGCTATATAATAGCAAATGGAAACGATTTGCTCACTGGGCTTCTCATCACGACATTGACCCTTATGTGGCACCTATTCATATCATCTTAGAGTTCTTGTCTTCCTTGTTCCATGATGGCGCAGCAGCTGCCACCATTAGAGTTCAGTTGGCGGCTATTTCCAATTTCCATGTAGGGTTTAACGGGTCTAACATCATGTCCCATAGACTATGTAAGACATTCTTAAAAGGGACCCATCATATCAGACCGCCTATCAGACACCCTGTCTCTCCAGGAATTTGAATCTGGTTTTATCCCAATTGATGCTCGCCCCCTTCGAACTCGCCTCATCATGTCACTTAAAGTTTCTGTCTTGGAAAACTATATTTCTAGTCGCCATCACATCTGCACATAGGTTCTCCGAACTCCAGGCCTTGTCCTCCAAGCCCCCATATTTGATTTGTCACCCTGATAGGGTCTCCCTCAGGACTAACCCTACTTTCCTTCCCAAGGTCTGTTCAGAGACTTACTTAAATCAGTCCATTGAGCTTCCTACCTTCTTTAGACACCATACCAACAGACTGGAATATATGTTACACAAGCTGGATGTACACAGACAATTGAGATTCTACCTGGATAAGACGAAGGATTTCAGACAATCGGATCAACTGTTTGTTTCTTACGCAGAGAGTAAGAAAGGTTTTGCAGTATCAAAAATCACATTATCCAAGTGGCTTTCTGACTGCATTAAATTCATTTATTCCTCCACTAATCAACCATTAACAACTAATGTTAAAGCCCATTTTACCTGGGCTGTTTCTACGTCATTAGCTCATGCAGCTCATTTGCCCTTGGATACCATCTGTGCAGCCGACACTTGGTCAAAACCTCACACGTTTATCACTCATTACAAAGTGAACAGGACCTCCAGGGACAGGGCTTCCTTTGGTTCCACTGTGCTCAGGAATGTTCTCCCGTGAGCCACCCAGGATTAGGATGCTTGGGACGCTGCCCACGTGTAAGAACAAAATGGAGAGAGAGAACAACTTCACATAAAGAAGTTATGTCTTTACCATAACGTTCCATGTGAGTTGTTCATCTCGCCTTTTTGTTCTTACATTCCCGCCCACCTTCCCCCTCCGGTTGAGAAAGATGGTTGCCTTGGTGGATTGGTCAACTTTTGTCAGCCTGTCTTCTGGAACAGACTGTTTCTTCCTTCTACAAACTTATAGCTACCTAGATATGTAGGCACTATATTTCTATTTCTTCCTGTAGGCTGTCTTGGTTGCAGCATACTAGATCTGGGGATTTACAGTAGAGCATCATGGGATATACACTAGGTCTCGAGCTTCTCTGAGAGTCTGAGCTTGAAAAGCGGCCGACTCTTTGCCGAGAGATCGGCTCCGAACCCACGTGTAAGAACAAAAAGCCGAGATGAACAACTCACATGGAACGTTATGGTAAGGACATAACTTCTTTTTTTTTAGTCTTTGATCTTTTAATGACTGACTTAATTGATGAAAAATTATTTGAATATTTTAACACTATAAAACCTGTCATTCCTAGACTCTATGGACTACCAAAAATACATAACCTTGAAGCACCTCCAATGAGACCCATTGTATCTGGTGCAGGTGGTGCACTGAACCACTCTTCATATTTGTAGAAAGCAACTTACATACACTATTAGATGGATGCCACACCATTTTAAGAGACACTAAGATGTTTCTTGAGAGACTGTATGATAGACTCAGAACTGTCGAAGGTGATTATATTTTTGTAACTATGGATATTGAATCGCTGTTTACTTCCTTTCCTAACACATGGGGCATAGATATGATCAGGGACTTTCTGAATATACTCAGAGTGTAAAACAACTAGTAAACAAAAAGGTACTAAGGTAACATAACAGGTAACCTCACAAAACCTTTATTAATCCACAATTTGATGAATGAAGAAATAAAAAAACAGCAACTTGAACTGACTAAGCGCTTTCACCCTCATCGGCATCTTCAGTAAAAACAACCTTTAAATACAGCTATTAATTAGTGCTTGATTAATCAATGATGAAAAAGCACGAGGGTAGTTAAATTAAACAATTATCCCCTAAAGTTCCTGTTCACCAAATCTTAAAGTCCTGCTCAACAATACCTTGTTTGCTAGAATCTCAAGTAAGTAATAGCTACCCAGAATAAATAAATAAACCAAAATAAAACATCATAAAAAGCAGTGTGTGCAGTAATAAACATTCCACCTCCAGTGAGACCCATTGTATCAGGTGCAGGTGGTGCACTGAACCACTCTCCATATTTGTAGAAAGCAACTTACATACACTATTAGATGGATGCCACACCATTTTAAGAGACACTAAGATGTTTCTTGAGAGACTGTATGATAGACTCAGAACTGTCGAAGGTGATTATATTTTCGTAACTATGGATATTGAATCGCTGTTTACTTCCTTTCCTAACACATGGGGCATAGATATGATCAGGGACTTTCTGAATATAAATATATATTTTGATAATAGCAAGGTGTAGTTAATTTGCAGTTTACTTGAGGTTATTTTTGAAAATAATATATTTGTATTTGAGAATGAATTCTATCTCCAGAAAGTTGATGTCGCAATGGGCACTGCTTGTGCCAACAGCCACGCCAATTTAGCCCTAGCATGTTGGAAACAACAATTTCTCTTCTCTGATGTCAATCCTTACTTTGAACAGATTCTGTGGTATGTTAGATTTGTGGACGATATTATTTTGTTATGGAAAGGACATGCAAGTGAGATAGAAAGCCTTGTTTACTACCTACATACTACCACAGATTTTTTAAGATTTACTTAGTACTCATCCAATGAAATTAATTTCTTAGATGTTAAAGTTATTAAATCAAAGTTGAATGATGTCAGCAGTAGCATATACAAGAAACCCACTAGAAAAAATGCCCTACTACATAAATCAAGTATGCACCCAAGACATATCCCCATGAATGTGTTGAAGGGACAATTTATAGGGTCTTATGGTTACACAATAAAGATGATGCATATAAGGCCCTAGAAGCTATGACTCAAGAATTTTTAGAGAGAGGCTATTCCAAACAGGAAATTGACACAACTATAAGAGAGGCATGGACACACAGAAATGATAGATGCAAGCTGTACTTTAATAACTCTCATCACAATGATGCTAGCCGGGACAGACAGACCGAGAACAAGTTCAGAGTAGTGTTCCAGTATTCAAGTGACATTAATGAATTCACCTCCATTATCAAGAAAAATTGGCATATTTTGCAAGAAGTACCTGGACTGTTAGATAAGATTGGAAATAACCCCACCTTTTCTTTCAGAAACAACCGTCCCTTGAAACAATATCTATGCAATAAGATGGATATGAATAAATACTTTAGTTCAACCCGACTAGGCACATTTCCATGCAGAAGATGTTCTGCTTGTAAATGTTTATTCACTCATAGAACCTTTACTCATCCTACAAGAAAGTTTACTTGTACTAGTTCTAGTTATGCTGATTGTCGAACCACTAATATTGTGTATTTTTTTTTTGTCAGAAATGCTATGTATTCTATGTAGGCAAAACCAACAGGATGCTCAAAGATAGGATACTTGAGCATGTCCGAGATACTAATAATTATAAAGAAACTAATACCTTAGCAAAACATATTAAAGAAGACAGACTGTCCACATAGCTTTAAATTTCTTGTGATTGAGGTGGCTCATATAGGGATGATATAGAGAACTTAACTGAGAGCATTGAACAGAAATGGATTCTGTCACTTCAAGCAGAGAAATACCCTGGTCTGAACAGTGTGGCATCCTTGAAACCCTTTCTTAAATCCCGTCG
Source organism: Protopterus annectens (assembly GCF_019279795.1). Taxonomy (NCBI): domain Eukaryota; kingdom Metazoa; phylum Chordata; order Ceratodontiformes; family Protopteridae; genus Protopterus; species Protopterus annectens. Next base: position 1,190,127,416 of record NC_056745.1, read on the forward strand.
ACTTAAACACTGAGACAGGCAATCTTTTTCTTAGTTCCATCTATTAATGTTCATAGATTTGCACAATGTGAATTTCTTTAGAGATATTTATATATCAAGATATTTATTTAGGTATACATAGAGTTATATATGCATTTTTATCTGCATTTGTATTGTTTTTTATTGAGATATACAAGTTTCTTATGTATATATTTGTATATATTTATTATTATAGACTGTACTAATATGAACATATATATTTTATTCATATTATATATTGTATATTCAATTGATTTAGTAATATCTTGTAATAGAAATATGCACTTTTAAAGTTTTAACTTTTTATTGTTTTACCTACGGCACACAATTAATTCCAATTAAGGCATGTCAGCTGATGATTTACACTTGTTATATTAAGGGTCTGTTAACTAGTCATTTTGTCTGATGAAGCAACCAGAGAGGTTGTGAAAGTGATTATGTTTTATATGTGTATGTGTGTTTTTTGTTTTCTTTAATAAAGTAAGTTCTGGTGCAGCAGTTATTTTTATTGTCTTCAGTTTCTGCACTGCTCTGCACCCTTAAGCCATTATTTTTAGTAAGCTAGAAGGAGACTTGCATGGTCTACATGGGGGATGGAACAGAAATAATCTGTAAGATAGTTTGCTAAGACATCTACAAATACTGCTTTGTACAAGATTAGTGTCTGTCTTAATGTGCAAGAATAATGTAAACAAGAACCTAATTACATGCAAATAATAGTGCACTATATTGTTTCATTTATATATTAATTGATTTTGTTCATTGTGTTACTTTTGAAAAGAATAAACTTTATTTAAAAAAATAAAAAAGATGCAAGTCCTTGAAATGCAGATGAACCAGAATCAGTTCTTTGCCAGTAAATACTGTTAATGGAATCTGAACATTGATCTTGGCCAGAAAGACTCTTGTACTTCAGTACAAACTTTTAATGGGATTTTGAATACTGTTTTTAGACGTGGTATATAGATGCATAGGGGCTTTTATGATGTAATGCATACATTACCGGAACCCCATGCAATTCATAAACAGGGCAACAAAGTGAAGTAAGCCCTTGTACGTATTCTTATCTGATTGTGCAAAGACAATGCTCAATGCATAGAGTAGCTATACTAATTGATGCCCCCAGCAGCATTGTCCACACCTCATGAAGCAGACAACTGTGTACAAGCTGTTTGTACCAGCATAACTTGTGAGACCAGAGCTAGGTATCCACTCTTGTCTTTTCTGTCATTCTCAACTAATCTCAATGTCTGAACTAACAGGATCTGTTACCAATCCAGTACACCTATTAATTGAGATAGAAAAAGACAGCAAATATACAGTGTTATGGTAACTGCAAAACTTTCTTTTTCTACCTCTTCAGATGCCCAGAGTGAGACATTAGCCATTGAGACTTGAGACTTTGCAGGACAAACATACAACTAGTGAAAATGACTAGACTTCTCTGTTTTGCAAAAATAAAACTCAAGTTTTACAGAACTTGTGTTCTTTATGCTGTTTTATTTAATACTTGGATGTTTCAGATACAAATCATTTGCTTTATGCAACTATAAAAGAAAAGTCGGGAAACACATTTTGTCCTTAAATCTGAGAATGTTTGACACTTTTAATCTCAGACATCTACTGAGTTTTCAACATGACATTAAAACCTTAAAAAATACACTGTAAACTCTCACCCAGTATCAAGAGCTTTGTTCACAGGTTTAGCTGTTTTGTCTGGCTAATGTAAATGAGTCTTCAGAATCTAAATATGTAACCAAGTGAGCACACAGATTTAAAAAAATCATGTGATCTCATCACTAACACACTTAATCATGTGTTACTACAACACCTAGGTAACTTTCTAGCTGTTCAATATGTGCTCCATTTTAATAACTTGTATATATAGCAACATTATCATAAGTCCTATAAAATACAATTCAGTCTTCCTACATACTCCAAAACAAATATGAAGACCCCATTATAATTTTTGCTGGTTTTAACACACTGGAGAGCAAAACATAGGTGTTCAACCCAGGCTTTGCTGTAGCATTTGCCAAATAAGCTGTCTATATTCAAGACAGGTTTCCCATACTACTCCCCTTCCATTATCACTCAATCTGTCATTAAAAAAAACCTTCTTGGAATTTTTGATATTGCTATAATGCTCCTAGATCTTCTCCCACAGTTTTTTTTTCCAGTTTTGCCTAGGTAATGTACAGAACAGGGTAAAATAGGTATCTGAATATACAATTATTCTTGTGTCACAATTAAACGTCCCAAGATGTCCAGTCAGTATGTTGTAGCCATGTTGCTGAGATATTGGGGCCATCATTTATCTGTTTACAATAACTATGCTTACTATGTTTTCTAGTAGGTCCTTTCATTTGTGAACTCATTTGAAGTAGTTTAATATTTCTACCTTTATTATAAACAAGGAGAGGTTCCCCAACTTTCTCCATAAATTCCTCAGTAAATGTTAAGTTCCAAGTCTTAGTTGTAAGGAACTTAATCGAATGTTCATTAGTGGAAAAAGGCTTTACCATTGCTTGGAAGCTGTTAATGTTCAACTTAAGACCAAAATCTGTACTATTAGGCCATTGAAACTTAACTAAAGT